>NC_079452.1:33933140-34133140 GCF_903798145.1 Danio aesculapii | reverse complement strand
GCTTAGTGGCTTTATTAATCAGGGGTCGCCACTGCGGAATGAACCGCCAACTCATCCAGCACGTTTTACACAACGGATGCCCTTTCAGCTGGGAAACATTCATACACACTCATTCACACACACTACGGCCAATTTAGCTTACCCAGTTCACCTATAGCACATGTCTTTGGACTTGTGGAGGAAACCGGAGCACCCGGAGGAAACCCACGCCAAAATGGGAGAACATGCAAACTCCACACAGAAATGCCAACTGACCCAGCTGAGGCTCAAACCAGCAACCTTCTTGCTGTGAGGCGACATAGCTACCCACTGTGACACCGTGACACCTCCCAAACCAACATGATTGGTCAAATTGAATTTATATTCACTTAGCTCGTAGTGTATTGTTACAACCATCAATGATTTCTGCCACGAGAACCCATAAACAGTTTCAGATGTTAGCATTCGCCATGTGATTTTCGTGCAAATGTAGATCAGTGCAGTTAATCAGAGCAGTGAGGTTAGCGATGTGATATTTGTATGTGTTTATATGTGTGTTGGCAGGGGGCTGATGGTGTCTACAGGCGGGTAACTGTGCCTCACATGAGTAAGAAAGAACAGATTTGTCCCTGCTGCTAGCGCTGATGATAGCTATCTCCATGCATCCAGACAGATGGACTGTGTGTGTGCTTGTGTGTGTGTGTGTGTCCATGCACTTGTGTGTGTGCTCAGAATGGAGACCACCACCACAGAAAAAGATCCTTTGTGTGCATCTGACTCGCTTTCTCTTTTGTCCTTATCTATTTATCACTGATGGGTTGAACTATAAACCACAGATGCTGGGTTATCACTGTCTTTTGTACATTTCTACCTTTTTTCCTCCTGCATTTGGAGTGGGAAGAGAGTTGAAGGCCTTCATATTTCTGTGCTTTCATTTAAAAGCTCAATAGGCTGGATATTAGCATTTGGACCAATCTCCTAATGCAGTTAAAGAGGCTGCAGGGGAGTCAAACAGAAGGACGGGAGCTTCCATATGAGATCTTTTTTTTCATGGAGTCCAGCTTTTAACCTGATTGTCTGACTGGATGGGGATCGGGAAGAGTGATGTTTTGAGGGTTCGTCCAGGTGAAGTGCCCAGTGATTGAGGCATGGTGCTGGAGTCTGACCTCACTGTCCTGCTCTCTCTTATGCACAGTGATTACATCATCGAGGAGAAGAACGCTATGCTCCAGAAGAAGGAGAATGAGGGATTCGGCTTTGTCTTGCGAGGAGCAAAAGGTAAGATGAACTTTTTTGACAGGGGCATGACAACAATGCATTGGCCTTAAAAAGAAAATGTGTTTTGTGCCAGGCTTTAGCAAAAACTGTTTTTTTCTACCTGCAGTCCCTGCACAGGTAGATCTTAAAACACTCAAAATAAAATAAAAATATATATATATTGAATTAAATTAAATGATAAAATTAAATAAAAATTAAATAATAAAAAATGTAATAAAAAAAATGTAATTAAATCTAGGGGCGATACAGTGGCGCAGTAGGTAGTGCTGTCTCCTCAAAGCAAGAAGGTCACTGGTTCGAGCCTCGGCTGGGTCAGTTGGCGTTTCTGTGTGGAGTTTGCATGTTCTCCCTGTGTTCACGTGGGTTTCCTCCGGGTGCTCCGGTTTCCCCCACAGTCCAAAGACATGCGGTACAGGTGAATTGGGTAACTAGAATTGTCCGTAGTGTATGAGTGTTTCCCTAAGAGATGGGTTGCAGCTGGAAGGGCATCCGCTGCGTAAAACATTTGCTGGATAATTTGGCGGTTCATTCCGCTGTGGCGACTCTGGATTAATAAATGAACTAAGCCAAAACGAAAATGAAGGAATAAATATATAATAAAATGAAATAAAATAAAATAATAAAATAAAAATAAAAAATAAAATAATAAAAAATAGAATAAAATAAAAAAATAACAAAAAAAATAAATAATAAAAATAAAATATTGAATAAAATGAAATAATAAAAAATAAAATTAAATAAAATTAAATAAAATAATACAAATAAAATAGAAAATAAAATAGAATAAAATAAATTAATTAATTTAAAAAAATTATAAATAAATAAATGAAATAATAAAAAATTTAATAAAAAAATTATTAAATTTAAATAAATTAAAAGTGAATACATTAAAAAATTAAATTAAATTAAATAAAAATAATACAAAACATGAAGACATTTTACAACTTAACCTGAGATTTTTCTTCATATTATTGGGTTGTGAAAGAAAAAAAAAGAGGATTTTCACAAATAAAATGTTTATTTGGTTGGTGAAAACTGGCTAATCCCATTTAAACTTAAATGCAGAATTATTGCAAATGCGTTATCAATTAAAGTCATTAAATAATGTACACGGCCTCAGCCAGATCATCTGCAAAGGAAAGGAAGTGATTGTATTTTGATTGAAGACCAGGATTTTTTTTATGTATTTAACTGCTTATTCATATATTTTGTTTAAATAATAAAAGTAATAATCAAAATAGTAATGATGATGATAATGGTAACACTTTACAATAAGGATGTATTAGTTAATGTATGTTACTGTATCAAATAGCATGAAAAATACATTTCTCACAGTATTTATTCGTCTTTGATAACGTTAGTTAATGAAAATGAAGTTCATTGTTAGTTCATGTTAAAGCAGAGTGCATAAACAAATGTTAACAAGCATACATTCACATTTTAATAATTTATAGTAAATGTTTAACTATGATTATTAAATTAATTACATATTTTATTTATAATTTATAATTACATAAATTAGTTCGTTGTTGTTGTTGTTGATGATGATGATGATGATGATGATGATGATGATGATGATAATAATAATATTTGAAATTAAAATATTTTGATTACTCAATTTTGCTGATATAAGCATTTTAATAATGTTAAAATGTCTGTATTAGTTATGATTAATAACATTTAACCAGTCAAAATCCTACTTTTATAGTTGTAAAATATCAATTTTGCCATCACCACAATTACTATTGTTATTATTAATTTAAAAATGTATATTATTACATATATAAGCCAGGGATTGTGAGTTAATTGTATTTGTTAACATCCACATACTATTATTTTACCACATTTGTGTCTATTTAGAGACTTCAAATTATAATTACAGACCGCATTGCATGTCAGAGCAACAGATGCAATTCTGGTGACAGCTTAAATTTACAGAAATGTCACAACTTGAACCTGATGCTTGATGTAACATATATAGTGAACCGACACCATCGTTAGACATTTCGGTTTGACAACGTATGGTTCAGTTTGTGTGACTGTTTAAGCGTGTGTCTGCGTCTGTGCGTATGTGTGTGTGCATGCCCAGTCTCTGGGCTTGCACCATTCTGTGTAGAAGTTATGAGTTCCTAATGCCATCTGTTGCCCACATGGTGCATTAATATCTCTTATGAGTATGAGTTTTGGCTTGTCTCGTTCATGCTTTCATAATTCCTATACTATTACTTGCCCTGATGTAAAGAGCAAAACACTTACTGCTATTATTTACAGAAATATTCATCAGTAGGTGAAGTCTGTCATTTTGTGCAATTTTTAACATGCATACATTGACTAATATCTCAAATAATCTAAGAACTACATAATAGAGTCTAAGAACTACATAATCTTACGCATGATTTATTGTATGTGTGTGTGTGTGTGTGTGTATGTGTGTGTGTGTAGCGGAGACACCCATTGAAGAGTTTACACCCACACCTGCCTTTCCTGCACTGCAGTACCTTGAGTCTGTGGATGTCGAGGGCGTGGCCTGGAGGGCGGGGCTTAGAACTGGAGACTTCCTCATTGAGGTATAACATAGATTTGACCACTAATATTTTTGTACTGTATCTGCAATCCACTTATGAAGTTCTGTCATATGAAGTACTGTTTATGGGTCCAAGCCTTTACTCATGTGAATGGACACTTTTCACATTTAGTCATAGTTGGGTAAACTTGCGTACTCACACTATACAGTTGCCTTGAACCGTGATGAAGCACGCTTCTTCCCCCTCCCCTCTCCCCCAACAGCCTGCACTCACATTGCATCCGGGCCTCATCACGCTTAAGTCATCGATGATGCGCTGTTCAGTTTAACGGGAAGAGAAGCGCTCTCGCTCAGCACAGTGGAGATTGCTTTAGTTATATTGTTTTGTATTATTTTTAGTCGTTTGGGATGCAGTGACACGCAGTCAAATATTTTGCCCAACAGATCCATCACTTTTGACGCTCATAAATTATCAAAAAAGTCCTTGTGTGCACATATTAGTAGGTTTGCTGAAGGTGCAGCTGTCGTGCAGTAAGGGGTTTGTGTCTTTAATAAACTATGACAGTTTGCGTTTATTGAAAATTAAGAATGATTAATAAATCCATATGAAACAGTCCCTTAAAAGTGACGTCAGGTCTTCGGTTTCGGGCTCAGGTGCACTTTGCACTCAGACTACAAGCGCACTGCGCCAAAGCCCAACCGAACCGCGCTCTGGCTCACCTCTTCCAAACAGGCCAGGGCCGACTAACTGAACCGCGCCTGGGCGCCTCAGAGCACTCACACTTGTCAAATGAACTGGGAAACACGCCTGGGCACGGTTTGGATAGCATAGTGTGAGTGCACGCTAAGTGTAATTCCTGCACCCCGCCAGCCAACCACTAATGGCGCGTTTCCACTAAGTGCTACGGTACGATTTGGTTCAGAACGATTTTATGGCCGTTTCCACTGTCAAGGGTACCACAAAGCAAACCGTACCTTACCACTTTTTGGGTACCCTTTCTAAAGAGTACCTAGCATGACAAAAGTGTACCAAAGGTGGAGAAAGATGCGCAGGTCAACGCTATTGTTTTACAGAGAAACGTCACCAGCGTGCAAACAAGCAGGAGAATGAAAACAAAGGAACCGCCATTTTTTACATACACAGTCGAGACATTACACCAAAATAATATATACCTATAATAACGAGCCATGGTCGTCCCGAGCTTAAACAAACCTTGTCGTCGTCTTGATGAACAGCCACAAAGCCAAGAAGAAGAGCAGAATCTACCCTTTGCACCGTAATTGTTTACAAGGCTGTCTAAAGCGCGAGTAGTTTTGCTATTTTTGCGAGCATCTATATTTGAAATAACAAACTTCTTGAGCTGATGATAATAATGTGTATGTGATTATTAAAGTGCTTCGGACATCCAATCCTTTCAGAAACATTGAAACGTAAGAGTGACGTGGGAAAAAACGAAGGAGAAGCACAACTAAACAAAGGAGCAAAGGATTCTTTCCGCAACCTAATAGATGAACAAACTGCCATGTTTAACTGTTATCATCACTTTTGGACTTTTATGAACTTGAAATGGGCGACGCAGTGGCGCAGTAGGTAGTGCTGTCACCTCACAGCAAGAAGGTTGCTGGTTCGAGCCTCAACTGGGTCAGTTGGCGTTTCTGTGTGGAGTTCTCCCTGTGTTCGCGTGGGTTTCCTCCGGGTGCTACGGCTTCCCCCACAGTCCAAAGACATGCTGTACAGGTGAATTGGGTAGGCTAAATTGTCCATAGTGTATGTGTGTGTGTGGATGTTTCCCGGAGATGGGTTGCGGCCGGAAGGGCATCCGCTGTGTAAAAACGTGCTGGATAAGTTGGCAGTTCATTCCGCTGTGGCGACCCCGGATTAATAAAGGGACTAAGCTGACAAGAAATTGAATGAATGAATGAATGAATGAACTTGAAATAATGGATTTACTCTCTAACAGAGGTTACATGTGCTGGTGAAGATTAAAGACACAGATGAGAGGTTTGCACTGACTGTGGGCTATGTTGTGTGTTGTTTTTGACCCTAGTAAGGACAAAATGTATGCTGTGTGTAGTTTATCTGTAAATGGTAACATATTGGAGACTGTAAGGGTCTGTATGTGTTCATATGTTTCATTTATTTATGTATTTCATATAAATGCAGACATTACAGTAGGCTATTTCATCATTGATCTGCAGTTATAATCAAATCATGTTCATAGAAAGGTTAGTAATGAACATTTATACACAAGTATGTATGTGTATAAAGCACCTGATTTGTGAGAAGTGCTTCTCAAATGACATGTGAACGACCCGTACAGTTTTACTTTGACATTTCCTCGAGCGAGAATGACGTCGACCATTGGTACCCTTTTAGCAGTGGAAACGCAAACCTGATAAAGCTAACCCGCACCGTACCATACTGTACCACTCAGTGGAAATGGGCCATAAGCATACACTAGTCGCTTTAGGACAAAGTGTGAGAGAGTGAGACCAACAATCCTTGCATGCATGACATATTGCACATTATGACAAGTTCTGCTTGCTAACTACATGTCTGATAACGTGCTACTGTAGATATAATACAGTTTTTCATTGGGAACTGTAGTGTTATAAAGTACTGTAAACTGGCGAATGACATAAACTAGTGGGTTATCTGCTGTCTTCTTTAAGGTGTGCATGTTCGTGTTTCAGGAGGCGTGGCTTTGGACGGCAGGGGAGGGACTGTGTTTCAAAGATATTATGCTAAGCGGTTATCATTTTGGCACTTTTTTTGTGTGATTGAACTTTTTTTATTTTGAACTTTTATAGCCCACACAACATGAAATTCACAATAAAAAATCAACATTCAGGAAAATAATGTAAAAAATATATAATAAAAATTATAACAAAACTAAAATTATAACAAATATTACATATAAAATAATACAATACAGACAGCCAAATTTACAACACTTAAATTTTCCTTTTACATGCTCTCCAAACACTGTAAAAACCCACCCCATTTCTGATTGAAAGTATGGGTTGAGTCCTGAAGTCTTGCCAACAAACGTTCATATGATACAGTAGAAGTCATCAGCTCAATCCAATCCTCAAAAGAGGTAGTATCTGAGTTCCTCCAATTTCACAGCACCAGTCTCACAGCAATAATACATCCTGCGATGACTAGCCCAGCCTGTGCTTTAGATATTCCATTCTGAAGAGTGGATGTACCTGTATCACCAAGAAGACAAACTCTTGGTGAATAAGGTAAAGTTTGTCCCAGCCATTTCTCCAGGTTTTGAATAACTCTTGTCCAGAATGGAGCCACCAAATGACAGTTCCACATTAAATGTAAAAAGGTGCCCACAGACTGACCACATTTCCAACAGTGGTTATTTTTCATTAATCCTACTCTATGCAGTCTTACTGGGGTCAAGTAATTATCTTGTAATGTATGAGGTTACTCCTAGCATCTCTCACAGGACACCCTATACCAGAAACTACTGCCTCCCATTCACCCTATTCAAATTCCACCTCCAGGTCTTTCTCCCAAACACTTCTTTTTTTTATTTTATTTTTTGTTTTTGTGCAGTCTACAAAAATACCACAATATCAATAGTTTATATAAGCATTTTAATAATGTTAAAATGTCTGTATTAGTAATGATTAATAACGTTTAACCAGTCAAAATCCTAATTTTATAGTTGTAAAATATCAATTTTGCCATCATCACTATTACTATTGTTATTATTCATTTAAAAATGTATATTATTACATATAAAAGCCAGGGATTGTGAGTTAATTGTATTTCTTAACATCCACATACTATTATTTTACCACATTTGTGTCTATTTAGAGACTTCAAATTATAATTACAGACCGCATTGCATGTCAGAGCAACAGATGCAATTCTGGTGACAGCTTAAATTTACAGAAATGTCACAACTTGAACCTGATGCTTGATGTAACATATATAGTGAACCGACACCATCGTTAGACATTTCGGTTTGACAACTTATGGTTCAGTTTGTGTGACAAGTAAATATCTTGTAATGTATGAGGTTACTCCTAGCATCTCTCAGAGGACCCCCTATACCAGAAACAACTGCCTCCCATTCACCCTCTTCAAATTCCACCTCCAGGTCTTTCTCCCAAACAATTCTTTTTTTTTTTATTTGTTTTTGTGCAGTCTACAAAAATACCACAATATCAATAGTTTACACATTTTTTTTAACAATAACTAAGGGTAAACAAGAACATTCAAAAAGCCTCAGTCCCCCATCCCACCCCCAAGGAGGAGAATTTAAAAAATACAACAAAAAAACACACACAACAACATTGGCACCTACAAGAATTGCCAAAGCAACTGAATAAATATACATAAAATATAAATAACACACAAAACAATAAAAAGAGCAGAGATTTTTCTTGAAAGAAAAAAAATTATGTATCAGTGAAGAGGTGTGTTGTATTTCTGACAAAATTAATTAGAGGATCTCAGTTTTTATAACATTTTTCAGTGGAACCTCTTAATGTAAACTTAATTTTTTTCAATATATAGAAAAGACATCAAATCTTCTAACCATGAGACAGTGTGAGGAGGTTTAGAAGACTTCCAGTGCAATAAAATCTGTCTTCGGGCTATCAGTGAAGCAAAGGCTAAAACATTAGCTTTCTTATTTGAAAGGTTGTCCAGCAAAGCCGATACACCAAAAATAGCAATCAAAGGGCATGGTTCAAGACCAAACAATTCTTAAATGAACGCCTACTGCACCTTTAACAAAGTGACTTTTATTGACATTTTAGTCATTTGAAATAAGGTAATGGATAAGAAATATTATATAGAGAAATAATTCTGTAAAATAACAGAAAATGTACTGCCAGTTTATATACGACAATATATGCCGTAATATACGAAACCAACCCAAAGAATATATGACTTTAAACTATTAAAGATCTTCATAAAGTCACTTTTGCTAACATTTCAAGGTCAGAAATTGTTGGAAGAAAGATCAAACTCCCAAAATGCTAAATAATACATCCCAAAATAAAAACATGAATCACAAAACACTGAAAACTGCTAATCTATGGTTATTTTTGTGTGGATATAAACATTACAACAATAGCACACTGTGAACATATATTTGTACCATTTGTTGTTCTCTTTTAGCATCTAATAGAGCGCTTGGACCTGGAAACTGTGACACAGTATGTCAGACTTTACTAGTGGATTCATTGTGCTTAGATCTTCAGCACATAAATCTATTGCAGTGTTTGCTGCTGTGTAATAACCTTGAGTCTTTTCTGAGATGTTGTGCAGTAGGAGCAGAATCCATTCCGATTTGTTTGTGATTGGTTTCTCAGGTGAATGGTGTAAATGTGGTAAAAGTGGGACACAAGCAGGTGGTGTCACTTATCCGGCAGGGCGGGAACAGCCTCCTGATGAAGGTGGCATCAGTCACACGCAAGCCAGAGTCTGAGGAGACGGTCAGGAAAAAAGGTGAGGTGCTTGTCTGCCTAAAACAAAACAGATCAGGAACTTTCAAACTTTTATTTTTATTTATTATTTTATTTTATTTTATTTTATTTTATTTTATTTTATTTTATTTTATTTTATTTTATTTTATTTTATTTTATTATTTTTTGTTTTATTTTATTTATTTTATGTTTCTTTATTTTATTTTATTTTATTTGGATTTATTTGGTTTTATTTTATTTATTTTATTTTATTTATTCTATTTTATTTCATTTTATTTATTTATTTTTTTTATTTTATTTTTTTTTTTTTGCTTTGTTTAATTTTATTTTATTTTATTCTAGCAAGGTAATTGCTGGAATTGTCAAATGATTGATTGACTGATTGTCGAACTCAAGGAATTCAAGAAAAATCCAATAATAATAATAATAATATTAATAATAATTTTATTGTTATTATATGTTTTATTTCTTCATTTTTGTTAACGTTTTAAAAATAAAAAAAATTAACACACATTTTTTGTTTTCAATTTTAAAAAATGTAAGGTTCTGTTTTAATTATTAATAGTTTTATTTATTTATTAAATTTTTTATTGAATTAATGAATTTAATATTGACATAATAAAATAATTAACAATATAATTAATATTAATATAAAATAATTAATAATAATATAATTAACAAAACATAATAATAAATTTTTTATTATTAAAATTGTTTCATATTCCAGCAACAAACAAAAAAAAGATAATAATTGTAATGTGATGGGGACGCTGACAACGAAGTGTGGATCCAAATGCAGGTTTATTAACAAAAATGTTCAGGCAGGCAACATTCAACACAGGAGCCAATGGGTATATGCAGATCTTTCAAAAGGCTAGTCATAATCAGGCATATGGTCATTACAGGCGGCAGGCAGAATAAACAATAAAACCAGGCAAAGGTCAGCAACGGAAAGACAAGGCGAGTCAAAAACGCGCCGTAATGTTCACAGACAGCTAAACAAGACTCAGGTGTGTGTGTGTGTGTGTGTGTGTGTGTGTGTGTGTGTGTGTGTGTGTGTGTGTGTGTGTGTGTGTGTGTTTGTGTGTGTTCGCGCTGTATTTAAAGTCCATGTAATCAGTCCATAATGATCCTCTTGCTGTGTGTTTGCGTGTAATCAAAATAAAACAGGAACCGGTGTGTACAAAGTGCATAATGGGATATGTAGTCCATGTAATGGCGGATTTGAAGGACGATAGCAATCTGCAGCTGCTAGATCGCTGATAATCATAACAATAATATGTTTATTATTGGTTTCCTTTTTAATTTAAATTGCTTTATTTTCAGACAGAAATGCAAATATTAATATTATTATTATTATTATTATTATTATTATTATTATTATTTCAATCAATTAAATTGTTTGTTTGTTTATGCGTTTTCTTGCTTACATTTTTTTTATTTTCCAGGTACTTCAAGTGTGTTTAACATTGTCTCTCTCAAGAATATCACACTGTTAAGTCTGTATTATTGTAAATGTGGTGTTTTAGTGAAGTCATGACTCGAGGAATGTGCTGACTGTTGGTTTTGTTTGTTTATTGTGGGCGTGGCCTCTGCAGGCAGACAGAAGAGCTCTTAAAGGCACGGGTTGCTAGGGAACCAGCCTTTGATGCTCTGCACTGTATGTGATGATCAGACAGAGAGAGATCTTCTCTCAGCAGGACGAATCCAGTCTCAAACATGAGGCAAAGAAATGCTGCAAGAATGAATAAAGCAGCGCGAGTGTAAATGATCACAGCAGACCGTGATTGTAATGATTGTGTTTGTCTGAGGAGAAAACTTCAGGAGCATTAACTAAATGACAGGGTCATTTGTCATAAGAAATTGCGATGGCCGAGCAGATTGAAGTGTTTTCCTCATACACACATTCTTACAACCCACTCCATCGTTTAGCAGTTGACTGAGTTTGCCGGTGGATTTATTAGAACTACAGCAAAACCTCGAAACCCAAAAAGGAAATCTATTCAGTATCCATGTAAACTAATCCTCACTTTTATCTGCAACTCCCACACAATCTGAACCCTTCATTGACCTGTGTTTGCCTTTAGTGGATGATGGAAAACATAGTAAGTTGTTAGCAGACACTTTTGTCCAGTCTGCCTTAACAGGGAAGGATTCGATTAAGATGATTGGTCAGTTTTGTCCAGCTAGTGCTTTTAAAGGGGGTGAATTGGGGCACAGCTTCTCCATTAAAAGTTCTAAGGAACATGAAAATGCAACACAGGCTAACTGTGGATATTAATGTACCCCTGTGTACATTTCTAGAGAGTGGAAATTATGTAGTCAGAGGTACATCTGGCTAATTCATCTTTAAAACGAACGCTACGGCTACTTTTGCAAGTTTTGGGTAGGATTTTTTGTTCATCTTACACCAGCCAAAGCATCCATTTCATTTACCATGACTGTGGTTTCAGTGTAGTGAGTGATCCCTGTCAGCTTGCTGAACATTTTCCCACTCTGCAAAATTGGCTCTTTTTGACGTCTCCGTCATCATTTGTTTTACCTTTGCAGGGATGGGTTTTGATGTTGTAACAAACATTTTGATTACTTTCTCACGCTAATCGAAATGCATCACATGACCGTTCATTTACTACGCAAGCCGGAGTGTGAGCCCAGCCTGACCCTGTCTAAAATGAATGATAGATGAATGATAGAAATTAAGCCTGAACCCACTCGAACCCGTCAGTTACCTTCAGGTTCGTCCAAATTTCCTCTATTGTGACATACATCCACTTGAAATGGTCCTGAAATTAGAAAAAAAATTTAGGGCCGTGCATGATTTTGTCATTTGAGAACCGATTAGATTGTTGGAAGACAATAACAATATGAAAGAAGACTGATGAATGGATGAAGGCAGAGCAGAAACCAGGGACACCCTGATAGCTCCGCACTAATGTCAATGTCAAACCGCTATTATAATTGACCAGGAATCACATTTCAAAACCCTTGCATTTGTCATTGCAATATTTGTCATTATGTGCGTTTTTAGGGCCTGTGTGAGGATTTCAAGTCAGTTTAAAGTTTTCAGGCATAATAAATTACGTTTCTTTAAGAGAGATTAAATAGCTAGCTCTCTGCAGCTCTCACATGGTCGCCCACTAAAGCTAAGCAGGGCTGTGCCTGGTTAGTACCTGGATGGGAGACCACATGGGAAAGCCAGGTTGCCGCCAGAACTGGTGTTAGTGAGACCAGCAGGGGGCGCTCAACATGTGGTCTGTGTGGGTTCTAATGCCCCAGTATATTGATGGGCACTCAGTGATTGCCATCTGCTCAGTGATTATACTGCTCAGTGATTGCCATCTTTCCGATGAGACGTTAAACCTAGGTCCTGACTCTCTGTGGTCATTAAAAATCCCAGGATGTCCTTCAAAAAAGAGTAGGGGTTTAACCCCGGCATCCTAGCCAAATTTGGCCTCTGGCCTCTGTCCATCATGGCCTCCTAACCATCCCCATATCATAAGTGGTCTGATGTCCAATATGGCTGCCGTCACGTCATATACAGTAGGTGGATGCTGTACACTGGTGGTGGATGAGGAGATTTTCCCCCAAAAAATGTGTAAACCGCTTTGAGTGTCCAGAAAAGCGCTATATAAATGTAAGAAATTATTATTATTATTATTATTATTATTATTATTAGTAGTAGTAGTAGTAGTAGTAGTAGTAGTATTAGTAGTAGTAGTAGTAGTATTAGTAGTAGTAGTAGTAGTATTAGTAGTATTATTAGTATTATTATTATTAATGGTATTTGTGTACAAGTATGTGATGAAGACAGTGTTCTTTTACAATTTGGTGCATCTGATAATTGCTAGACATCCAGAAAATCAAAAAGCACTGCGTATTTTATTCATACAGTATCGTTGCTCCACTGTATTTATCAATGTTTGTGATTGGTTTACTATATTCCACGCAGATACCTTACAAAATCATCCCGATGTACTTAAAATTATGAATTCTTTCAGAAAAGACATCAGGTGAAATTAAACTCAATATCGTAGGTAAATAAGATATCGCAATGTCAGTTTTTTCCAATATCGTGCAGCCCTAGTATGAAATGCATCCACCACATTTATTTTTGAATGCATTTGGCTGGTGTTTTCATCCAAAGCTTTTTGCATTGCATTGAAGTTTTACGTTTAACCAGTTCATGCATTCCCAAGGCATCAAACCTATGACCTTGGCGCAGCTTTCTCTGCAGCATGCATCAGACATGAACAAATCCCCACAATCAGATAGAAGTAATAGCCTATTTAAACCCTAGCACTAAAGCAAATTCATACTCCAAAATCTGTTTGTCTGATAATAACTATTGTTTTCTCACTTGACAAAGAGAAAACACAGTCACCTGCAAAGTTATTGTAAGGTTATTGCGTAACTCTATGCAAACAATCACACACTCATACACACAACTGATGAAGTAATAATGGAGTGTCTGTTGTTAGTTTTGTGGCTATATCCTCCCACACACACATACAAACTCTCTCTCACACACACACACACACAGATTCTCACAGTTTAAATGCACAAACCCAGGCCTTGCTCCTGCCAGAGTTGCCATGGTTACTACAATGCATGTTTGAAGTAAGTATTGCATTAGTGCCTTGGTATTTCTCTGCCGTCTCTCTCTCTCCCTCTCTTTCCAGCTCCACTCTGGTCTGCAGGGTTGTTAGCTGAAGGAGTGAGGAGTTTTACGCCGATGTTACTGAGACCACACAAGTGTCTAATCTCTGTTCGTTTTCCTGATGCTTCTCTTATCGCCGATTGGGAGTTTATATGCGTTGGATATAAAGCTTCAGGTTTCGTTTTTGAGAGACACAAAGGAAAACTCGGCCTCCTTTTAGGAGAGGATGAGCGAAGGCTTTTGGGAGACAAGTATTTCTACCATCCGAGAGCCAGCAGGAGAGAACGTTGGTTTCTGGTTGCGCATGTCTGATAGTTGCATGATTTTATGTTGCATGTCAGGGAAATAAGGACAGAATTTATTTGTGGTTGCCTTAGAGTGGTACGTTGAGCTCTTCGGATGAAGATGGTGAAAAAGCGCTGGCAGTTGCCCATGGGCAGCAGTCGGGAAGGCCCACCGCCACGCCATCCCATCTTCTCATCTACTCCTTGCCTTTCCTCCACAGCGCCCCCACCTCCTAAAAGAGCACCCAGCACCACCCTCACCCTGAGGTCCAAAAGCATGACAGCTGAGCTCGAAGAACTGGGTAAGGCACCCTCAAACAAACACGCATGCTAGTCCATTTCTTTTATTTATGGTTTTACAATATTTATTTCAAGTGGCAATTTTGAGCATTAAAGCATGCTAACAATCTAAAGGTATTTAGTATGCTGTACTCTAACAAAGTCCCTTTAAGGCAAGTCATTTAACTCGGCAGCCATCTTTGAAACGCCTCTCGGGCAGTATGCTAGGGCATTCTGTTTGAATGGGAAAACATCAATTTCTCCAAAAATACTTGCTAAGCTTACGATTACATTTCATATTACGAATAACCAATAAAATTAAACAACTGTCTATTTAGTTTCATTTCTAAATGTTCGTATCACACAAAATCTGCAGAAATTCACGTCTGGTCTGAGCCCCTCCCCCAGAGAATTGTCATTCTATAGCGATTGCTGATTGGCTCCTGTACTAGAACGCGAGCTTTATTTGCCATATAGCGATCGCTGATTGGTTCCTGTTCTAGAAGGCGGGGCTTCATTCGCCATATTAGCTGTGTCTCATTTCAGAGGCTGCATCCTTCGAAGTACTCTGCGTCATCGCGGCACGTCGAAGACCGTCTCATTTCAAAAAAATTTGAAGGCTTCTTTAAACGCAGCCTCCAAATGCATTCTTCATTTCTCAGGTAATGAAGGACACAACTGGTGGATCCGTCGCGGCCTTGAACTTCCCAAGATTCATTGCGCGCTGATAACGGCAGGACGTTTTTAAAAGAAAACTCTGGTTTAAATGTATGAATTAAGTTTATTTTACTTGGATATCTAAACACGTTAAAAAACAAAAAGAGTATGACAGTGTCTGACTAAAGACTAATGTTTATTTGTGCATGTATGGATCAAAGGAAATATATTTCCAGCTTTTATAAACCTTGCTTTGCCTTCAGATCACTTACAATAAGTTTTAAATTCACTTAAATTTTATTAGCGCTTATTAACAGCAGCTGTTATGGTTGCCTGGTGACGAGATTCGTCCTCTTTAGACTAGATCATCTCATTTCAAAACGCTCGGTTCAGCCTGTGTGGACTACGAAGGACTCACCTTTGAAGTCTGCATCTTTCGGAGGATGCAGCCTCTAGACCGTCAAATCAGCCTCAGCAGCCTCTAGATCGTCAAATCAGCCTCAGCAGCCTCTAGATCGTTGATGACAAATCAGATGATTTTGCTGGCATTTTCAGATTATAAGGCTGAACGGCATAAAAAGCCATCAGTCTACAGAGATTTCCCAGTATTTCTCAGTTGCAATCGGGAGATCACAATAATTAACCCCGAAAAAATCAGAACAAAGCAAACACTACCAGATGACTATGGTATAAATACAACAAAATACAAAAGAGAGAGATTGACTTGTAATTTGCCTGAATTATAATGATTTGGTCAGCTGTAGTTTGAAACTTTTGCTGAAAAAAATGCTGTTTTTCTCCTCTAAGGATTATTATGTGGACCCTGTCACCATCTTATGGCAAAACGTCAACAGTCTTTGCTCTGCTCCGTAAGGCAGGTTGGCGCCAATGCGCTGAATCCAAAACTATGAATATTTAAAATAGGCAGTCTTTATAAATAAACTGCATAGTTGCAGTCTAAACAACTACATTCGCTCCTAAAAAAGCCTCAAAAGTACATTATGTTGTCCGACAGCTGCAATATTTGTCAAACTGTAGTCCTCTGCTTGCCACTCTTGTGGGCGGAGTAATACACAAGGGTGAAGAGGCTGTACGAGTGCTGATATTACTTTAATAGACTATCATATTACTTTAATAGACTATCAGCCAGTTACATTCGAGAGCCAAACAGAACAGTTATATATATATATATATATATATATATATATATATATATATATATATATATATATATATATATATATATATATATATATATATATATATATATATATACAGTTGAAGTCAGAATTATTAGCCCCCCTTTTAATTTTTTTTTCTTTTTAAATATTTCCCCAATTATGTTTAACAGAGCAAGGAAATTTTCACAGTATGTCTGATAATATTTTTTCTTCTGGAGAAAGTCTTATTTGTTTTATTCAGGCTAGAATAAAAGTTAAAATTAATTTTTGAAAAAACATTTTAAGGTCAAAATTATTTGCCCCTTTAAGCTATATATTTTTTCGATAGTCTACAGAGCAAACCATCATTATACAATAACTTGCCTAATTACCCTAACCTGCCTAGTTTACCTAATTAACCTAGTTAAGCCTTTAAATGTCACTTTAAGCTGTATAGAAGTGTCTTGAAAAATATCTAGTCAAATATTATTTACTGTCATCATGGCAAAGATAAAATAAATCAGTTATTAGAGATGAGTTATTAAAACTATTATGTTGAAAAATGTGTTGAAAAATCTTCTCTCCGTTAAACAGAAATTGGGAAAAAAATAAACTGGGGGGCTAATCATTCAGGGGGTCTAATAATTCTGACTTCAAATGTATATATTGAGGAACAGTTCATTTTGCAATATTGCCGAATTTTCATTATTAATGCGTCAGGTTGCTTATCTAAACTTAGTCATTAAGATTATGAAATAGTTTATTGTTAAAATAGGCAATTTTACTTATCCTATTCCCTTAATACATGCACACACACACACACTCAGATGCAACATTTTCTCCCTTTGATGCTCTTTTTGTTGTTGTTGTTTATTTATTAACTGTGTCATCTCCCTCCTGCAGCCATTTGGGCTGTTCAAAACATCAGCTGTCCCTTTCTCTCTCGCTCAATCTGTGCTCTGAGTTTACCGAGTTCATTACACACATTCGCACAACGTAACACACACACACACAGACAGACATTTGCTACTGTGAGACTTTAATGGAGAAGTGTTGTGTACATTTATTTCATGCTCAGCCTCTGCAAGGAGGAGGAGAGGAGGTAAGTTGTGTATTGAGGTTTTTAGAGACCCCCTAAAAAATCACAGCAAAATTCAACATGTGTATGCAACCATCCTCACCTTGCTCATGCTAGAATGTGCTTTATTTAGCTCTCTTCCAAAACCTAATAAGCTGCCTACCCAACCTGCATTTTTAGGCATTCTCAAAGCGCAGGCAGCAACAGTATGCTGTTTTCATGAAATACCGTGTTTTGGAGGATAGACTGGTATTAAAATAGGACAATTATTAATAAAAAGTAATTGCTACAGTAATGGTCATTCTTATTTTATTATAACTCTTACACAGCAAAAACTGATTTTCTTTTGTTTTTGTCTTGCTTCAAGTCCAAATACATACAAATTCTTAAACCAAGAAGCATTAAATATTGTTAAGTATTAAAATATTGTATGAAATATATATTGTTTTGTTTTCAAAATATTCTATTTTTTTAAATAATGCGTTAATATGGCAAAATAATAAATGTCACCGGGGTAAGTAAAAAAATTCTTATGGAAAATTAGAATATTTTAAATTGGCAGATTTAAAAAAAAAATTTAAGGAAAACTTATTTAATTTTGGCTGAATATTTCTGAAAACAAAACAATATTTTTTTACTTCTCTTGAAATTGCATATTTATTTAAGAATATTTAAACATATATACACTACCTGACAAACGTCCTGTCGCCTATCCAAGTTTTAGGAATGACAAATAATACTTGACTTGACTTCTAGTTGATCATTTGGCATCAGAATACCAGGAATATCAGGCTCATATGAAAGGCAAAGGCCTCTAGATTACGCTTATTTTACCAAAATAAAATATGATCATGCCTTGATTTTTTTTTTATTATTTAATTAGGACAGTAAGGTTTGACTTTGCTTAGAAAAAAGTCTTGTCACTTAACAGAAATAATTTACAGTATAAAATATAAAGTCATGGTGCAGTGAAAAAAGAATTAATATTGTGTATAACTCCCATGAGCTTGGAGGACTGCATCCATACATCTCTGCAATGACTCAATGCAACTTATTAATAAAGTCATCTGGAATGGCAAAGAAAGCGTTCTTGCAGGACTCCCAGAGTTCATCAAGAGTCTTTGGATTCTTTTTAAATGTCTCCTCCTTCATCTTACCTCAGACATCTATAATGTTCATGTCTGGTGACTGGGCTGGCCAATCCTGGAGCACTTTGACCTTCTTTGCTTTCAGGAACTTTGATGTGGAGGCTGAAGTATGAGAAGGAGCGCTATCCTGCTGAAGAGTTTGCCCTCTCCTGTGGTTTGTAATGTAATAGGCAGCAAAAATGTCTTGATACCTCAGGCTGTTGATGTTGCCATCCACTCGCATGGCTCCATGCTAAATCTAACCCCAAACCATGATTTTTCCTTCACCAAACTTGACTGATTTATGTGAGAATCTTGGGTCTATGCGGGTTCCAATAGTCTTCTGCAGTATTTGTGATGATTGGGATGCAGTTCAACTGAAGTCAAGTTATTATTTGTTGCTCTTTCAACTGGGATCGACGACAAAACTTTTGACAGGTAGTGTAGATATAAGGTTGATTGATTGATTTTTGGATTAGAATCAATACAAAAACTCTTCGAAAATAATTAATAGTAATAGTGTGCCAATTCCAAACTCACTGTGAAAACACCATTGTGAGTTTCGTCTCATATGCTTCACGTGAGTAGCGCTATTTGTGTGGCATGTGGACTGTTCCAAATGAGTCACTTATGAAGGTTTATTTCAGTTGGGATGCTGCCTTAGGGAACGTTCACAGAGGATGCATTCTTGGCTCCATCTGTGTTATTTTTTAATTGTTTTTCTTTGTAAACATGAGCTACCTTGCTAAACTTCAAAATTACATTTAAAAAATCATCTGGGGCCTCATGTACGAAGACTTGGGTTGAATTCATACTAAAACATTGTCAGATGTGTGTGTGTGTGTTACATTGTCAGATGAATTCATACTAAAACAAATTCAGATGTATGAAACACTGCGTACGTGGAATACTACGCATATTCTCTTTGTACATACGAATTAACGTGAAACTTAGCGCACGAGTGCAAAACCCGTCCCTGCCTGCTCCCCATAATAAATATGGTAATGACTCTACTTTGGCAAAACCAAACGAAAAAGCAATGGCAAAAGCAAGCAAAAAGAGAAACTTCACAGAATGTAAATTGGAGGTGCCCCTATCAGAGGCAGGAGAAGAACTGTGTTAATTGCAAGTTTGTCCTTGGGAATTAATAACAAAAGAAAAAAAATAGAGCAGGAGAGTATAGCTAACAAGGTTAATGCACTGAAAAAAATGATGTCTGCAAAACTGTTGCAAACAATTTATTTGTGTTGAATTTAAACAAACAAATTGCATTTAATAATGTTCAACTTAATTTGTTTGTTTAGATTCAGCCCAAATAAATTGTTTACAACCCCTTAACGTAAAAAGATTTAGCAAATCCAAGGAATCATCTTTGAATAATTTTTTTCAGTGTGCAGTGGGTTCTGAACATCGCACTATGAGTGAATTTAAAAAGAAATGGTCCTATGTAAAGGTGCAGGTTAAGAGTAGAACAGTGGCGCACCATCAAAATGTGGACCGAACAGGGGATGCTGAACTAACACCCTTTGAGGAGAGAGTTGCCTCAATTGTGGGCGACACACAATTTTAAAGTTGATTTGAATATTTTATCTCAAATGGTGTCAGAGTTTAATTGACTTTTACAATTTTTACATTAAAAGATATATAAATAATATTATAAAATAAATAAAGTGCTAATTCCAAAAACAGAGTCTTGTGCAATAAGCATGATGTTTTTCTGAACATTTTGGTACTGGTTTTATTGTATAATTTCATATGGTTGAATTGTTTAATTCATTCGTATGTTTTTTTTTAATCGAGAAATAAAGCCATGTGCAACATAAAGGGCATATATTTATCTGACCTATTTTTGGCTCAAATTATAACAGGAGCAAAGAATTTAATTGGTTTGAAATCAAATGTCTAATGAATGTCAAACGTCAAACTAAATGTACTGCGGTTCAACAGCATGGTATGGAAACCTTATATACCTGCTAGACATGCGGATGATCCCGTCCCATATAGCTGGCATTGCACAGCTCAAAAATACTTTGTAGTGTGCAATTTAACATAATTGCCTCTAGGAGTCGCCAATGGAATTAAAGCAAACACACACAAGAAATGCACATATGCCAGACATGAAGTTGGCGTGGACCAACGCACATTCTCACGTAATTTTATCGTTAGTAAATCCAAACGTGAGCGCGAAATCTGGTGTACTCAAAGTTTTTGTGCGTACACAGCGTTAATACATGAGGCCCCTGGTGTGAATCGCACTGCTCAAGTAGATGGTAACAAGGCAGATCTGTAGATTGGAACTGAGCTATTATAGTTTGTCATGCTACACCATTTGCCATAAATAATTAAATCATTGTGTCCTTGTGTTAATTCACTGTCATCCATCCATTTTCAACTGCTTATATGGGCTGGGTCATGGGGGGGGGGCAACAATCTTCACTGTTATGTCATCACCATCTCATATTTACTTAGATTTTTTTTTGTTCTCACTTGTCATCAAATTAGATCCATATTACCTGAGTACCTATAACTTTTGTATGCTGTATTGTATAGATGTGTAATGTAATGTACTGTGTGTTATGTTTGTGTTTAGAAAGGTTAGATGAGATTTTGGCCTCTCAGGAGACAGTACTGAGGCCAAAAGTGGAAGCAGACTATAGAGCCGCCACAGTGAAGCAACGTCCTACCAGTCGCCGAATTACACCAGCAGAAATCAGTGTAAGATACAGTATGTGCAAACACATGTAAATTATCAGTGCCACTTCTTGCCACAACTGTACATATACTTTGTTTTGATACAGTAGAGACCATTATACCCTTAGATCAGGGTTCTCAAACTCAATTTGGTGGTGGGGGGGGGGTACGTCAACCGGTACTGAGATGATCAGTACCGGTTGACGGGGGGGTGAGTGTTGAGAGATGATCAGGAACTGAAGGGGGGGGGGGGAGAGGGTTGTGTTGTCTGGTTTACAGTCGCGAAAAAAACAAGAAATTTGGGGAGGGCTTGTGGAGGGGCTTGCGGGGCCGGTTGATGATCGCAAACTGAGGTTGGGGGGGTCTGGTTGACGGTCGCGAGAAAAACTAAAAGTGGGGGGGTTCCGCTAACTGAAGAACTGGCAAGGGGGGGTGGTTGACAGTCACGAGCTAGAGAGTGGGGGGGGGGGTTCTGGTTGACAGTCGCAAGAAAAAATCTAAATTTTGTGGTGGGGGGCAGGGCCGGTTGACAATCGCAAACTGAAGACAGGGGGGAATTGAGAGACAATCGTGAACTGAAGAGCAGTATAAGACCCCTGCCTTAGATAAACAATAGCTAACACCAACTCTGTTATTATATGATTTATTTTATGTCATGGTAAATGCTTTCTTTGTTTTTCTGAAGTCTCTTTTTGAGCGACAAGGACTTGCCCTTCATGGTGCTCTTCACCCAGCGTTGGAAAAAGCCCACATGCAGCTGCCAAAAAGCATGGCTCGAACAAAGTCTTTTGGTAAGCCTTCATGGCCCTCAATCCATCTTTTACATACACTTCTCAAACAAGCTCCACAGTTTTAAACTGCAGAAAGGTATTATTCTGGTTTCTTCTATCTGTCTGTGCTTTCTTAAATCTCAGTGTATTTAAACGCAGAACTTTGACACACAATAACGATTGGAATTTAAAGGAAAGTTCAGATGTGAATTATGTGAATTGTTGCACACTTGGTTCAAGCTCCACCAAACCCAAATACATTTTTATCTGTCTATATGTGCAGGAGCCACCGAAGAGGATCGACTGTCTGCCCTGGCAGCGGAGCACAGATTTCCACGAAGCTCCTCCATGACGGACAGCCTGAGAGACAGCCATAGTATCCCTCCACCTCCTCAGATGGCTCCCCCACCTCCTCCATCGCTTTACTATCTAGATACTGGACCCCCTCCTTCATTCTGCCCACCCCCTCCCCCTGGCCGCATTCATGACCCCAGCCGTTCCAGTTTTAAACCAGGCTCTGAGCCGAGACTACATGCATTGCCTCAGACAATGTCCGCTGAGCTGTATGAGCCGCCTCGCCATGCCTCCCACATGGAGCGGCAGAAGAAAGCCCGCTCCATGATCATCCTGCAGGACTCCTCCCACCTCCCTGTGGAGCCTACTGACATCCCTAGGCCAGGTCCTGTCTCAACTCCGCCTGAGAGAATCAAGCGGAAAGGTAGAATCATAGATAACCCCTACGCCAATGTGGGTCAGTTCAGCGTGGGCATGTTCACGCCAACTCCCAGCAAGCCACAACGGAGGAAGAGCCCACTTGTAAAGCAACTGCAGGTGGAAGATGCTCAGGAGAGAGCCTCGCTAGCATTGGCATCCATCCATGCGAGAGAGCACTCTCCTTCTGGGCGCCTCATTGCCCAGCACACCAGCAGGTCTGACTTCTTTCATCAGCAGCAGCAGCTGTTGCATGAACGTAGTCAAGCTCATGCTGAAGGACTGTTGCAAGGAAAAGGACCTTTCGCTGCTGCCATTGCTGATGCTGTGAAAGACCGGGAACGTCGTCTGGAGGAGAGGCGGAAATCTACAGTCTTCCTGTCAGTGGGCACTATGGAGGGCAGTTCAGCACCACCCCCCGAGGCCCCCTCGCTCACACCATCTCGTTCTGTTGATGAACGAATGCTCACGCGTGAACTCGGTCAGTTGCCTCCTCCCGCCTTGGCATTACGTCCCTCTCCTGGGGGCACCACCTTCATTCACCCACTGACGGGTAAGCCCCTGGACCCCAACTCTCCATTGGCACTTGCGCTGGCCGCAAGGGAACGGGCATTAACTTCCCAGAGTCAGTCCCCCTCAAGCAGCCCTGAGCCCAGAACTAAACATGAAACTGCTGGAGGGGTACTGTATATGGAGACCCAGACCAAAGAGGCTGAGAGGTCGGAGGGCGAGGGGGGGTTTGCTTCACCTCCTTTTTCCCCTGCAACAAAAAGAATTTACGAGACCTCTGTCCCCACCAGCAAGATTCAGTGGGGAAGTCCCATATCTACCAGGAAAGAGTTAGAAACAAGGACAGAAAGAAAGGAGGAGAGAAAAATTGAGGACAAAAAGAGTATGATCATCAGCATCATGGACACGTCTCAGCAGAAAACTGCTGGGCTTATCATGGTTCATGCAACAAGTAATGGACAGGCCGTGGGGCCCAGTCCAGAGCGCAGTGTCCCTTCCCCTAAGGGGATATTGTCAGAAAGCCCCAAACCCATGTTGGCCGAAATTAAACGTGCAAAGTCTCCTGGTCCCGAAGCTCCTTCGATATCCACCCCACCACCCACCGCAGCCCCAACTTCCCAGCCCCTTCCCAGCCCATCCTCGGACAAAACCCTAGCTCAGGGTAGTTCTGAGGAGGATGCCGAACCCTATACGGTCACCTTGCCACCTGCCATGCTCTCCTCCAGTGACGAGGAGACGCGAGAGGAGCTTCGTAAAATCGGTGTGGTTCCTCCACCAGACGAATTTTCCAATGGCCTTCTTGGTAAGACACCTGAAACTGCAGTACCTCCTGCTCCCACATTGAAGCAGACAAGTCCTTCTACCCTGCTCTCAGCTCCACCCCCTCCGCCACCCCCTGCTCCTCCAGCAGTGGTTGCTGCAGCAGCACAGGTCCCTGCTAGCAGTGGCCTGCAAGCAGCCTCAGGGAAGCCATCTGAGTCCCACCTGGGCCCAGAGTCTGCTGCTGACTCCGGGGTGGAAGAGGTAGACACTCGAAGCTCCAGCGATCACCACCTGGAGACAACGAGCACCATCTCTACTGTCTCCAGCATGTCCACACTGTCCTCGGAAAGCGGCGAGCCAACAGACACTTACACCACCCACGCAGATGGCCAGACGTTCATTCTTGATAAGCCGCCAGTGCCTCCAAAGCCAAAGCTCAAGTCCCAGCTCAGCAAGGGCCCGGTGACATTCAGGGACCCCCTGCTCAAGCAGTCATCTGATAGTGAACTGCTCTCACAGCAGCACGCGGCTGCACTGGCTGCTGCTGCGGGAGCCTCAGGCCCGGCCAGACCCCGCTACCTCTTCCAGAGACGCTCCAAGTTGTGGGGGGACACAGTAGAACCCCGTCCGCTTTCGGGGGCAGAGGAAGGCAAGCCCACTGTGATCAGCGAGCTCAGCTCCCGGCTGCAGCAGCTGAACAAGGACACACGCTCACTTGGGGAAGAGCCACTTGGAGCTTCACTTGACCCCGGAAGGAAATCACCCGTGGTCGGTCCAAGGTAAAGTGCGAATGCTGCAGAAGAGCATTCATTTAGCAATTTTTCAAAACTTCTATGAAAAATGCTGATTTTGAGTGTTTATGGTCCAAATGCAATTGTCTATTGGTTAAATTGCACTGAGAATATTTACCTTGTGCAGTTATTTTTCAAATATGATTAACAGTGCTTCATTGAAACTAATACTTTGCAATCATTAATATGGAATTAAAAAACATAAACAAGACACATTAAACATTCTCATAAACATCATAAAGTATGCCAAAGAATGGAATACAACAATAAAAGACAAGATTAAATGTGCAGACTTTTATCTTAAATAAAGCAAATCCACATCTTTAGCATTTGGAACTTGTTTAGAAAAATTAAGTGGTAATGTCTAACGTGCTTTCTTCATTGAGATGTTTGGAGCCCAAGAACAATCTCAGCATTCGATTACCACTGGTAAGTAACATAGGATGCCCTGATTTCACTAACCATAGACTATGTGGATGCAAAAATACGCATAACTAAAGAAACAGAAGCAGTTTGAGATAAACTGATTAACTGGAATAAATAAGCTTTGTATAAAATCACAAATGTAATGATTTTTTTTCTCTCTGTCTTGATTTTGAAAGCACCAGCTATGTATTATTTTGCTTATATCCTCAAATACAACTGAAGTCCTTTATATCCCAACAGATGTGACAACGACATGGAAGACAGTAAACCTTAGCTTTTAGCCACTAGGGTAAATCAAATGTCATTCCTTTTATTTTCTATTCTTTAACCATCCACTAATCACACATTCAATCACTTTTGCTGGCATTGTTCTGGGTTTTATTAATCACTCCTGCAGGTTCTGTGTTCCCTTGTCCACCCTGGCAAATCAACCAAAAGTACAGTGTATATCAAGTATAGTATATTAAGGCGCTATTTGCACAACAAGGTTTTCAGCCAAAAACAGTAAACTTTTTATGCATATTGCTTGTTCATTTTCAGGACAATAGGAATTTGGATACTGAAAACTGGATTTTCCTCACCAATATTACAACCAACAGTGAAAACGAATCCGACATAGGCTCATTCTGAAAACTTTGCCCTATATACATTTCTGGAGAATGTGAATTATGTAGCCAGAAGTACGTATGGCTGCATTAAATTTTTTTAATGAACGCTGCGTGGTGCTACGACGCCTTTAGGCAAGTAGGTGGGTGGGTCAGTCAGTTCTTTTTAAAATACTATTGGTTGGGCTTAGGGAAGGGGGAGGGTGGGTCAATGGATTGGTCAGTCAGTCAGCCATTCAGTCAGTCAAACAGTCAGTCGACAGCGGCCTCTGGTGGATTTACGAGAGTAGAGCAGACAAATGTCACTCGCGAGAGAAATTTGAGATCTCAAAAAGTCTACACAGCGACCTCTGGTGGATTCGCGAAAACAAAACTGCAAAAAACGTACCTCCTAGGACGTATTTGACGGTCTCCAGAAATGAATATAGTGGTACGTTTTCAGAATGAGCCTGGGTTGGGGTTGAACGAATCATATACACACTGCAAATTTTAAATGCACATCACCGCCGAGACACCAATAACACATTGTCACTTTTCTAAATGTTGTTTACTGTTTACTGCAGTGCATACGAAATTCTGTTTTATTGGTTTAATATGTGTAAATGTGTAACATATTTTAAATGTTGTGTATACATAAAAAAAAAGTTCAATGTTAAACGTTTGTTTTTGGCTACATCATTGTTGTGTAAATGTAACTTAAATGTAATAATTTTAGCCATGCAGCATGTTCAGAGTTCATGGTGCAACTCTAAAACGTTCTCAATGACATACAGTAAAACATTATGTTTCATTTGGATTTGAAGTCCCTCTGTACATTGCCATTTGGGTGTTCACAAGGTAACAGATGGCTTCAGGGCATGCACCATCTCAAGCTTCGTCCCTCACCTCCCAAGTTTAACTTAGTGAGCTCTTCCCTGTGGCCTGCTCCTCTGTGGCACTGTGGTAGCAGTATGTATGTGTGACATTTTTTGTATTTTTCTGTATGGTATGGTATGAATGTGTCGTTTGCATCCAGTTACTTCTTAAAGTCGCCATGAAAGTAAAATTTAATTTCAAAATGTTTTCTTATTTTTATATTCATCACTGTAAAACCCAAAAAAGTTAAGGTAACTCAAACCGTTTGAGAAAACTGATTGCTACAAACCATTTGAGTTAAAAAAAACTAATCTATATGAGTTTTTACAGTAGTGCTTATTATAAATGAGGTATCTGTGGCCTCATAGTCCTTAAAGGTGCTGTATGTAAGTTTTTGACTCTTCTAAAGCAAAAAATACCATAATATGTTTGCAGACATTTAAGAAACATGCCAAGTGAACATTCTTGTTTATCTGAAGTCAATGCTGAAGTCAGATATTCTGCTTTGAAAATGTGCTTACCGTACCGGAATGACTGTCTTTGTTTTGGTAATTTTAACCTGCCTACTGCCACTTTAGCCAATTATATTTCAGCCGCCCGGGTTGCCTTGTTGGAAAATAGCGTATTTCATTCATTCATTCAGAAAGGCTCTCAAAGCATGTGCCCGTGACAGAAATGTGACCTCCGGTAGACAGTAGCAGACTCCAAAATGAGACGCAGATTCAGAGTTCCACATGAGGTTAATAATTAGCAAATAATATAAATATTACGAACATAAACATTAGATGAGCAGGTTACATTGTAACCCTGTGTCCTAACAACATGCTACGTGATGAGATTTACAGTGATAAGCAATTTAGCTGTTTGCACCAGACGAAACACGCATGAAATTAAAGTCATGAAATAAACATTGCTTATTAACATTAGATGTAACATAAATCTCTAATGTACATCACTAAATGGGAAACAACTAAAAAGATCCATAGTAATGTCAACAAAAAGCGTAAAAAGAGATGTGCCATGCAGGGAATTATGGGAAAGTCAAGTTACGGTTGTTCGCCGTATATATTAAGGAAACATACTGTTAACCAGGTTACGGATTTTTACTGTAGCAGTTTTACAGTTTTTTACCGTTGAAATCACTGTCATTTTTTACAGTGTAGAACACTTAAATCAGCTTTAAATCAGCCTTTAGGCTTGATAGTCAGACTCGCCCCTGTTGATCCTCAATCTGGCAACCTGCACTTGCATTTTTTTTTATCAAGGAATGCGATACCTAGTTGAACCACTGGGTGTCAAACTTACATAATGCACCTTTAATCAAATACCAGAACCTTCTCCCCAACCAATATAATGACTTTTCTTCACTTCTGGTCACATGGAATGCCTTTAGGACAAGGCTATCAGTGCATATCCTGTAAACCTTTCATCATTTTGTTGAAGTCAGAAATATTAGCCCCCCTGAATTATTAGTCACCCCCCCCCCACCCCCGATTTTTTCCCCCAATTTCTGTTTAATGGAGAAAAGATTTTTTCAACACATTTTACAACATAATAGTTTTAATAACTCATTTTTAATAACTGATTTATTTTATCTTTGCCATGATGACAGTAAATATTATTTGACTAGATATTTTTCAAGACACTTCTATACAGCTTAAAGTGACATTTAAAGGCTTAACTAGGTTAATTAGGTATAGGCAAGATATGGTAATTAGGCAAGTTATTATATAATGATGGTTTGCTCTGTAGACAGTCGAAAAAAATTAGCTTAAAGGCTAATAATGCCTTTTGAAATGGTTTTCAAAAAATTAAAAACTGCGTTTATTCTAGCTGAAATAAAACAAATCAGACTTTCTCCAGAAGAAAAAATATCATCAGACATACTGAGAAAAGTTTCCTGGGAAATATTTAAAAAAGAAAAAAAAAATCAAAGGGGGGCTAATAATTCTGACTTGAACTGTACATCACGATATGTAAAAAAATGACAGCCTTAACTTCCATTTCATGGCGACTTTAAAACTCATGTTTGTTTACTTTATTTGAATTTAGAAAGTAAAGTGTATTCAAATAAACCAGTTTTTGATTGGATAATCCAGCATTAAACCAACATAACCATCACATAATTTCATCATAATAGTCTCTCATTCCTCTCAATCTAAAAATGTAAACATTCTATCCAGTTTTACTTCTGAGCCTTTCATTTCTGTAGTTTTGCGTCACTTTCATACATCAATCATGCTAACACAATGATCACTCTGGCTTCTACGTAGAACAAAATGTTGCTCGTAGGTTTATGCATTGTTGATTTTTCATCCATAATTGTTCAGTTTGTTTTGTTGCGCATTTTTTGTTGCTCGGTTTGACTAGAATGCCACCTTACCCCGGACAAAGCATGTGTGGAAAAAATGAATTACATATTAACATTTTTAAAAAGTAACTGGCTCTTATAGAGTGTCCATTTGTGTATGCATTCCACTACTGAAAGCTGACGTCTGGGGATAGCTGTGCTCTGGTCTGTGTCGCTATGCATTTGGTTTGCATTGGATTGACATTGTTGAGGACGTGAAGTGTGTTTGGTGTTTGTTTTTGTTCTGTCATGGACTGATGCTAACCGACCGCTCTCTCTCTCTCTCTCTCTCTCTCTCTCTCTCTCTCTCTCTCTCTCTCTCTCTCTCTCATTGCTCCCTCACACTCTCTCTCTCCATCTCTCTCTCTCTCTCTCTCTCTCTCTCTCTCTCCTATCTCTATTTCTCTCACTATATCTCTCTTTGCATGCTACGCTGCTCTGTCTAGAGCTGAATCTGAGGCTAAGCCCAGAAGAACCGGGCACCTGTGTAAGTGCGCATGAATCATCTCATCTCTCTTTTTTCTGTCTGTTTCCACGAGCCCTGATCATCATCCACCCCTTCCGTTATGTTAATTTTGCCAGACCTCCCCTTTAAACTCAGCTTTTTCATGTTTCTCATTGGCTGCTTAATACTCCTCAATCATCAAATTACAACCCAAAAAGGATTTCAAGAATAGGACAATAGCTTGGAGTTCATGTATAGGCTGCTTTAACTGGCATAATGATCAGAGCTTGCATATATATTGTTAAATGAATTAGCTAGGATTTGTCGGATATTGTAGTGAATGCATTCTATTATTCCATGTGTAAACAACAGTAATGCAAGTAATTTGACGGTTGAGTCTGTCGTCTTCTTTTGTTTCCATGTGTTGCATGTTTGGTTGTGCTTTCAATGTTCGGCTTGTAAAATGTGTAAATTTTTCAATGGTATGCATTTCATTTTAATTAAACTCATGTAACCACCCCAGTTATTACTGTTGATTGTTAACTAAGTAATTACGTCTGATCTTCGCTTCAGTGAATACGGATTCGTGCAGAACTGAAAAACCACTTAAAATTTGCCAAACGCTATTGAAAAGCTTCAAAATAAACACGCCTATAATCTAACAAGACCACCCCCCTTTGTAATATCTTCACTATAGTAGCTAGACAAGCTTGACACTGCAGTCAAGAGTTTTGAATATATTACTTTAAAGTGCACCTTTAAATTTATATACACTGTCAGTCTTCTTGACAAGCTTAATACATTACATTTAATGTGTAAATGCATTTATTTCTTATTTTTATATTTATTATTAATATTGTGTTTAATATTAATTTAATATTGATATTAATATATGAATGTTTTTTCAAATATATAGTAATCTTTGCTTATTTAAATTAAAATTAAGCTCATTTTAGTAATTGTTTGTCTAAGTAATCTTAAATTATTTAAAGTTAACTAATATTTTAAATTTTAAAAATTATGTATTTTTAAATTAAGCTAACTTTTACTAATCCTCCAATCAAAATATCTAGACACATGCTGGAGTCGACAAATTTATACAGAAGCTTTTTGTATTTTTGTTTTTGTTTTGTTTTTACTGTATTTAACTTCATTTAAGGTCACACTTTATTTTGTTGGTCCATTTGTTTAATTTAAGTTACATTGCATTTACATGCCAACTAATTCTCACTAGATGCTAAGAAGACTGTTAGGTTTGGCTTAAGGTAAATGTAAGTTGCTAAGTACTTGTTGACATGTACTTGCTAAGTTTCTTATAGTCAGTCAAATGTCTGCTGAAGAAGCATATCAACAGATATTAAGCAGACAGTCTACTAATACTCAAATGGACCATCAAAATAAAGTGTTACCTTATTTAATTCAGTACGTTTCAGTATTGTCAATGCATTAATTGATCATTATTTCATTGCAATGATTATTAATTCATGTTACACTGATAATAATTCAAAGATGATTCCTTGGATTTACTAACATTTTTTAAGTTAAGTGGTTGTAAACAATATGTTTTGGCTGACTTTAAACAAACAAATTAAGTTGATATATATATATTCACATAATAATTGTTTGCAACAATTTTGCAGACATCATTTTTTCAGTGTAGATAATAGCCCCTAAATAATATTAACAAAGTGCAGCTCTTGATTTTAATAATGCTTGATAGTAAATGTTGCAGTATTTCAGTTCTTCAGAAATATTTTTCACTGCTTGCTGATGTTAATTAATGTTAAAAAATGAATTTGACTTGTTTGATAGATGAATAAGTAAAGAAAAAAACTTTGCAGTAAGCCAAAATACAATAATATTCAAGACATGATCTTTGAAAAATACCAAATGGACTTTTGCTTCAAGTAAATCTAAGAATTTTAGATATTTAAAATTAGTCAAAAAGATGTTAAAATAAATAATCCTAATAGTATAACACTAAAAACCCTACAAACTAAAATCTTAAGATTTTCTTTCCCTCCTTGATCATATGAAGAGTTTTCTCAGTCTTTGCTCCACAGGTCTGTAATACTTTTGCACTAAACACATTAATGAAGCATCTCACTAACACAAATTTAAAGGGATAGTTCACTCAAAAATGAAAATGCTGTCATCATTCCTGTACTTGTTTCAAGTCTTTGAGTTTCTTTCTTCTGTTAATCACAAAAGATATTTTCTGAATATCTAAAACCTGTAACCACTGACTTCCATAGTATTTGTTTTTGCTATGAAAGTTAATGGTAAATACTTCCCAACATTCTTCAAAATGTCTTTTTTGAGTTCACCAGAAGAAATGCAGCAAGCATTTTTGTTTTAAAAGATGTCTAACAGATGTCTAATAGATAACATAGTCATCTTGGCTAAAACAAGGCTAAATTTGGACTGTCTGTGAAAATCTAATAGACGTTTAAGAAAAAGCCAAAACTAGACTAGTCATCAAATAAACAGAAATGAATGACTACACATATAAAGTCTGTCTAATGCTGAGTTCAGACTGCATGATTTTAGCCCTTATTTTGACTCGCAGACAGGTTTTGAGAAATCGCCAACAAATGCCTGAAATCACAGGCAAATCGGTGCTCGTTCGCGTGAGTAACAATCACACAGCATGAACTATCAAAGACACAATCTGAGAAAATCGCACATGAGTCGCAGGCGCCCGTGAGATACTTGGCATGTGACCTGTATTCAAAGTCATGCCATGTGAAATGTGTTCTGAATGAAAATAACATCACTGATTACCTACAGCCAATGAGAGAGCAGCATCCACTAGTGAGGGTATCTGTAGGCCAGCGGGATGTTGAGGGAGAAGCTAAAAGTGCTCATTTTCAGTCTATTTGGACTCAAGAAATGGAGGAAAAACTAGAGGAAATTTGCCAGGAGCACCAGTGTCTGTTTGACGTGTCGTCTGAGCAATACTACAACCGGGTCAAAAATGTAAAACGTTGAAGGGAAATTGCTAATTCCCTTCAAACTCTGGTGAGCAAAATAAGTACATTTCTACCCCACTAAAGGCTTCTTTCTCATTATGTAGTTAATAATGAAAGATATACTACATGCCCTTGCATTGTTTCCATGTCACTTCTCTCGTGTGTTTGGTTGTGAGACGTAGTTTGGGCAAGGTTGTTGGCGATTCTTCCTATTTAAACGTCATGCATTGTGAAACCCCCTGTTGCCGATCCATCTTGCAGTGTAAACAAAGCAGCAACAAAACACTACCCCAGAAAGTCATGCAGTGTGAAAACATCTGTGACATGACTACTTTAAATAATCGTGCAGTCTGAACTCACCATAATCTGTCTGTTTGACGAATAGTCTAGTTTTGGGCTTTTCTTAGATGTCTATTATATTTTCACTGACGATGGAAGTCAACTGTGTTTTAGCCAAGCTGTCTACATTTAGATGTCTATTAGACGTCTATTAAACACAAAATTGTTTGCTGGGAAGAGACTAATAAATGTTTACAACCACTTAAGGGTAAATAAATCCTAAATGTTCATTCTTTCTTGAACTATCCCTTTAATGCGTTTTCCACATCTTTCTCCAAGCGTAGACTCCTAACATAGCTGATACTATTACTAAAATTGAGTTAAGAGACTCTTAAACCTGTCATTTCACACACACACACACACACACACACACACACACACACACACACACACACACACAAAAAGTTGACTTTTATCCTCTCTGCCCCTTCCTTTTCTTTTTCCCTCCCATGTTTCCAACTTTTAGACTCTTCAGCAGTTTGGGAGAGCTCCATACTATCTCTCAGAGAGGCTACGGCACCACCTACACCATCAGACCAGGCAGCCGCTACCCAGTGACCCGCCGGACTCCCAGTCCTGGATCCCCGGACCGATCAGATCCTCTAGGACCCATCCGGGGCTTCGGCCTGGCCACGTCCCCGATCACACCGCCCACCATCCTTAAGTCGTCCAGCCTCAGTCTCCCTCACGAACCGAAAGAAGTGCGTTTCGTCATGAGGAGCTCTAGTGCGCGGAGTCGCTCGCCCTCACCGGCCCCTTCGCCAGGCATGACCTCCCCGCTGCTCACCCTGCGGCCGTTCCACCAGAAACCCCTTCATCTGTGGAACAAGTACGACGTGGGAGACTGGCTGGCCAGCATTAACCTGGCCGAACACCGGGATCGTTTCCAGGAGCACGAGATCGAGGGCTCCCATCTGCCTGCTTTGACCAAGGAGGACTACGCTGAGCTGGGCGTGACACGCGTCGGTCACCGCATGAACATTGAGCGCGCCCTTAAACAGCTGCTGGAGAGTTGACCACGCGCCTCCCTCTGCCTGTAGCTAGTCTCAACACGGTTTACTTTTAATTTCCTACTTCATTTCATTTGGATTTATTTTTTTGTGATTTCAAAGCTTTAGAGAAACACTCCATGTTTTTTTGGAAGTCACTTGGAGTTAACAGTTGGTGTTAACTATTTTTGAAGCCTTTTAGCTGGTCTCCGGGTCTGGTGGGAGCACTTTTAGCTTAGCTTAGCATAGATAATTGAATTGGATTAGACCATTAGCATCTCGCTCAATAAAAAAAAATTGATAATGATATTTAATCATTTTTGGCAGGAGTGCATTTAGCTTAGCTTAGCATAGATAATTGCATCAGATTAGACCATTAGCATCTTGCTAAAAATGACCAAATAGTTTCAATATTTTCCTATTTAGAGCTTGAATCTTCTATAGTTACACTGTGTATTAACACTGACGAAGGATGAAAGATGCTATTTATTAGGTGAGTAAGTCTAGTAATTATACTCTCACTCAGGTGTAATAATCAGGGAACCTTGCTGTTTTACCATGGCTGCAGCAGGAGCTATGATATTACAGTTTCTGAGAATATTTCCCAGCTAGGTAACTAGGTAACATCGCTGCATAATGTTATTGCGCCTGCTGCAGCCATAGTACAGCAGCAAAGTTCTTTGATTATTAAACCAAGTGAGATGCTAATGGTCTAATGCAATTTAATTAAAAATGCTAATCAGTTTACATGTTATCTAGAGTTAATAGTTGGTGTTTACCATTTTTGAATATTTTAAGTCAATTTCCGGGTCTGGCGGGAGCACTTTTAGCTTAGCTTAGCATAGATCATTGAATTGGATTAGACCATTAGCATCTCGCTCAATAAAAAAAATTTATAATGATATTTAATCATTTTCTGGCAGGAGCACATTTAGCTTAGCTTAGCATAGATAATTGAATCAGATTAGACCATTAGCATCTCGCTCAAAAATTATCAAATAGTTTAATTATATTTCTATTTAAAGCTTGACTGTTCTATAATTACACTGTGTACTAACACTGATGAAGAATGAAAAGAGGCTATTTATTAGGTCAGAAAGGTATTTTAGAAACAGACTATTTAGAAACAGGTAATTAATAATCAAATCACTGTAAACTTTTGGATCTCATACAGCTCCCCCCCCCCCCCCCCCCCCCCCCCCACCCCCCCCCCACCACCACTTTTAAAATTACCATTACACACCCCTGCTAACTAGGTATCTAGGTAACATCGCTGCATATTATAATTGTGCCTGCTGCAGTCATGGTATGGCAGCAAAGTTACTTGATTATTAAACCTAATGGAGTGATAGGCTTGTGGTCTAATCCAATTTAATTATCTGCTAATCATTTTACAAGTCATCTAGAATTAACAGTTGGTGTTTAACATGTTTTAAATATTTTTAGCCAGTCTCCGAGTCTGGCAGGAGCGCTATTAGCTTAGCTTAGCACGGATAATTGAATTGGATGAGACCATTAGCATCTTGTTTAAGATTTGCATCTCACTCAATAAAAAAAAATTGAAAACTATTTTAAATGTTTCTATTTAAAGCTGGACTCTTTTGTAGTTACATTGTGTACTTTTTTTAGGTCAATAAGTCTAGGAACTATACTGTCATTTGGGTGTAATAATCAAGGAACTGTGCAGCCATGGCTGCAGCAAAGTGCAATGATATTACAAAGTGTCTGAAAATAGTCCCCAGCTAGGTAACTAGGTAATGACCTGCTGCAGCCATGGTACTGCAGCAAAGTTCCTTGATTATAAAGCCAAAGTGAGAATATAGTTCCTATATCGATCTAGAATATAGCAACTTTTCATTTTCCATCAGTCAGTACACGATGCAACCATAGAAGAGTGAAGCTTTAAATAGGAAAATATTGAAACTATTTGAGCATTTTTGAGCGAGATGCTAATGGTCTAATCAGATTCAATTATCTATGCTAAGCTAAGCTAAGTGTGCTCCTGCCAGACCCAGAAATCGGCTTGCATAAACTGTAGGGGAGTTGCAAAATGAGCCTTTTTTTAAAGTGGAGTGTTTCTTTAAAGCTGAAATCTGCACCTTCAATATTTTCTCCTAATTCTTCCCAAAACTTTGCTCTGTTTTTTTGAGCATCCTAACCAATCTGACACACCAACATTTATCCAGGAAACAATTTCAACACTATCTTTTTTTGTGCAGAAATCACACACTTTAGCTTTAAATTATCGCACTTTTCCTAAATCCATCATCAGTGGAGTGGGTGTTTTGCTTTATGCTGTTTTTGTAGCACTAAGCCCCTCCCATCTCTGCCAGCGGCCAATCACCTGGGTGCTGTGTGTAATGGAGGGGCTGTGAATTTAACGATTGCACTGATTTTGTTCAAATTGCACACAATTCTGATCATTATAATTGACTGATCAAATCGTATTTGCTTGTTCAGACAGAATGGTCAAGTCATCGGGCAGTGCACCGACGTGTCACTTTGGCATCCCAAGTTCAAATTCTGGTTTGTCCAACTTTTGTTCCTGTCTAACTTACTGTCCCATCACATTAAAAGGACAAAAAATGGCTAAATTAAATCTCTAAAATAATAATAATAGTTACTAATGTTAAGTCACATTTATTTCTAGCGCTTTAAACAACGTAGACTGTCTCGAAGACGCTTTACAAGGATGAACAGGAAAATAATAAAAAGCCAAATGCTAAAGGAATGTTCACATTGGGACTCTTTTTGATCTCATTTTTCATCTACGTTTAACGCCTCATGACTAAACCAAGTTCACTAAAGTGATCGTGCACACCAAACCACCAGGCATAAAAACATACATTTTAAAGAAATGATTCATTCTCGGTTTTTGTTGTGTTGACTGGCCATGTCGAAAACTCCTCCACCAATCAGATTGGCACTTTTGTGAGCTGCTGAAGTTACAGTTAACACCACTTAGAGGCGCTCACGTGCAAAACAGTTGAGATGATCCCAATTTCTGTTTAATTCAATGAAGAAGATGATGCACTGACATAGATATTTACATTAGATGCCGCCTACCCTGTTGTTCTCTATTGGAAGGAATGCGTCAATAGAGCTGCCATTTTAGTACAGGGTAGCGCTCCTGGGAAATGAATGTGAGACCAAGGTGCAGTGGAGGACTGGCCATCCGGAGCCAAAGACATATAAACATATATGCATATATCTATGATTGGGAGTTTTCCTGATGGTCAGTATGCAAATATTTTGTTAAATTACTAAAATTATAATTTTACATCACTTTTCTACATTGATTGATAAGTGACCGCACGAATGTGTTATCATCCTCCCTACCTGTTTAATTCGATCTAATCCGTGTCCTGAAACACACCCGCTCTCCTGCTTTCACTTCTCATTCTAACAGAGGGAGCGATTCGTTTGTTAATGAATCTCCGTTATGAACGACTCGTTCACTTAGCCGACAATAATACAAGTTTCTGGCACCGCAGCATCTTGTTGTCATATTTAATTTACACTGTTTGCTGATTTTATTTAACAAAGCTAGCATAAGCCCAGTATTTAGTGCGAGTTGGTGCTACTTTGCCTTATGGTCAGTGCAGTAGGTGACAGTATTATCATCAATAATGTTACTTGTTGAGCACAAAAGTTCGTAACATACAAAAAAACGTAAAAAAAACTAAATTACCTATGAAATGTTCTGCCTTTATGAGCATCTTCAGATTGGCTTTAGTCTTGACTAGTGCGGTTGAATGGCTTTTGTCCTGGGAGCAGTGTACAAGTGTGGCGGAGGTATTGACGCATGCTCAGGGTCCGTATGTGATATCTAGTGTATATGTCTATGATGCACTGAGGCAGATGAATGTGCAGCTGCTTTTTTCATTGGTGTCTGAACAAAAAGAGCTGCATAATAAATGCAACAGCAACTACAATGATGTCAGTAGGATTAGAAAGCAGCAAATAGGATTTGATGGTGAGTTTCATTTCATTAAGCGCCATCTAATGTCAGGGTTGATTTTGCCTGTTCACTCTGCTTAACGCTGATGAAAATCACCTGGGTTTGAATGCAGAAAAACGCTGATGATAAACGTGAGCGAAAAGCGTCCCGATGTGTACGAGTCTTTGACGAGGTATTAACATGCATTTCAATTTATTACTTCTGTTTATTCTTTATTATTTATTTACTTCTTATTACTTTCATCAGATTTTGCTACCAACTACCAACTATTTGGATTTTTGATCTTTTTTCAGCAACATGGTCATTGACACAATGAAGGCAGTCTGATCTGATACATATCTGACTGCTGTTATAAGCTTGAAAGTGGTATATTTAGACTCAAGTGTGCTCTAACTAACAAAAGCACGTCTTAGTAGTAGGTGTAATGTAAATGTTCAATTCATGTATATTTCTATAGCGCTTTTACAATGTAGATCGTGTCAAAGCAGCTCAACATAGAAGTACTTGTAAATTGAAACTGTGACAGTCCAGTTTTCAGAGTTTAAAATCAGTTTAGTTTCATTTTCACTGCTGAAAGTCCAAACACTGAAGAGCAAATCGATCGATGCAAAGTTCTACAGGTCCCAAATCAAGCAAGCCAGTGGCAACAGTGGCGAGGAACAAACTTTACCATTTGACGAAAGTGAAGGAGAAAAAAACCTTGAGAGAAACCAGGCTCAGTTGGGAATGACCATTTCTCCTCTGGCCAAACTTCCTGTACATAGCTGCAGTATAGGCGCCGGAGGTAATGTAAATTGGATCTAAGAAACATCCAGTTGCTCCATCTGCTCATTTACTGAGCTCATAATGCTTTCAAGCATTTAATGCATTTATGCAAATAGTCTGTACTCATTTACTGTAAACTAAATTTGTACAAGTGTCGACATTTATTTTGGCAAAAACTTCTTGAAAATCAAATTCAACAGTTCTCATTGCATTTAATCCAATTTCAAACAACCCACAGAAGTGTAGATTTATTTTAAAAGTACACCAAAAAAAACTTAGATTTTTGCTGTCTGTCTGAACAAAGCCAATGCAGAACATCTCATAATTGATTCTTCAGTTTCATCAGCATGATAAACACCCACTAATCCCTTAGTCCCAAATCTTTTTTTGTTTGTTTGTTTGTTTCCACTTTACTCTCTGCTTCTTACTGCTGCATCGTTCATCCAGAAAAAAAGGAGGGATGCTGTCGAGAAAAGGAAGTTCAGTTGCCTTTCAGAGTATTTTTTTAGGAGTGGATGAGCAGAGTGGGCGTGGCGGGATCCTCTCTGTCCACCGCCTGCCCCCTTCTGGCTGAGGGACGTACTACAACTCGGAGAATGTTTAACCAACACTAGTGGCTTTTTCATAATCAGACTCTTACTTTGGGTTTCCAAAGGAAATATGACGTTAGATAGAATATCTCAATGTATTTAAATAGCTTTGAAAAATGGAGAGAGACAGCAAACAGGACGGACCGTGTGAAACGCACCTGTCTCTCTCCGTAGATGATTTATTCCACCAATAATTTAATCATTTTTACCAATTATATACATATATATTTGACAGAAAAAAGTATATAGATATATGAATATAACATTTTTTTGTCATAAATATAAAAAAGTTATATATGATAATATATATAAGACAAAAAACACTCTTGAAGATGATTTTTTTGATGGTTCTCCTTTTAAGATGGACTGTAGCATGAAGCGTTACATCCCCATACGGAATGGTGATTGACTGGTTTGCTCGATTTGCATTGTACCACCCTCTTATTTTCTTTTCTTTTGACGTATTTTCACAGAACCTGGTCTTCCATCTTTAATTGAACATCCCACAGTGGGGTGTAACCGTGTGTTCACAATGAGCCCTTCACACACACAAAAAAAACACTTTTGTTATTTAGTTTGTAATTTTTTCATATAAAACAAAAAAAAATACAGTTACACGCTTTCATGCACACAACAACGCCAGTTTCTTACGCAAATTTGACTTGATCTGAAGTCTTCTTAATCTGGTAATAAGAAATTGTGAATAAGAAACTCTGCAATAAGTGTGTGTGTGTAAATGAGTGTGTGTGCATGACAGAACCACTGTGGGACAAGAAGCTTATCTGGATGGTAACGACTAGGGGTGTAATGGATCGCGGTTGATCCGTGATTCGTACGGATCACAATCCACGGTTCGGAACATATGTGATTAGTACTGTTTTTTTAACTTGTAGATTAATCCTCAATTTGTAATGATTGCAGAGAGATCGCCTCTCGCGTTATTCAAATCACACTCATGAAAGCATTTAGGCTTTCCAGTAAAATATAATGATGACGGAAGAAGTTGTGCTAGGTTATTCAGGATGTGGTGGGTTTCTTAGGTTATTAAAGGCGTTTTCTGTCACTACTTGTTTAGCCTGCATTAATGCATTCAGTGTAAGCTGCACGGTTAATCATTAAAAGATCAGGATCTCAACACCCACGCAACATAAATTATAAATGATGGTGATTCAAATATGTTTGTTAATCCTTCGAATCGCTGCATTCAAATCTGTGTTCGAAAAACGCAAAAATCAAGAAAGAGATTCAGCTTTTAGTCTTTGGAGTTAGTTATGAAGTTACAAATAGTCATATACCACAGAATTACTGGGATAACAGTATATAGTTTAGATAAAACCACTGATATTTATGGTAAAGATTAAAATCACCGGCATATGCATTTAACTTGACGCTCAAAATGAAAGTTGTAGGCAGCAATTACATTATTTAACCAGTAGGTGGCGACAACCAGCCATCAAAAATATGCCACTGAATAATTCTTCAAAGATGACACATCTAGCAATGAAACATGAAGTTTAATGAGTGAATAACTGAATCGTTTATTGAAAATGAGACTAGAAATAAATATAGGTTGTACAAATTATAATGTTAGATTTATACATTTAGCATTTAAAGCAACAATAGTAACAGTGAATATTTCACAGTATGAATATTTAACAATTTATTTTTATTCAGCTGATTATTTCTTCATTTTATTTTTAATAAAATTACAGCTTCTAAGTTCTATTTGTTAAAACCACAAGTTTCTTGCAGTACTGTTTTTGTAATAAATGAAAAGAAAATGACATTTGTCTCCTCCCCTGATAAGAAAAACGGACTGATCCGTTACTAAAAAACCCCTAATGTGATCCGAACTGTGAGATTTGTGATCTGTTACACCACTAGTAGCGACTGGCGTTCGATATCTCATAAAGAAAGCAGAATCTATAATTGTAAACGTTTCCACCGTATGGCTTATGTGTTAACCTGCTGTAAGCACTGAAGCATTTTGACGTTTGTTTTATTTCTTTTTTTTTAAATATTTATTCTCCTCATAGGTGGATTTTGTAGCTTGTGTAATATGATACGTAGAAGAAGAATTTTTACCAATTCATTTAGAATGACGATTATTTAAAAGAAGAAGAAGCTGAGGACAAAAGATTTAATGGAAAAACAATCAGTCAAAAAAGGAAATAAAAGCAGATCCTGCAGCTGTACACACATATATATATATATATATATATATATATATATATATATATATATATATATATATATATATATATATATATATATATATAGATATATATATAGATATATATATATATATATATATATATGGACAAATGACTTATAAATATTTGCTTTTTATATCAATCACAAGCAATGTATATACGATAGTTTTCATATAAATTTTTAAAAATCTGAAAAAATATATAGATCTATATATGAATGTTTGGCATATATGCATAGTTAACCACCTGTCGAAAAAGGTGACGATTTTACTCTTTGTATGGAGTTCGGGGGGTGATTTGCACAAAACAAGGTGCTAGCATTTCAAGCCATTCATTCCCACCTCTCCCATTAGGGCTCAATGCATATATGACCTGTTTGCATAGTTCAAACCACAGGCAAACGCAGACGCAGAGACATTCATTTCTGTTTGTGTACCATCAGTCCTGTTTTTAATACCTACCCTGTGTGTGTGTCTTAAGCAGACTGTGACAGCAGAAAGAGTTTATGCTTTACACTGGTCATCTTTTTTCTTGCATTTCAATCAGACGTACACAATCAGCCAAGGACGATGAGGTGATGTTAATGAGAATGCCAGAAACACTGTGTAGGAAAAACCCCTTCCTTAAGAGCAACATTGAGTCTGAGTACATGCCATATTTCTCTTGAATATATAAAATAATTATAATAAGCTGTGAGGGATTGAAGTACAGAACGTTCAGATAAACAGATGTCACTCCTTTATACTCTTAGAAAAATATCTGTTAATGATAAAGCACAGGCTTATTGGAAACTTTTATGAAACCACAAAAATTTACGTCAACATACATTCGTTTGACTGCAGTTTCTAGGTAAAGTGAACACTAGGGGGCAGTATGACGTCATTAACTTATGCAAATTATTACACTAACGGAATTTACAGGGATATTAAAGCATAAAGTACATCCAGGCGGTTGTTATCGCAGAATAAAGCTCAGCAGGCTTATCTGAAGCCTGGTGTAAACAGAGCACTGTTGTATAAGAACGTGGGGCGTCATTTTGCGAAAACAACCTCATGGTTGTACTTTATCCCACTTGTTAAATGGCTTCTTGCCACAAAATTAGAAAATAGACAAAAAAATTGTTCTGAGCCATAATTGTTTATTCATTTTTTTCATTAAACGCAAAGCTGACAAAAACGAACAGCTGAATGGAGGCGTGGCACCAAACCCCACCCCTAAACCCAACCGTCATTGGGGGATAAGCTAATTGTGCTAAATTGTAGATTGAGATTGTACGATTTCATAAGAATTAGCCACTAAATCAAAAAGTTACGAATTGCCGTGAGATAGCGTTGGTATAACGGCAACAATTTTTATTGATTTTCACACTACTGAAATTTACAAGGAAATTAAGTAAGGGATAAAGTACATCCAGGCGGTTGTTATCGCGGAATAAAGCTCAACAGGCTTATCGGAAGCCTGGTGTAAACAGAGCACTGTTGTATAAGAACGTAGGGCGTCATTTTGCGAAAACAACCACCTGGATGTAATTTGTCCAACTTATTAAATGGCTTCTTGCCACAAAAATAAAAAAGACACAAAACATTGTTCTGAGCCATAATAGTTTATTCATTCTATTATTAAACATGAAGCTGACAGAAATGAAAACTGCTGAACGGAGCATACACTAACATTCGTATTATTATTTAGTCACAAGATGGCATGGGGGCAGCACGGTGGCTCAATGGTTAGCACTGTCACCTCACAGGTTGCTGGTTTGAGTCCCGGCTGAGCCAATTGGAATTTCTTTGTGGAGTTTGCATGTTGTCCCTGTGTTCACGTAGGTTTCCTCCGGGTGCTCCGGTTTCCTCCACAGCACAAAGACATGTGCTATAGGTGAATTGGGTTAACAAAATTGGCCGTAGTGTATGAGTGTGTGAATGAATGTGTATTGGTGTTTCCCAATACTGGTTTGTGGCTGGAAGGGCATCCTCTGTGTAAAACATATTTTGGAATAGTTGCCGGTTCATTCCACTATGTGGTGACCCCTGATAAATAAGGGACTAAGCCCAAGGAAAAATTAATTAATTAATGAAATAGCGCGGTCAAAAACAGAGACAGACAAGCATATAAATATGGATGTGAACGCATTCACTGACCGTCAAGATGATTCTTATACCTGGATGTTCCTGTGTTTCTAGTTTCAGCAATTGTTATCTGGGAATAACATATCTAGGAATGTTGCGACTAATCAGAATCAAGTATTTCAGACAGCCATCTAAAAATTACAAACAAAGATTTATTTGCATGCACAATACCAATTGAACACAAAAAAAATTGTTTGATTTGGAATTGAATACGTTTGGCTAACCTAACTTTTCTGGCATGGTCCATAGGCTTGGAAGCACACTTTGTACGGTATTGTCGAAAACCGTGGGTCTACAAAAGAGATAAAAGCAATGAAAAAGTATATGGTCGCAATGAACTTTTCTCTTACATTTGCTTTTAAAAAACACTGTTGGCTGGGTTTTGATCAGTGGTTTGCTGTACGACAAGCCCCGCCTTCCTGTGGACACACAAAAATGGGATGTGAATCTAAAAAACATACAACAAAACACACACTAAGTAATGCATTTCAGATTTCAAGTGTAGACAGCTCCCTCTAGTGGATTTGTCATCTGAAACATGCAATGAAACCTACCCGGAGCAACGTATTTTACATTTCACAAAAATTTTGGCTAGGGCACTTATTTCCAATGAGTCTGGGTTGCAATTAACAGTTGTACGACAATATATTTTAGCAGAAAATGACAGCGTTTCATTATGTTTCGGAATTGGAAAATACAACTTTGATCTCTGTTTCGACAACTTCCGATGTCATTTTGAGCAGTAACTAGTTTTAGGAAAAGTAATACTTGCCAAACTGCCAATATAAATATTTTGAAACCATATATTTTCTGGGCTGGTCATGTAAATTATGGTACAAAAACAGGTATTGAGCTGGCATTTTATACATTTATGTGGTAGGTTGTGCTATATCTCATTATTTATGCAAAGTTTAATATGGGACTGGCATTCTACAATAAAATTAAATTGCACAGTATGACAATGGATAATGGTTGGGTTGTACATTAAATTTAATATAAAAAATTAAGATTATGAGTCCTAGATGAAAGTAAAGACAATCTAAAATAGTGTAAATGTGATTTTACAAAGTTTATATAAACATTATAGAGTACCAACTAACATTTAAAGTCAGTTTTTGTTTTTTCCTGTGTGTGTCTATAGATTTATAGAGAAGAAACTTAAATTTATGATGTTAAAGGTTTGTTACCAAAGCTTAATATTTCAAAGACGTTTTGTTTGCTTTAAAATTCTTCTTAATAAAAAAAAATATATAATTGTGGTTTACGAAAAACAAAAATCAAGTAGTGCAACTGTTTTCAATAATAATAATAATTCATATTAGAATTATTTCTGAAGGATGATGTTACTTTGACTGGAAGGCTGGAGTAATAGCGCTTAAGCTTTGAATCACAGGGATAAATTACATTTTACTGTATTAACATGTCATTTATGGGTGTTTCCCAGTACTGGGTTGTGGCTGGAAGGGCATCTGCTGCGTAAAATAGTTGGAAGTTCATTCCGCTGTGGCGACCCCTGATAAATAAAGAACTAAGCCAAAGAAAAATGAATTAATGAACAAACATTCTTTCTTTGAATGTCATTGAGATTAAAATAAGGGTTTTAAAATAGACGTGACCTATGACCTTGTTATAATGATCGGACTGTACATTAATCACTCAGTATGGCTTTTACTCTGACTGATGTTTATTCCCCAATACTAGATAAAGACTAGTTAACTATTTTTCTGCGAGAAAGTACATTTAGCCGACCACCAGAGATCCTGACATACAAGGGCTTGAATAAAGGCGTTAAGGGGCCGTTTGGAGTCGAGGCCCCAAGATAACTGTGAACTAATTTAGTGCAGACGAGCCCTGAAGAATACACCCACAGATCCCTTCATTCCAGTTTAGACTTCTATATGAAATCATCACAGAATTTAGAGATGACCTATTTATTTTCTCCGTTTTCCCTTGCTCCATCTCAACCTGAAGAACAAAAGTGTGTGTGAATGTATGTGTGTGTGTGTTGTGAATGTGGTCCCACTCTGGAGACTTGGAGCTGCATTTCTGAGCCATATGTACCAGTTTCCCTCTTCTCATCTTCTGAAAACTCAAGCTGTGATTTTCGTTTCGTACACATCACTTTCAGCTTTGATTTTATGTCATATACATGACGTTATAGTTGTTCTAGCAGGAGATGAAAGGACATGAAAAATGTGCCAAAAAGTAATTACATTTTTTTAAAGCATTTCTTTGAGGTTTGTAGAGAACTAAACGCTGTTAAAGCAGCACTATGGTGCCACCTCCTGGAAATCTTGAGACTACAGACATCGCTTTCTTTTCTGTTTCCCCAAATATATAGGAGTTTATATACATTTTGTTTTTATATTTGCAATGATTTGCATATGTGGCCCAATTTATGGTTTCATCCCTGACTTCAAAACCTGAATTCCAGTAAATTAGCTTTGACTTGCACATTTGGTGCATGTTTTGGCCCAGATCTCTTTGCCCTTTATTTTCCCCCAATGTAGCGCAGACGTCTGCATATTTACCCATGAAATGACAAATTGCAAATGATTTCTTTGTAATTTTACTAATGGCAGGACGAAACATGAAATAAAACACATCATTCACATGACTGCAGTATGTTCTATAGGGTTGTCCATCTTGTTTTCTGATCAACAAAAGCACAATAAAAATGGCAAGAAATGCAGTATGCACTGCTTTAATGAGCATTGTTTTCTGGTGGATTGATGTGTTGCGGATGAAGGGTTATTTCACTGTTCTCCTAAAGGGATGTAGTTCACCTGAAAAGTCCAATTCAGATAGCATTTTCTGTTTCTTGGTAAACTGGCCACTTTATTAGGTACGCCTGTCCAACTGCTCGTTAAAGCAAATTTATAATCAGCCAATCTCATGGCAGCAACTCAATGCATTTAGGCATGTAGACATGGTCAAGACAATCTGCTGCAGTTCAAACCGAGCATCAGAATAGGGAAAAAAGGTTATTTAAGTGACTTTGAACTTGGTTGTTTGTGCCAGACGAGCTGGTCTGAGCATTTCAGAAACTGCTGATCTACTAAGATTTTCACGCTCAACCATCTCTATGGCCTATAGAAATGACCTGAAAAAGAGAAAATATCCAGTAAGCGACAGTTCTGTGGGTGCAAATGTCTTGTTGATGCCAGAGGTATGCAGAAAAGCATCTCTGAACACACAACAGGTCCAACCTTAAGGTGGATGGGCTACAGCAGCAGAAGACCACACCGGGTGCCACTCCTGTCAGCTAAGAACAGGAAACTGAGGCTTGAATCTGAAAACTGAAAACATGGATCCATCCTGCCTTGTATTAACAGTTCAGGCTGGTAATGGTGTTGGGGATATTTTCTTGGCACACTTTGGGCACAATTGAGCATCGTGTCAACGCCACAGCCTACCTGAATATTGTTGCTGACCATGTCAATTCCTTTATGACCACAGTGTGACCATCTTCTGATGGCTACTTTCAGCAGGATAATGCACCATGTCATAAAGCGTGAATCATCTCAGACTGGTTTCTTAAACATGACAATGAGTTCACTGTACTCAAGTGGCCTCCACAGTCACCAGTACTCAATCCAATGGAGCACCTTTTGGATGTGGTGGAACAAGAGATTCACATCATGTCAATATGGACCAAAATCTCTGAGGAATATATCTCTGAGGAACAGTACCTTGTTTAATGTATGCCACGAAGGTTTAAGGCAGTTCTGACGGCAAAAGGGGGTCCAACCCGGTAGAAGTTACTGGAAGTTGTACCTAATAAAGTGGCCGGTGAGTGTAGATGGCAACAAACTGAAATCACTTCTTTTTACAGACTTAAAATTCATAAAATATGATTTCTAGCTCTAAATGGCCTTTTTGTAATTCATTTAAGGGCTTAGATTTATGATGAAAGCTTTCTGTTATAATTGTGTGTAAAACACAATGCAATGCAGTATAAAAGCATACGTTTTAGCATGATTTTTCTAATGCTAATCATTTTGCTAATGTACAAGATGTTTCTTAATTTCTCTAGTTCCTCTTTCCTTTATATACAGAGCACAATAGTTCTTGAAAGTTTTATTTATTCATTTTTATTTTACTTGCTTGGTGTATATTTTCAATGCAAAACAAAACACGATATAGCACCGTTATGGCCTCACGTTTTGGGAAACCCTGCTGCTAATCTGTCATTTTAGGCCACAAAAATCTGAAAAAAAAATGTCTTGTGAAATCCTGGAAGAATTGACTAATATTAGTCTTAAATAAGGGTGTAAACTCAGGGTTTCATGTAGCTTTTTTCCTTGGATAAATTCTGAGCTACGTGAAACAAAAAGAAAGGTAAGTGTGAGGTGAAAAAAAAATTGTAATTTGTTGTTTTGTTGGTTTTTTTAAGGTTTGAAACTCTTGAAAAGAATATAATGAAATAGCTTAGAAAATAGATTAGCTATTTTGGGGTGGCTAATTTCAGCGCTTGCTAACATCAAATATAAAAACCATGTTTTTATACTACTGTTTTTATAACTGCAAGTTTATATTTTTACATTGGAGTGGTTGATATTTGACATTAAACACAGTATTTTGCATGTCTAGATAATTTTATGCATGCAGACCTCATTTGTGGAAAGTGCTGATAGTTAATAAGTGAGGCATTTTAAGATCTTGTTTATATATTTTAATTTGAATCACATTCTGTTCACAGTACAAGATATTAGTGTACATTACATAAAAACACCAGAGGTTTGAGCAAGATTTTGTTTTCTTAATCTTAAGAGGTTTTCTCCAGTTTAGATACACACAATCATGTGCAGAACAAAGCCGATTCCATTTAAACTCAGCAATGTAAAGTTCATATATAAAGCACTTGTGCAAAACATCACACAAAAAAAAAAAAAAAAACGATAAATAAAAATTGAGATTTCTAGAGGGGAATCGCATGAAATATATACACACACGATGACAAGAGAACTGATGAAATGTAGGCTATTTCTAAGAACATGCATTTCTGATTTTTTTTTTTTTTTTTTTACAATAAAGCATCCTGACAAATACAATATTTGTTTATTAAAAATGGCAACATTCAAAGGTGAACTTTCTTGAAGAAAAAAAAGATGAACTAATACTTAAAGTAATTTACAATCGATAACAAAGATTGAAAGATATTTTGATTTTGTTGTGATATGACAGACAAGTCCTCCACAGGAAGAGAGCTGCACGTCCCTTCAGAATCTCCGATATAAAGGTAAGTGTTTAATAGCTGCACATTCTCAAGTGTTCCATTCACGTGTTCTTTAACATCCAAACAAACACGTTCTTGTATGTTTGAATCGTGGTCACATCCGGAAAAGTTTTACACTTGCAACAAATCTCTTCGATTAGCAAATACAGTAAATACCCAAGTGAACGTTCACGTTTGAGATGTGTAACTGACGGCCATTTTGTCTCTTGCAATTTCACCCAAAATTTTAACATTTCTGTTGAGGTAAATCAATATGTGTTTTTTTGGTTCTACTGTAAATATATATATATAATATATATAATATATAATATATATATACGACTCTTGTGTGTTCAATTGTAGTCATTGACTTGTATCTTACGAGTCACCTGGTCAAGGTTTCGGCAAAAAGAGGAAAAAGAATATATATATATATATATATATATATATATATATATATATATATATATATATATATATATATATATATATATATATATATAAAAAGAGGAAAAAGAATATATATATATATATATATATATATATATATATATATATATATATATATATATATATATATATATATATATATATATATTCTTTTTCCTCTTTTTGCCGAAACCTTGACCAGGTGACTCATAAGATACAAGTCAATGACTACAATTGAACACACAAGAGTCGTTTGCTGAGACTGTGGCCCTGCTAAAAAATCCAGCTTAACCAGCCTAGGCTGGTTGACCGGTTTTAGCTGGTTGACCAGCCTGGTTTTAGAGGGGTTTTGGCCATTTGCAGCCTGGTCTTAGCTGGTCAGGCTGGAAAATAACCAGCTAAAATCAGCTTGACCAGCCTGGTTTAGGCTGGACATAGCTGGTTTTGGCTGGGCTCCCAGCCTGTCTGGGCTGGTCAAGCTGTTTTAGCTGGTCATCTCCCAGCCTGACCAGCTAAGACCAGGCTGAAAATGGCTGGAAACCATTCTGGAAATGGCCAAAACCCCTCTAAAACCAGACTGGTTGACCAGCCAACCAGCTGTTTTTTTTCAGTGGGGGGGCCAGTTTAAAGGTAAAAATGTTGTTTATCGAGTCAATTTTCTGCACAGCGCTGATAATTTCTCTTAAGACTTCCATATATCGCCAGGATTCTCAGGCATTAAATAAGCTTTGTCTGTATGTTTTGTTTTGTTTTTTGTGTTTATTAACTCAATATATATTTTAATGACAAAAAGGGAGGGAAAATGTCACCTAAATCTTGAATCCTGGGGCATAGTAAAACTGCAATTTGTCATATTTCCAACTGGTACCTCAAACATCAATCCTGATGACTTTAGGCCTAATAATAACTGCTTCAAAATGTATAATGAACTCTCCATATACAAAAATCAAGCACTTTATTCATATTGGTGAGCGTCACAGATTGTTACTTGAGCATTTGCTGTAAAACATTACACTTTGTGAGAACGTCTCATAAATATTTATTTCCCTCTGAAAACAAAATAAAACTGTAAAAACATTTCATGTTAAATTCGGCACAGGAAACACTTCACATTCCAGAGAGTCTCTAGAGAGCACTACTTTTTACTAAATCTGAATGCTGCACAATTCCTAAAAAATATCAAAGTTCTGCAGTGCACCGAGATTTCATTCTGATGTCAGATAATGCCACGTGTACATTCACAGGATCATATTGTGTTGTGTCTGCTGAAGGACAGCCATGATCTGTTGACAATGATAAAAATTATGTGATCATGCAGAGCTGGGTTTCTCCTCCAGCGGTTCCTCTTTATCTGATGATTCTTCCTTGTTCTCCAAATCAAAGTTCTGCAGAAGCAAATGAGTAAAATCAGTGGCGCGTTTGTATTATCATGAGGAGAGTGCGATGTTTAGTGTTCACACGCACCTCTAGTTCCCTCATGACTTCATCCATAAAGTCACTGGAGTTCCGCTTGTAGGACAGAGCCATCTGAATGGCATCTTTAAACACCTGAGGAACATTTGCAAAGCAGCAGAACACAAAGATACAAATAATTGTGAAACACATTAGATTGAAATTCAAAGGTAGACTCATTGCTAAGTTTAAGCTAGTCTGGCACTGGTTTGGAAATTATATAAACACAAATGCGAGTCAAAATAGATATTGGAATATATATAAAGAGGCTGGGTTGCCTGTAATTTATTTTTAATAAGAATGAATAATTAAGGAGATAAGAAATAATAGAAAACGAAGGAAAAGAGAAATTGCCTGTTACTTTCTTGCCAAAATAATAAGGTTTAACAAGAGCAATTCCATGCAAATATCAATCTTGCCATGAAAAAAATTTAGTTTTCTATAGTGAACCACTTATCTTTTTGATTAGCATTTTTCTTTTGGGCCCTGCAGTTTAATTCAGAGAATTTCTACAAAGTATGTTCTATGCCGTAAACTCGCATAGTTTTTTGGTCACATCCATAACGCAGGTTTATTTTCCTCATTTAAAGTACAAAAGCTGTTTACAGATTGCTATTTTTCTGCTCCCATAACTCTGTGGTTAGTAGTTTTGGAAAATATAAACAGATGTTTCAATATAATGTGAACATAGACTTTCTCTGTGAATTTGTTTTGAGTTTTTACTGCAAATGTCACATCCTTAACACTGGAACTGCTCACAACTGAAAGCAAATAAAAATTGAGTAAAAATTTTCACTGTGTAATTATATTAAGAACGATGCTTTATTTTATATTACAAATATTTCTTTATTAAATAGAACTGTTTTAATTATAAATATTAAATGTTACATTTATAATATTTAAAAAAATAAAGCTATTATTAATATTAACGTAATATAAAATTACTATTATACAAGTACAGATTTTTTTACATATTTTTAATTATTTATCTTCATAATTTGATTGATAATAATTTTATAATCTAAAAATAAGTGTTAGTGTTATAATAATAATAATTACAATGATGTTAGACACTGTGTACATTTTCTTGTAGAGAAAATGAAAAATCCTGTCTATAAATGTCATGTAAAATAATTGTCGTAATAATGTGCACCTTTTTGTAAAGTTGCTTTGGAACGAGGATTATTGCGAAAAGTGCTAACTAAAACTTAAAGTGAACTAAATAAACGTGCAGAAAGACTACTGATCAAACATCTGCATTTCTGAGAGTTTACAAATTACTTTTTTACACTGAAAACTGTATAATATTTAAAATTTTAAATATTTAAAACATTAAAATTGGTGATATGTGATAACATCAACTTGAAAGAAAGACATGTATGGAAAATACTGATATTAATACAAACGTTCTGAATGCTACTGTGCAAATGTATTGGTAATTTTCATTCATTAATTCATTTCCAACTATTCCAGCATATGTTTTACACAGCGGATGCCCTTCCAGCCACAACCCAGTACTGGGAAACACCCATACACTCACATTCACACACACACATACACCACCGCCAATTTTACTACCTAATATATCTTTGGACTGTGGGGGAACCCGGAGCAAATTCACGGCAACACAGGGAGAACATGCAAACTCCACACAGAAATGCCAACTGGCCCAGCTGGGACTCGAACCAGCGACCTTCTTGCTGTGAGGCAACTGTGCCAATCACTGTGCTGCCTTTATTGGGAATTTCTATATGATAATATATAGCAAAACTATATTCACAAGGCTGATTCAAACTCATCACGTCACACTTTTCAGTGTCCATGTCATCCGTTTTTAAATTAAGCATTTTAATCCTGATCTTCATCCTCACCTTCACCACATTGGTTCCATCAGCAGCAGATACAAAGTAGAAAGGCAGGCCTTGTTTCTTAGCGAAGTTAAAGCTCTTCTGCGTGACCTTCATGTCAGCTTTAAAACACATGAAAAAGAAAAGATAAGAGACATGCAAACCACAATGCTCTGTAATTTTAATCTCTCGTATAACCACGTTTACCATCAATCTTATTAGCCACAACCAGACACGGGATCTCAGGCCGGTACTCGCGCAGCTCTTTATACCAGACAGGGAGATTCTTATATGTGATTTTCCTCTGCACGTCAAACACCTGGAAATAGTGAAATAAAGGTCTGATAGCTTTTTTGTTTTTCCAGGAAAATCATTCGTTGTAAATAGTTTAATCAAACAGTTTTGTGTTTAATAAAAATAATAATAATAATGTTTTTTTTATTATTATTTAATGCCATGTCAGCAACTAATGCTATTTTTTAAGGCAAGAGCATTTCAAAAATAAATGTACAATTAAAAACAACAAACAAATGAATACTTAAATTAAATAAGATTTTTAGCGCTAATACATAATAAAACTTATAACATTTTTCCTGGTGTAACTTTGCTAAAAATATATCCTTAAGACGGTTCATTTCATTTAAAAAGTCGTCTGACAATATTAAAAGCAGGACAGTCAAGTAAAATGAGTTTTAAAAAAAGCTGCAATATAGGTTGTTTTCAATCACGTGGTGCTGGTGATGTGCGAAATTCAGATGGAGGGCAGGAAGTCAAAAACTGAATGAGAGACAAAGGAAGATCCCTATTTTTGTGATTTAAATCATATTTCAAAGGAGATATAAATAGAAAATAACCACATATGTTGGGCATGATCCTTATATCATGAAGAGGGCCGAGTTTTCTACTGAACTAAGGTATATTTGCCTGGCATCGAGGCAGTACATACTGTAGAATTACGTTACATAAAAAATACTATAGTAAATACTATAGTGTTTGGAAGCATACTATAGATTTTGAATTAAACTGCCGTAGTAATTATATTGTTGCTGTGGTACAACACAACTGTAGTGATAAATAAATTATTCAATTGGCTTGAGTTTTCTACACTATAATCACAATACACCACTGTTTACACTAACGTTAAAGTATTTATTACAGTTTATCAGTTTACTAAGCTACAGTATTCTGTAGCATTCATCAACAAAGAGTTTTACACATTATACACTTTACTATGCGGTTCAAAAACATGTTCATTATAAATGACTAGTTTTTCCTCATGCGGATATCTTTCAGACATCACGATATAACAGAAGGAAACAATCAAACGCATGGTCTACATTATTTATTTATTTTTGTAAGAGGGAAAAACGCTTCACAATAATAACTGTCTAGTTTTGTCGCAATTGTTGCATTTCTTTTTTGTTCTGTCGATGAACTTACCATCAACAAACTGCACATCTCAATGTTCACGTTACAGTTGTTTATTCTGCCGAAACGCCAGTAAAGACTTGGATTATTGCAAAACAAGACAGAGATTGCATTGCAGCGATTACATGGCAGGGTACATTATTTATATTCTGCTGGATTTTGTATTGTGGTGGTGTTTGTATCTGATTTTTATATGACACATTAACATATTTATACACCTAGCTATGCTTGTATATAATCTTTATTGACGCTGTCAAACGAATTATCACGTTCAAAAAAAGTTTGTACACATGGACGTATTGAATGAATGTTTAGGCCACCTTTTCTTCCATTTTCAGCCAGTTTCTTGACTCTTCTCCCCTTCATGAGCAAAAACTTTTGGAAGTTTACAAAAAGCTGTTCAGCATTTCTTATTTTGGCCGATTTAAACAATTATAAACAACATAAAACAGAAATATTTTGATGTTCTGATAGCGAATCCTATATCGAAGAATCACTTCCTGTCCTCCATCTGAATTTCGCACACCACCAATGACGTCATGTGAAAACAACCTATTCTCTCCAGCAATCTTCATTTTGCTTAATAACATGGAGTAATTGTGTTTGAAAAAGACAGAGAAAAAGCTGCAATATTCTCTCCAGCAATCTTAATTTTTACTCAATGTACTCATGAATTCATGAAGGTTTGTGTCTATGTATGTGTTTTTTAGTGGCAATAGATTAGCAAAACAAAACAATCATACAAATAATTAGACATTTAAACCAATAATTACATTTTATACATTTTAATAATTTTCTCAATTAAATCAAATGGCATTTATACACAACAAAATTAAGTTATGGTCTGTACAAAGTTAAAATAAATTAATAAATAAAAAAACTGAATTAAATCTAACTGAATTAAAATTGTCTGGAGTATTATTTGATATTATTGATTTTAAAAAAATATGAAAGCTAATAATGAACATAAAAATGTGAACAAATGCACTCAAATGCAGCTAATATAGAATGAAAACTGAACATATAAAAATAAAGCCTGTTTTACTACATTAAGAAACACCAAAATGGAGTACAAATAATACTAAAACACTAACATCTGAGTGGTTTCTCTTACCATGACACATGCATGAGATTTATGGTAGTATGACGGGTGCATGCTTCGGAAACGCTCCTGTCCCGCGGTATCCCAGAAATCTGTGGTGCAGATAGGCATGTGATGTACAGCTCGGCTTCAACACACACTTATGGACTCAAAAACACTAAACAGGCAGAAATTGCAATACAGCTACACAATCGTACAATATACCAATTACTCACCAACTAGAATAGTCTGTCCATTGATGGTGGTGGTGTATTTGTACAGAGTCAAAGCGTAAGTGGAGAGTTGCTGAGGCCGACTGATACATTCAGTTAAGATTCTGTCAACTTGCAACTTTACAATACATATATATATATTTGTGTGTGTTTGAGTAAAACACTTTTATACCATACATTACTGATAACATTTAGTCCAAATTTATCAAGTAAATGTAATAATTTAAAGCATTTTTGTGTAAATTCAAAGTCGGTAAGAAATCTACATTTGGTTGGGGGATGAGGGGTTCAAAAAAAAATTAACTACACGTCACAATGATGCATAGCACAAGCTCTGTGATTGGTTGGCTTGGAAGTTGTGACGATCGTGGCACTGAGAGCCGTAAGCCCAATGGAGCGAGTGTTTACAAGTGTCGAGTCGTGTGAAGAAGCTCCAGATGGAGTTTTTTGTTTTGTGTTTACATAATGAGTAACGTTGTTGCATGTCTGCCGGTTCCCGCCTCTAAATAGGCATGGGCCAGTATAAGATTCTGACGGTATGATAACCTTGGATACAAATATCACAGTATCACAGTATTGCAGTGTTTCCTCTAGGATTTTTTCCAGCTGTGGCGGCAGGCCTTTTTTACATAGATCTACCAACTACCTGAAGCGTTATTTCAATGACAAATGTCGTGAGCTCAGTAAGTGGAGATCGCATTTGTGTAATAGCCTACGAGTATGCGAACCTCTTTGCTTGCGCGCCGATTTCTTCTGCTCGTGCACAAAATTTCTTGCTCGCCCCCTCAAATATACGCTGCTCATCAAGCGCAGATCTTTTTGTACGCGCTCAAATAAACACTGCTGAAGTGCGATTTAGTGCGCTTATGTAACAATGTCTCCAACATTTATTACGCTAGGAATATTCATAAGACCTACAGAGCGGTATTAATGTGTCCTGAAGTAAAGTGAAAGAGCTATACGTCGTGTTTGACTCGTGTCAGTCAGTCAGCACGTAACCTTAAAGGGTTAAACAAATAACGCACAGCACTACTACTGTTACAGAAAAGTTTGCGCTGTTTTAATTCACTTACCTATTAATACGTTTTGGTGCGATTATCACCCGCTATTAAAAAAACACGACTGAATGTTTTGAACGAAAAGCTGTAATGTAGCCGTGGCAGGATCAATTTTGGCGTGGCGCCCCGCCATGGAAGAATGAATGTAGCGGAAACCTTGTATTGTGATTACTGCTCTAAAATATAATCTTTTTTTTTAATGTTTGGGTAAAAAACAACCATTTTTATTTCCCCTTTGAACACAATACATTTTATTTTTTGAAAGATTTCAAAAATTTTGGAGCAGTAAACATGTCAGGATAAATAATTAAAATAAATCATTGACTCCTGCTTTCTTCATTACTTTAAAAAAACACAGATTTCTTTACCAATTAAAATGTCATCTTTGGAGATCTTTTCTGCTGGAGATACTGCTATCCTAAAAAAATAAATAAATAAAAAATCTTACACATACTTTGTGGACGGTATTACAGAACATTTTGGCGGTTTCAATACCTTGACTTTTCCAAACCGCGGTATACCTTGAAAACGCTTATCGTCCCATGCCTACCTCTAAATGAGCAGAGTTTTAGCTACTTTCAAAAGAAAAAAAAACACCTGCAAAGAAACTCGACACAGAGGAACATAAAAACTTCCTGTCAGCTAGCGTTTCGGAAGTGTTATTGCAGACCAATATAAAGTATAAATGGACGACTACTACCGAACCATGCACTGTGGGTCACACCGATCACTCGACGCAGAAGTATAAACCAGCCTTAAGAAGCATCTTGAAGGGGCCAGGGCATGTCAGATGCTAGAAAGCATTTGATTGGTCAAGATTTGATGAGAAACTGAAGTATGAGGTTACGTGAAAAAAAAAATTAATGATCGATTTAAGGCTGATTTATACTTCTACATTAAGCGCACATGTATGGTCCAGCGCAGCCTTCGTGCGGTCGCATAGCCCTCGCCATGGCCATCGAGCACCTCTCAAAAAATGTAACTACACGTCGCAACGACGCATAGTGCAAGCTGTGATTGGTTGACTTGGTCGTGCTGACGAGTGTGAGCAGGGATGAGAGCCGCGAGAACCCGTTGGAGCGAGTGTTTACAAGTGTCAAGTCCCATGAAGGAGCTCCTGATGGAAACTGTTGTTTTGTGTTCACCTTATGATTAAAGTTGTTGCACGTCTGCCGGTTCCCGCCTCAGAATGAGCGAGTTTTAGCTACTTGTACATTGATGTAGCATTCAGAAAAAAGAAAACACCCGTGAAGAAACTCGACACAGAGGAGCATAAACACCTGCTGCCAGCTAGCATTGTGGAAGCCTTATTGCAGAGCAACACAAACAGCACGCAGAAGTATAAATGCATGGCAACGCGCAAGGCATGCGCCGTGGGTCTCGCAGATCACTCGACGCAGAAGTATAAAGAAATAGAAGTGGCAAACTGCAAGCTTCAGATGTTTATATCAGGTTTATATTTTATAAACTCTAATTTTGTCACTGTTTTGGAACACATTAGCTAATAGATATCCTTAAAACTAACAGACTGAAACTAATATCTAAAACATTTTCATTTCACAGGACCTTTAACTCTGCTTTTTACATTAGCATGATGTGCTGTGTTTTGTCAAATAAATAACAACGACAAAGGATACTATCCATCCATGAGGAATCGCTCCATAAGCCTGCAAATAAATGATCAAATAAGGTAACGTTATTCAGCAAAATATAGCGTCAACAATTATAGAAATAAACAGTTTAGCAAGACATAAAGCATACTTGGACTTCCCCACAGCGCTGTCCCCGAGACAGATGATCTTCACTTGCTCATCGGAGTCATATTTGTCCAGGTCCAGGTCAGAATTGCCTCCTGCGTCCATAGCGAGAGTGCCGGGCCGCGGCAGCAGGAGTTTAAGACTGAGCCTCTTACAGCCGCGGGATTACTGCAGATAACAGCCGATCGGAGAGCTCCCACACCCGCTGCTTCACTCCATTACACTCTCCAGCTCTCCGCACACCATTTACTTCATATTCACGGGCGACAATGGCAGATACGAACAGCTAATGTTATATTCCCTGATATAAACAGTCGATGGCTAGCCTGCTGGCTAATTAGCAGATTAGCGCGTTTGTTACTCGAGCTTTATAACTAACTGCGTTAAATCCGTATTTACGGCAGAATATTGTCTAACAGTCTTCCCCAGGTGTGTTTAGAGCACGTCGTTTGTTTGTTCGCATTATTCGCTGAATTGTAGATGACAAAGCAGCGCAATCTTGTGCTGAGAAATCTGAATCTGCTTTCAGAAAATCCTCTGTGAACATGCACGACAACAACACGTCTCTAAGCAACGCCAGGACCCGTGAAGTGGCGCCAATGATCAGGCTGCCTTTAAAACTGCCTGTTACTTTTCAGGTTTAAAGGGATATTTCACCCAAAATTAAAGTTACCTCGTCGTTTATTCTTCTTCATGTGGTTTTAAACCTATGTGAGTTTCTTCTGTTGAACACAAATATATTTTTGAGGAATGTTGGTTGCGGGTACACATCAACTTCTATAGTAGGGAATTTATTTGTTCAGTTTGGCTTAGATATATACATTAGATGTCACCTACCCTGCTGTTGTATATTAGAAGGAATGCGTCGATAGAGCCGCCATTTTAGTACAGGGTAGCGCTCCTTTGAAATGGGACCAAGGTGCAGTGTGGCCATCCAAAGCCAGAGATATATACAAATATATCTATGATCAGGAGTTTTCACGGTGGTCAGTATGCAAATATTTTTTAAATTACGAAAAATTATAATTTATATCACTTTTCTACATTCATGAATGTGACCCCTTTAGCATGCTTTATCGTTTACTTTTGATTCCAATCAAAGTACCAGAAAGGAAATATTGGTACTAGCTACTAGAAGCTAGTACTACTGCTAATGACAAATATATTTGCTCAAAGTTAAAATATTACATTAGATGAAAGCAACATAGTCTTTTTTGTGTGTGTGTCTAAATAGATCATAATTCCATGCCAGAAAGCAGAGATGACCAAACTAGGGCCCGCAGGCCAAAGTTGGCCAATGATAACCTTTGATTGGCCCGCCATCCCATCTGAGAAGAGAGGGAGAATGATTGGGATGGTTTAGAGAATGTCATTTCAAATTTAATGTAATCTTTTCTCTGAGGTCTTCTGGCAAAGACCTTTTAGCCATTCCCAGAAACTAAAGGTGACCGTGCCTTCTGTGTGGTGGCCCCACGGCTCTGGGACTCTCTCCCTATAGCACTGAGAACTCTGGGATCAGTTGAACTTTTTAAAAAGCATTTAAAGACGCATCTTTTTGGTTAAGCTTTTAATTAACAGTATTAGTGTTTCTGTATTTGGATTTTTAACTTGTTTTAACATGTTTTCTTTTATTGTTATGAGTTCTTTTACTTGTTTTTTCTCAAAGCACATTGTGACTCAGAGTCTGGGAATGGTGCTATATAAGTAAATAGTTGCTTACCTTTACTTTTATTTGTTTTACTATTAAGCTACAAAAAAGCTAACTGAAAGGTTTCAATTTAAATTATGTCAATTAACCAGATTTAATTTCAAATGTGCATACTGTCACCCGACAGATAGAGGACTTTGGTGAGCAAATCAAGGCATTGGCAGATGCTTGACTAGTCTATTCAACATTGAACTGTGTTATAAATGTGATTGTTTATGTTTTTATTGCAATAGTTATAATTAACAACTAAATACTGCATTAGTTAATACGATTCAAAGTAATGTTTCTATTTATTTTTAAATATTAGGAAATAAAATAGGAAATTAACCATGGCAATATTTGGTTATTGGCCCTTCATATGAAAAAGTTTGGCCACCCCTGCTGAAAAGTTGTGTAAACTTTAGTGCTGTCACATCAGTGAAATAAATCTTTTTGAACATTCATGTAATGTTAACAGAAAAAAACATTCTTAGAACATGTCCTTGGAATGTCTTTAGGGCGTCAGTTGTTCTGAACATTCTCACAATGTTGATAGAAAACGTTCTTAAAACATTAATGCAACAAAAAAGTAATAATGGTATAACCAGCAACAATAACATAAATACAAGGTCAAATGGTCAAAAAAAAGGAGGGGGGGGGGTATTGCATTTTAGTAATATTATTGTAACCAAACAATAAGGTTAATAAAATGGGAAAAGTAAAGGTTTTGAAAGTTCTAAAAACTTTTTTTAAATGTTATAAAAATTATTGGGAACATTAAGGAAACGTTTTTACAACTATAAATTGTGTGCTGGGCTAATTGGATTTTCAAATATTACAATATTGCAACAGTATTTGTAGTAGACTAAATTCATTGTAGGCTATTCATAAAACAGTATGTGAACTGAGCAGGATGTCCAAATTCCTAGAATTCAAAGCTTCACTGCTTGTGATTAATGACCGTATTTTCGTTTTAATAGTTCCTCTACTTGGCATGGTGGCTCAGTGGTTAGCACAGTCGCCTCACAGCAAAAAGGTCGCTGGTTCGAGTCCTGGCTGGGTCTGTTGGTATTTCTGTGTGGAGTTTGCATGTTCTCCCACTGTTGGCATGGTGCTCCGGTTTCCTCAGTTCAGTCCGGTTTTCTCCAGTTACATTTCAAAGACATGAGCTGTAAGGGAATTTAATAAACTAAATTAGTGTATGTGTGTGAATTAGTGTGCATGTGTGTTTCCCAGTACTGGGTTGCAGCTGGAAGGGCATCCGCTGTGTAAAACATGCTGGACACGTTGGCGGGTCATTCCGCTCTGGCGACCCCTAATGAATAAATGAATGAATAAAGGGACTAAGCTGAAGAATGAATGAATGAATGTATGAGTTCCTCTACTTTTATTCTTACTTATGCCTTATATTATCGTCATAAAAAAAATGTTGCAGTTTTGTGGATTCAGACATTTAATATTCTTTAGTGTTTGAAAATGCATAATATTATGGGGAAACACTGGTGATGACAGGTGAATTGACACATATTCATACACACTTTTTAATCGTTCTGACATACACTATTACCAAATATAGCAGCTATACCATTCAATATTTAACAAAGTTTTACTAAGAACAGAATCAATTTAAGCAATAATTTTTCAAAATAATTTTTCATCCCTTGCAGTCAACTTTAACCTATTTTTGACCTTCCTGGAAACAGTTAGAAGAAAGAGTACCAAGAATGTTTTCCTTGTGTTTGACAAATTGCCTGTCAGTAATATCAAACACAATAATCTTACCTTTAAAGTGTGAGAAAGCAGTACGTTCCAGAATGCCGTCTTGGTCACATTCTTGACTTTGAGAATACACAGTACAGCAAAAATGTTATATACAGATCTGCTTGATGAACAATCTGATAGAAAAGTAGTTTCTTCTTTCCCACAGGGTCACTGAGTACATGAACAGGACAGAACAGGATGGATCCAGATTTTACCGTCTTACAAACAAAAACAAGAATGATGGATGTGTCTCACAACATCTGTAAACACAACTCAACATTCATAGGCCGCTTCTTCTACGTGTTCAATTGTGTTTATAGACTTTACGTGTTTATTATATTCTTATATATAATTACAACAATCTAAATTAAATAAGTAACTATTATAATTTACAAAATCACTAAAACAAAAACAAAACTAGTTAAAACATTAAGTGTGTGTGTGTTAAACGCTGTAATAAAAAATTAAATTATATGATCAAGAAGTCATGACAACAAATGTTTTTATTAATTGTGACTTCATTTATTCATTCATTTTCTTTTGGCTTAGTCCCTTTATAAAGTCGCCACAGCGGAATGAACCGCCAACAGCATATGTTTTACACAGCGGATACCCTTCCAGCTGCAACCAAGTACTGGGAAACACCCATACACACTCATACACTACGGACAATTTAGCTTATTTAATTCACCTATTGGACTTGTGGGGGAAACGGGAGCACCCGGAGGAAACACACGCCAACACAGGGAGAACATGCAAACTCCGCACAGAAATGCCAACTGAGCCAGCCAGGGGCTTGAACCAGCGACCTTGCGGTGAGGCGATTGTGCTACCCACTGCGCCACCGTGACACATTAATTGTGACTTATTAACTACTAACTTAATAACTAATTTAATCATGTTAATAACTTAATTATTTTAATTTACAAGCTGGTTTGTCAGGTGAATGTACATTTAGTTGATTCGACTTCTTCGGCTTAGTCCCTTTATTCATCAGGGGTCACCACAGAGGAATGAACCGCCAATTTATCCAACATATATTTTACACAGCAGATGCCCTTCCAGATGCAACCCAGTTCTAGGAAAACCACGCCAACACGAGGACTCGAACTAGCAACCTTCTTGCTGTGAGGCAACAGTGCTAACCACTGTGCCGCCCATACGTAATTAAAACTTACATTCTGATAAGAAAAAGATCATAAACGCTGAAAAAATAAATTGAATATTATATAAATATTACGAGCCATCTGACAATAATAACACAGATTTACAGCAAAGACAGAAAGTGACTTCCTACTGTACACTTAAATATTCCTATATCATGATAAACCAGGTTTACTAACTTGCAGAAATCCTATTTGCTATAATAATTATCAAATATAACTGTGTATGAACATAAATATTTACTATTTTTGAAGGTTTGTATATATATAACTTCGTTTTTTCATTTGCATATACTCACATTTGTGTGTGCGTGTAATAAAATGTCAGAAAATTGATAGCACCAGGTTTCGAAAGTCTATGTAATTATTCCCTAAGTTGACTATAATTATATAGCATGTTTAAAACAGCCACAAGACTGACCCAAGTGCTTTACAACATAATAGAAACAAGCGATGCACAAAGACAGATAAATAAAAAAGATTTTAAAAACAGAAACACAGATGACAGACATGTCACATGACATGAAAACACCCTAAATATAATTCCTGAAAGGTGTGTTTTTAAAACTAAACCCACTAATCAACAGAGGTCTTTGCAAGCTCAAGTATTTGCACTGAAAATAAAAAGGATTCATTGGATTAACAATTTTTTTTGCAAATAGTTTATATGAGAGGCGATATGGTGGCTCAGTGGTTAGCACTGTCTCCTCACAGCAAGGGTTTGTCAATGGTTTGAGTCCCGGCTGGGCCAGTTGGCATTTCTGTGTGGAGTTTGCATGTTCTATGTTGGCGTGGGTTTTCTCCGGGTGCTTTGGTTTGCCCCACAGTCCAAAGACTGGAAGGGCGTCCGCTGCATAAAACATATGCTGGATAAGTTGCCGGTTCATTCCGTTGTGGTGACCCCAGATGAATAAAGGGACAAAGCCAAAGGAAAATGAAATTAAATGAGTTTATATGGGCTGAATATAAACAAACAAAGTAAATTTAGTCATGTTCAACTTAATTTGTTTGTTTAAATTCAGCCCATACTACCACTTACCTTAAAAAAATGAATAAATGCATTGAATTATTTACACAATTAAAAGACATACTTAACGGCATGTGCCTGTGAGGTTTGGGTTTAGTGGTAGGGGTAGCATTAGACCATATACACACTACCGGACAAATATTTTGGGGTCAGGTTTTTATATATATATATATATATATATATATATATATATATATATATATATATATTTATTTATTATTATTTTTTTTTTTTAAGAAAATGATTTTGTTCATCAAGGCGGCATTTGTTAAATGTAAAAAAAAAAAAGTTGTTAAATGTTTATTAAAATGTTAAATAGTTTCTTTCTTATTCTATGTAGTTTCAAATGAAATTATTACTCCAGTCATTATTGCTTTTATTGCTATTACCATTAATAATAATAATAATAACAATAATAATACAAATTATTATTAGAGTGATTTCTGAAGGATCATGTGACTCTGAAGACTGGAGTAATGAAGCTGAAAATTCATCTTTAAAATCACTGGAATAAATGATCAAATTAACGTATAAACTACTTTTGAACAGTTATTTTATAGTGCAATAACATTTCACAATTGTACAATTTGTACTGTATTTTTGATTAAATAAATACAGTGAGCAGGAGAAGCTTATTTGAAAACATTTAAAAATCCTACTGACCCCAAACGTCTGACCTGTAGTGAAAGTGTTTTTACAGTATACAGTTGAAGTGACAATTAATAGCCCCCTTTAAGTTTTTATATATATATATATAAATATACATTTTTTTTTATATTTCCCACAAGGAAATTGTCACAGTATGTCTGATAATATTTTTTCTTCTGGAGAAAGTCTTTTTTTGTTTTATTTCGGCTAGAATAAAAGCAGTTTTTAATTTTTTATGAACCATTTTAAGGTCAATATTATTAGCCCCTTTAAGCTAATTTATTTTTCGATAGTCTACAGAACAAACCATCGTTATACAATAACTTGCCTAATTTCTGCCTAGTTAACCTAATTAACCTAGTTAAGCCTTTAAATGTCACTTTAAGCTGTATAGAAGTGTCTTAAAAATAACTTTTCAACTTTTTTTAACTTTTGTCATCATGGCAAAGATAAAATAAATCAGTTATTAGCAATGAGTTATTAAAACTATTATGATTAGAAATGTGTTGACAAAATCTTCTCTTTGTTAAACAGAAATTGGGGAAAAAAAAATAAACAAGGGCTAATAATTCTGACTTCAACTGTAAGTGCTTTTGGACATATAACAATAAAAAAAGTAGCAAAAATATATCCAGCTACAATATATGGTAACACTTTATTTTGATGGTCCATTTGAGTATTAGTAGACTGTCTGCTTATTATCTGCTGATACTGCTCCTTCAACAGACATTACACTGGCTATAAGAAACTTTGCAAGTACATGTCAACTTACACTAACCCTAACCCCAACCCAACAGCCTACTTATAAACTAATGAGAATTAGTTGCCATGTAGACTTCAACTGTATAATACACTAAAAAAACTGATTAATTGGATTTAGGCATACTTAAAGTAGGTAGTGAATTTAAACAACCAAATTAAGTTGAATACAGTATAGTTTATATTGATTATAGTTTGCAACCACTTAAAAATGTTGTAAGTACAATGAATATTTTTTTTCAGTGTATTATGCTGAAGTGCATTGGATTTACTCATTTTATTTAAGGTAACTGGTTAACTTTGTTTTCAGTGCATGCTCTTGTAAGCTCCACCCTCTATCTGCAGGTGTGAGGGATGTAAACACAGCTGAGATAAACTTCTCTGCTCACTGACAGCTGGACCAGACACACACTGAACACAGAGAGGAGGAAGAACTGTGAGAATGGCTGACCGTGGACAGTCCATCACAGAGGAGGATTTCTACTGCCCCATCTGCTGTGACATCTTCAGGGATCCCGTCCTGCTCTCCTGCTCCCACAGCACCTGCAACATCTGCATCAAGACCTTCTGGAACCGGCGAGGCTCTCGAGAGTGTCCCATATGCAGAGCGGTGTCCCCCAGCCCCAATCCCCCCATAAACATCACGCTGAGGAACATGTGTGAGCTGATGAGGGAGGAGATGCCCCAGGAGCCGCCGCTGGACATTGTGGGTTTTTGCAGTCTGCATGGAGAAACGCTGGATTTCTTCTGCATTCAAGACCAGGAGATGATTTGTGGGAAATGCAGAAGTGCTAAAGTGCACAAGAACCACTGCATCCGTTCTGCTGAAGATGCTTCACAGGACCTCAGGGTGAGTAACAGCTCAAATATACACCTTTAAAGGGATAGTTCACTTAAAAATAAGATTGTACTCTACATCCAGGGGTGGTTTTGAAACTTTTATGAGTTTCTTTCTACAGTTATACATGAAAAAAAGGTGTTTTGAAGAAAGATGAAACCTGCAAACATTGACAAAGATACTATGGAAGTCAATGGTTTCCAACATTTTTCAAAATACCTTCTTAGGGTGAGAAAACAGCTCAGATATAGACCTTTAAAGGGATTGTTTACTAAAAAATGAAAAAAAAATTTACTATTTATTCACCCTCACATGGTTCTAAACTTTTATGAGTTTATTTTGTCGAAGAAAAAAGAAGATATTTTAAAAAGTTGGAAACCACTGACTTCCATAGTAGCAAAAACAAATACTATAGAGGTCAATGGTTATGGGTTTGCAACATTTTTCAAAATATCTTCTTTTGTGTTCAACAGAAAAAGGAACTCAAACAGGTTTGGAACAAGTAAACTATGGAAGTCAATGGTTTCCAAAATCTTTTAAAAATATCTTCTCAGGGTGAGAAAACAGCTCAAATATAGACCTTTAAAGGGATAGTGTACTAAAAAATGAAAAAAAAAAAACCCACTATTTATTCACCCTCACATGGTTCTAAACTTGTATGAGTTTATTTTGTTAAAGAAAAAAGAAGATATTTAAAAAAAGTTGGAAACCACTGACTTCCATAGTAGGAAAAACAAATACTATAGAGGTCATTGGTTATGGGTTTGCAACATTTTTCAAAATATCTTCTTTTGTGTTCTACAAGTAAAGGGTGAGAAAACAGCTCAAATATACACCTTTGAAGGGACAGTTTGCTAAAAAAAATGAACATACATCCTTACTACATCAAGTGATTTCAAAGTTGTTTGGAGTTTCGATTAACTGTAGAACTAACGAAAATACTTTAAAGACAGCTGAAAACATTGACTTCCATAAAATAGATACCATGCAAGTCAGTGGTTTCCAACATTTATCAAAATATCTTCTCAGGTTGAGAAAACAGAAAAAATATACCCCTTTAAATGGATAGTTTATTAAAAAATGAAAAAAAACTTACTATTTATTCACCCTCACATGGTTTATTTTGTCGAAGAAAAAAGAAGATATTTTAAAAATATGGAAACCACTGACTTTCATAGTAGGAAAAACAAATACTATAGAGGTCATTGGTTATGGGTTTCCAACATTTTTCAAAATATCTTCTCAGGGTGAGAAAACAGCTCAAATATAGACCTTTAAAGGAATAGTTTACTAAAAAAAAAAAAAAAAAAACTCACTATTTATTCACCCTCACATGGTTCTAAACTTTCATGAGTTTATTTTGTTAAAGAAAAAAGAAGATATTTTAAAAATATGGAAACCACTGACTTCCATAGTAGCAAAAACAAATGCTATGGAGGTCAATGGTTATGGGTTTCCAACATTTTTCAAAATATCTTCTTTTGTGTTCAACAGAAGAAAGAAACAGATTTGGAACAAGTAAAGGGTGGGAAAACAGTTCAAATATAAACATTTAAAGGGACAGTTCACAAAAAAATTAACATTCATCTTTTACTCTCTCTCTCTCTCTCTCGCACTTGATTTCAAAGTTGTTGGAGTTTCTTTCTACTGTTGAACACAAAAGAAGATATTTTGAAGAAAGCTGAAAACCTGCAAACATTGACTTCCATAAAATAGATACCATGCAAGTCAGTGGTTTCCAACATTTATCAAAATATCTTCTCAGGTTGAGAAAACAGAAAAAATATACCCCTTTAAATGGATAGTTTATTAAAAAATGAACATGCACCTTTTACTCTCTCTCTCTCTCTCTCTCAAGTGATTTCAATCTAAAAAATGAAAAAAAAATCACTATTTATTCACCCTCAAGTGGTTCTAAACTTTTATGAGTTTCTTTATTACGTCGAACACAAAAGAAGATATTTTGAAAAATGTTGCACACCAGTAAATGTTGACTTCCATAGTAGGAAAAACAAATACTATGGAGGTCAATGGTTATGGGGTTACAACATTTTTCAAAATATCTTCTTTTGTGTTCAACAGAAGAAAGAAACTCAAACAGGTTTGAGAAAGGCTGAGTAATTGATGAAAGAATTTTATTTTGGGGTGAACTGTCTCTTTATTTTTTTTTTTGTTTAATTTGATCAGTTTGTGTCTATAGATTTCATTTACAACACAAATTTATTCTCCCATAAATCCTCACTTCAGTAGCACTTTTATTTATATGGTAGACTCTAAAACATGCTGGGTTTTTTTCTTTAACCCAATGTTGTGTCGAATATGTCATAATGTTGGGTTTGTCCACATTTGACCCAATGTACGTGTCAATGTAAATGTAACGATGGATTAAAACAACCCAGCAATGTATCTGTATTATGAATTTTTTTTACTGAGGAATATGTTAGTAAATAATTTGCCTGATTGCATCCCTTTTATTCAACAACTGACTGTCAGCAGTATTTTATGAATTCTGGAAATTATGACTCCCAAAACCCCCTTTGTGAAATCCTTTTCTCTAATGTGTTAAAAAAGAAATGTTCCAATGTTTTTGCTAGAAATGTTTACAAATTTGCGCATATTTAAGGAATTCCTACCTTATCTGCATATTTAAACAAACCATTGTAGTAAAAATGTAGTAGAAAAAAACTTTAAGTTATGTGAACTATACCATACTTTACATTGTGGGTCAATCTCAGTGATTGTGGGTGGTAATAAAATAAAATAAAATAAATTCAGTCAGGGCGTCACGGTGGCGCAGTGGGTAGCACGATCGCCACACAGCAAGAAGGTCGCTGGTTTAAGCCCCGGCTGGGCCAGTTGGCATTTCTGTGTGGAGTTTGCATGTTCTCCTCCGTGTTGACGTGGGTTTCCTCCGGGTGCTCCGGTTTCCCCTACAAGTTCAAAGACATGCGCTATAGGTGAATTGGAGGAAATAAATTGTCCATTGTGTACGTGTGTGAGTGAGTGTGTATGGATGTTTCCCAGTGCAGCCGGAAGGGCATCCACTGCGTAAAAAAAAATATATGCTGGAAAAGTTGGCGGTTCCTTCCGCTGTGATGACCTCAGATTAATAAACGTTAAAAAAAAATTAAAAATCATTTTAAGGACAAATTTATAAGCCCCTTTAAGCTATATTTTTCCGATAGTCTACAGAACAAACTTTCATTACACAATAACTTGCCTAATTACCCTAACCTGCCTAGTTAACCTAATTAACCTAGGTAAGTCTTTAAATGTCACTTTAAGCTGTATAGAAAAATATCTAGTCAAATATTATTTACTGTCATCATGGCAAAGATAAAATAAATCTGTTATTAGAAATGAGTTATTAAAACTATTATGTTTATAAATAAACAGGGGGCTAATAATTCATGGTGGCTAATATTTCTGACTTCAACTGTATGTACGCATGTGTGTGTGTATATATATATAATTAAAGCTATAAATGTACAAGAAATCCTAAAAATTACATAAATAAACTTGTAAATTGAAGTACTAAAATTACTAAAAACGAAAACACGAAAATGATAAAGTTATGTCTAAATATAAAAATAATAAATAACAATATTAAAATAAAAAACTCAAATAAATGAAGATTTGCAAAAGTTTTTGTTTAAGTACTAAAATTACAAATAAATAAAACTTTAAAAAATATATAAAAATAAGAATTCTGAATGACTTTTATTATTTTTCAATATGCAAATTTATGCATATTTAATGAATCACTACCTCCTTTGAATATTAAAATAAAACATTGTAGAAACAATTATGGATCAAAAAAAGCAGTGTTTATTATCGTGTGAACTTTTACCCGGTTTCCATTCTGGGTCAAACTCTCCAGCTTGTGGAAGATCTCAGTAATTGTGGGTGTCAGATTTAATGGATAGAAAAAAGTGTTGAAATATGAAAGATGTCTTGTCAAACTGGTCTCAGCACAGTAAGAGCCCTTATATGACACACGTTCTCAGATTTGCAAAAACAAAAGTTTCATAGGAACTTGCTGATAAAGTCAAATATTGGCTGGGAAACAACCCGTTTGACATTTGTAAACAAAGCTGGCAAAATCGTCACGTAGGAGATGAACATGATGATATACTGTCAAAACATTGGAGCATCGCCAGCTGAAACCAAACATTAGATAGAAACGTTTATGAAACTATTCAAAAATGTGTTCATGAAATAAGATAAAATAAAATAAAAAATAAACAGCTAACTAAAATTAATCAGTAAAGCTAAATTACAAACAGCCGTACTTAAATTAATTACAACTCAAATAAAAAAAATAAACACGTTTAGGACAAAATTATAAATAAAACTAAATAAAATATTATTTGAGACAAAATCTTTAAGTTAAAGTACTAAAATTGTCCAAATAAACAAATAAACATTATTTAAAAGAATAATAATTTTAAACTTGACATGTTCAGATTTTTAAATTTGAAATATTTACAAGTACAGTTTTCAAGTGTTCATATCAGTTGCATTTTAAAAAATGTTTGCAGTTTTTAGTGTAATGTGAGCTTTTACCCAGTTTCCATTGTGGGTCAAACTTTGTATTTAAATAAAATAAAATTAAATAAAATGTAAAAAAGTTCATACATACTACCATAATAAAACTAAAATTAAATTAAACATAAATTGAATTATATGTAAATATAAGGAAACATAAAAATGACAATTAAAACAATGAAGTTAAAATCCATTCATTTTCTTTTCGGCTTAGTCCCTTTTATTATCTGGGGTTGTCACAGCGGAATGAACCGCCAACTTATCCAGCATATGTTTTACGCAGCGGATGCCCTTCCAACAAGCTCATTCACACACATACTGTACATACGGACAATTTAGCTTACCCAATTCACCTATAGCGCATGTGTTTAGACTGTGGGGGAAACAGGAGCACCCGGAGGAAACCCACGCCAACACGGGTGAACATGCAAACTGAATGACAACTGACCCAGCCGAGGCTTGAACCAGCGATCTTCTTGCTGGGAGGCGAGAGCACTACCCACTGAGCCACCCCAAGGCTAAAATAAATAAAATAATTTATTTTATAAAATAAAATTTGATGAAAAATTTTAATGAAAAGTATAAATATTGTGTTGAAGTGTAAGTTACTAAATCACAAATATATTAAAGCAAGGTATAAATTTAATCAAAATATTAAAATAACTATAAAATAAATTAAGGAAAGTGACAAAAGTTTAAAAAAAAAATTTTTAAAGATTTTTTTTTTGTTTACGCTGAAGTGCAAAAATGACTAAACAAAGAAATAAATAAATCTACAAACAAACATATCATATTTATTTAAAAAATTAAAAATTAAACTAAATAATTTAAAACTCAACTTCATCCAGTGTTCAGATATCTTCAGCAAAACAATTTCATAAATGTGTGCAAAATAAATAAAGGTACAAACAAACACACAATTTCTATAATAATGTATCGAGGAATTATCTTTTAAAACAAAACTAATGAAACAGAAACAACGAATTCTGAAATTATTAAAATAAAGATTAAAAATTATATAGTATAGTAATAATAATATAGTAACTGTTATATACACTCAGAAAAATGGCATTTGCTATAGAACAAAGCCGAAATGTCGAACGAATAAAGTGAAAATGTTGCGAGAATAAAGTCGGAGTGATACATTTACATTTACATTTAGTCATTTAGCAGACGCTTTTATCCAAAGAGACTTACAAATGTGGACAAGGAAGCAATTTACTCAACTATAAGAGCAGCAGTGAATAAGTGCTATAGGCAAGTTTCAGGTTTGTAAAGTCTAAGAAGCAAATGGATTAGTAATGGCTTTTTTTTTTTTTGAGAGAGAGAGAGAGAGAGAGAGAGTACAGTTAGTGGTATAGCCAGAGAGGCAGTTACAGATTAGGAAGGAAAGTGGAGACTAAATAGTTGAGTTTTTAGTCGTTTCTTGAAGACAGCAAGTGACTCTGTCGTTCTGATGTAGTTAGGGAGTTCATTCCACCAACTGGGCAGATTGAATGTGAGAGTTCGGGAAAGTGATTTCTTCCCTCTTAGGGATGGAACAACGAGGCGACGTTCATTCACAGAACGCAAGTTACTGGAGGGCACATAAATCTGCAGGAGTGAGAGCAGATAAGGAGCAAAGCCATTGGTCACTTTGTAAGCAAACATCAGAGCTTTGAATTGGATGCGGGCAGCAACTGGCAGCCAGTGCAAACGGGTGAGTAGCGGAGTGACGTGCTCTTTTGGGTTCATCAAAGACCACTCGTGCTGCTGCGTTCTGAAGCAGCTGAAGAGGTTTGATAGAGTTAGCTGGAAGCCCGGCTAGTAGAGAGTTGCAATAATCCAGTTTGGAGAGAACAAGAGCTTGAACAATGAGTTGAGCTGCATGTTCAGATAGGAAGGGTCGGACCTTTCTGATGTTATACGAGATTAAAGTTGTGATATTTTGAGAATAGTTTTTTATTGCTAAAAATGTTTACAAAATTTTGCACATTAAATGAGTCACTACCTAAATTTGCTGTTTGTTCAAACTACTTATTTAAAATGAGTTGAAACAACACAATTCTTACCGTTTTTTGGGGGGACAACTTAATAGATTTATGTTCAATCCACCTAAACTTGTATGAACAACTAAGTCAACTTAATCCATTTGTGCTGGGACAACATGAAGGAATTAAGTTAACTTATTAGTTTTTACAATTTTACGTGGATTGAACATAAAACAATTAAGTTGTCCCCAAAAAAATCTCAAGAATTGTGTTGTTTCAGCTCATTTTAAATGAGTAGTTTTTTGAGTGTTTAAGTATTACAACAAAATGATCCCTTTCTGACTTGTATTCCCTCCAGCAAGAGCTCCAGGAGAAGCTGAAGACCTTTCTAGAGAAGCTCAGAGACTACGAGCATTGTAAACAGTCCTGGGACGAAACGGCCGAGTTCATTAAGGTGAGAAACAGCAGAAACGTCCAGCATTTACTCACAGTTTCTGCCGTATGAACGTCTGAGTCTGATTCTGCCAATGTTCTGTGTCCAGAGGCAAAGCCAGCTCACGGAGACCCAAATTAAAGATGTGTTTAAGAAGCTTCACCAGTTTCTGGAAGATGAAGAAGCAGCTCGGATGACGGCTTTGAAGAGAGAAGAAGAGCAGAAGAACGAGATCATTAAACAGAAGATGCAGGAGATCCAGTCAGGGATGTTTTCTCTCTCACACATTATTGAGTCCATCGAGGAGCAGCTGCAGAGGAATGACTACACCTTTCTCATGGTGAGGAGCGTTTTATTCAAATAACTAGATTACAGACGTCCATGTAAACGTAGTCAGTAGTGTCTTCGAAGTAAGTGAAAGATCCACAAGGGCATCCTGCTGATTTGATTCAGAAGGGCACTTTTTTGTCAGACGGCTCACCGGTCAGGTATACATCTGCTCTAAAATATCAAGGTGAAAGTCATCATAGCTTGTGTAGAATAGACCCAGCTCCCAACCCAGCTTTTAGAATAGATTAACGGCGATATTTTTTTATCGTGTGATAAGAGTCTCACGTTAACGCCGCATGTTAATGCCGATAACGGCCCAGCATTAATATATATACAGTTGAAGTCAGATTTATTAACTATATATATAATAAATATATAATGAATGTCTGCAGAATTTGTCTAACACAGTAAATGCCTCTTTTTGGGTTAAAGCAAAAACTTTTTGTGTGTGTCTCTATAAATGCAAATGAGCCGTGTCTCTCCACCCTCTTCACAGATGAGGGTGGAGCTTTTAGGGCACTGCTAAAAAAATGCCAGTGCTTTTCTAAAATTACTTCTCCAACTGTTTAAGCATTTAAAAAACAAGTGCTCAGGGCTTCATTATGCTGCTGGCATTTTAGAAAATGCATTGCTTCAGTTGAGAACAGAAAAAAAAGCTCAGAAAAAAAAAAGTTTAGTAGACACGTGTCCTTACAGCTGATGTTATGCATTCTTCAATAGCAACGAACAAACCATCCGAATGCTTTTTGAAGTCTTGTCAGTTTAAACTCCTGCTATATATTTTAAGAACAAACACATAATAAAATGTTGCTAAAATACAATAAAACCATCAGTTGCTTTTATTGTATATTTGATTAAATAAACTCCCTCTTCGAAACATTAAACAATTCTGTTAAATGCTAGTGTGCAGTTTCTGATCACCTAGGCTAATCTGTTTGTTTTTATCTACATTTCTTTATTTCTAGAACTACAAGACTACGATAGACAGGTAAGATGATGCTTTTTTGTCTTTACCATTTGTGGATCTGAATAACCCACATCAAGTACTGACTGCGAAATGTTTATTTTGTTCAGGACAAAGTGTTCACTGCGAGATCAGACTGGACCCTCAGGAATGCTCATTAATGTTGCAGAGCATGTGGGTAACGTGACGTTCGAAGTGTCAAAGAAACTGCAAGACAACATTCAATACAGTGAGTACTGAGCAGATACAAATCTTCTTATCTGTACTATTAAGTGCCCATATTATTCTTCTCCAGATTGTACCTTTCATATATTGTGTAATATAAAATGGCTGTTTGGGAATGTAGCTGATCTTCAAAGTACTGAAGATCAAAGTCGCTCATGTCTTTCTAAATTTGCGTAATGCCAGTCTGTGATCTTCATTGCATGAGAGCAAACTTGCTTGAAGCTGGAGCTGAGGCTTGTGTTGTCCACAAATGCATTTTCTGAGCTAATTGAAAATCTGTGTTTGCAAATGCTCAGTAAGAGCCACAATTCAGATACGGTAATGAGGGTTCACATCAGACTGGGCTAGGCTCTTTGGCTCGTTTCCACTGACTGGTACGGTACTGTACGGTTCGGTTTGGTACGGGTCACCTTTATCAAGCTTGCGTTTCCACTAACAAGGGTACCCTCTTGGTGGGCGTGGTGTATGACAGAAAGTTTCAGTCGACGTCATTCTCACTCGAGAAAATGTCTACAATTAAGCTGCACGGGTCACTTACATGTCATATGAAAAGCACTTCTCACAAAACAGATGCTTCATACACATAAATACTTGTGTAGAAATGTTTATTACTAACTTTTCAATGAACATGAGTTGATTATAACTGCAGATCAATGACAGTGCGAAACAGCCTACAGTAACGTTTGTAATTATATTAAATAACTAAATAAATGAACATATATAAACACAAACAGCCCCTTACAGTCTCCGATATGTTATCAATTACAGAAGAACACACACAACAGACATTTCGTCCGTATTTAGGTTCAAAAACAGCACAATATATAGCCTACAGTCAGTGAAAACCTCTCATCTGTGTCTTTAATCTTCAGCAGCACATGTAGCCTCTGTTAGAGAACAATTCCATCATTCTGAGTTCATATTAGTCCAAAAGGTGATAATAACAATAATAATTAAATAAGGCAGTGTGTTCACGTCTGCTCAAAAATAATGTGCTCCTTTTTTCCGGCTTCTCCTTTGTTTTTTCCGCGCTTCACTCTCGCGTTTGTCAGTGTCTGACAGGATCGGGTTTCAAAAGCACGTCAATAATCAAGTGCAGGTTATTATCATCAGCTCAAGAAGTTTGTTATTTCAGATATAATGTTAGACGCGTGGCGAGCGCTAGCAAGAAAGCGAAACCGCTCGCGCCTCAGACTGCCTCGTAAAAAAACTTCGCGGCACAGGGTAAATCTGCTCTACTCCATGGCTTTGTGGCTGTTTATCAAGACGACAAGGTTTGTTTGAGCCCGGGTCGACCATGGCACGTTATTATATGTATAAATAATTCCGCTGTAATCTCTCGCTGTGCGGGTATTTTAAACATGGCGGGTTTTTTGTTTTCATTCTGGCTTGTTGCGTAAGCGAATGACGTATCTCTGTAAACCAATAGCGTTCAGCTGCGCGTCTAGCTCCGCCTTTTGGTACCCTTTCTCGTGTTTGGTACCCTTTCGAAAGGGTGCCGAAAAAGTGGTACGGTACGGTTCGGTTCGGTACGCTTTTTGACAGTGGAAACGGCTATAAAAGCGTACCAAACCGAACCGTACCGTACCACTCAGTGGAAACGGGCCATTTGAAAGGAGAATTAAGTGAGCACATTTCTCCACATTACCTGGATTTATTATTAATGGTAAAATAATACCTTGTTTTCTGTTGTAATTGAAAATGGTGGCTATTCCACTAAATATTATTTAAACATTAGTTCTATGTTTCCTACCCAGTGGGCACATAGATGTCAAAATGACATCAACAAAACATGTCAAAAATGCTAATCGATTTGATGTAAATTGACTACCTTCATGTTAAAATGACATCAAACTGACATCTAACATTGCCACCGCAAAACAAGTACAGGAATTTCCTGTAATCAGTTTTTGGCATTTTTTTTGATACCAATGTTAGATGTCATCATTGTGTGGATGTCAAATGAACGTCAAGGTTTTGACATCAAATAGATTTTCATTTTTTATGTGTTTTTTTGGCATCTTACTTAATGTCTTTTGACATCAAGACGCCGACTGAGTTAATTAAATAGAGACATGTTAAAAACATGCTAGGTTTTTGTTATTTTATGGCAAATCTGCTAAATAACAACAGGGTTATGTTTTGAGTAAAACAGATTTTTATTTATTTTATTATTCTGTTTTAAACCTTTAAATAAAAGTTGTGATTTAGAGTATTTTTATTTACAGAAAATGTCAAAAAAGGTGCCATTTATTCAGACATCTTCAAATTACATTTATAGTGAAATTTTGAAAAAAATGCCACCAGACCTTTAAAAATAGGATAAAATAAATAATACCATTTTACTCAATTCCATAACTAATAAATGGAGTAAATATATCTGTATCTGCTGTATATTATGATAAAGTTGAAACCTGTTATACACTGTAAAAAAAATCTGGTAATGAACAGTTTCCGTATTTTGTGATTCACAAGAGTTTTCCATTTATTTCCAGTTGTGAAATGCATTATGGGATGTTGATCTCTGCTCTGTCGACATTTGATGTTGAAAATTCAACTCTACAGTTTAACAAAGTGACTTTTATTGACATTTTAGTAGTTTGAAATTATATAATGTATAAGTAATAACTAGACAGATAGGCAGCGACTTGGTTGCTCAGTGGTTAGCACTGTCGCCTCACAGCAAGAAGATTGCTGGTTCGAGACCCGGCTGGGTCAGTTGGCATTTCTGTGTGGAGTTTGCATGTTCTCCCCGTGGTGGCGTGGCTTTCCTCTGGGTGCTCCGGTTTCCCCCACAAAGACATGCGATATAACTAAATTGGCCGTAGTGTATGAGTATGAATGGGTGTTTCACGGTACTGGGTTGCAGCTGGAAGAGAGGATAAGTTGGCGGTTCATTCCGCTGTGGTGACCACTGAAGAATAAATGGACTAAGGCGAAGGAAAATGAATGAATGAATGACTGAAACAGACAAATAATTCTGTAAAATAACAGAACATGTACTAGTAGTTTATTACACAGGTTTTGTATTGTAATATACAAAACCAACCCAAAAAATAACACTTTAACCCTCTACCGCACGCATGATGATAAATCTATAAAAAAATATTTGACTGTATTTCTTTTCTTAAAATGGCTTAACTTGAAGTGCTGTAAAAATATTTTTTTTAAGATACTTTATGAAACTTTGCCATATGGCAACAACATCCAACAGTGAATCTAACTTAGACATTTCAAATTTCCTTATAATTAATAATTTATTTGTTTGAAATAATTTAACTGGTGTTGCAGTATTATAAGCCTTAACAAAGCACTTATACATGACACCTTATACATACGTTCCAACAACTCATATTACCACAGTTTTCATTCATTCCATTCTTTTTTGCTGAATATTATTAAAAACAAACCTAAAATTGTATTATCATGTAGACAACATACAGTAGCTATGAATATTTCCTCCAGTAAATATTATAACAAATAAATAACAAGTCTAATATATCCAGATGCATCAGAACAATGTAGCTACTAGCTAACAATATTTATATATTGTACTGTATACTAAACCTGTCTTATCTGCCTCTGAGCTAAATTACCTGAACTGTCTCTATCAAATGTCCAGTCTGAATCATTCTCATGGTCACTAAAACCCATCTCATCCTCACTTTCATCAGCACAAAGAGCCAGTTCAGTCCTTTTCTTCTTTCACTTACCATAGAACATGGAGGTCCTCACTAATACACGGTTCCCTATTCATATCTATTCAAAGTAGTATTACCATTAAAACTAGATCTTATCCATAATGCAAATGCCAGTAACACATGACTAATCAACATTATATTACTCACATTTATGTTGTTATTGTTACAACTTAAAAGTTCAGAGCTGACCTTGCTAGCTTGCTAACCCATTGCAATATTGCATGTTCCACTATTGCACAGTGTTGCCATTTGGTAACACATACATTTGATCGATATACAAGAAACTAATTAGATTTTTTTAAATTGAGTTGTGGATATGTCATCATAACCTACTGGAGGTGATGTTTCAGATTTTTTTTGTGGATCTGACATCATTTGATCGTTTGTTTTTACTGACGTTTACATTTGCTTTTAGCAACTACTCACAATAAACCCCAGTCTTAACGCCAGCGCTACAGAAACACACCGCATGTCATGTGACTTAACCAAAGCACATCATTGGCTACACTAAGGTCTTCTCTTTACAATAAAAATAATAATAATGTTGGTCTTAAAGAAACAGTGGCAGGGAAATGAACAGAAGTATCATGTTGCCATATGGTTACACCGTGCAGTAGAGGGTTAAACTATTAAAAATGTAAATAAAAATCACATAGGTTAAAAGCTGTTGGACGAAAGATCAAGGTCCCATAATGCAGTTCAAAAGCATAAATAAACATGGAAAAATAAAAATATGAATCACAAAATGAGGAAAACTTCTAATTTACAGATATTACATGAGACTGTAATAAATATGTCTGTATCTCTTTCCTCACAGGTCCAGTAACCTTTGACCCCAACACCGGGCATCCTTACTTGGTGGTGTCAGATGATCTGACCACTATCACATACTCTGACGAACACTTCCAGCAGCTTCCAGCAAACCCAGAGAGATATGACGGCTACACCTGTATTCTTGGTTCTAAGGGATTCGCCTCTGGGTCTCACAGCTGGGACGTCGAGGTGGGCGACAACACAGCATGGGCTGTCGGAGTGATCGCAGAATCCGCTTACAAAAACAGACTCAACCACTCCAGAATGGGCATGTGGTACGTGGGCTTCTGCAATGGCAAATACGGGAAGGGCTATTCTCCAGAGGCCATCACCCTGCTGCGGGTCAGCCAGAAAATCAAGAGGATCAGGGTGAAGCTGGACTGGAATAAAGGTAAAGTCACATTCATCGACTCGGACCGCAATATCAGCCTGCATGTGTTTAAACACACGTTCACCGAAAGAGTGTTTCCTTATTTTTATGTTCACTGTATGCAGCATCCGTTGAGGATCGTACCATTGAAGACTGCCGTGGAAACATATAATTAATGCCGATATGAGTTTCTAAGAGCTATTTGCAAGATTTATATATGTATTATATGTAAGTTTGTGGAAAAAAAGGGTAAAAATTCCCCAAATTCCTTTTTTTAGTCTATAGACTGATTTTTTTTATGTGAACTCAGAATGCATAATGTAAATAATAACAGTGTTGTTTGAATTATATGAGTTTATAAAGGCAATATGTTCATTTAATTTTTTTATGTATTATGCCGTGGTCACACTAGAGCAGGCATGGGCAAACTTGATCCTCGAGGGCCGGTGTCCCTGCAGAGTTTTGCTCCAACACTAATCAAACACACCTGAACACCCTAATTAGTGTCTTTAAGATCACTAGAAAGCTACAAGCAGGTGTGTTTGATTAGGGTTGGAGCAAAACTATACAGGGACACCAGCCCTCCAGGATTAAGTTTGCCCATCCCTGCACTAGAGCTTGCAAAATTCTGTCGGACAGTGCTGCAAAAAAGGGCGGGAATAAACAAGATGATTAGACATTTAAAAAAAGTGAGCGATTGGTCCATATTTTAAATTTCAGTACAGAGAGGTCATGTTTTGATTCTCTATTGGTCACACGCAGTCACGTGATGCGATTTCGCTGGTCAGAGTTCACCAAGCTTAAACCTTACAATGCAGCAAACTGTGAAACTTGTTGCCTGAGCTTGCATTTCCAGTCTGCCGCATTCGCAATGGAAGTCTATGGGGCGAAAAGTGCAGTGTGACTGCGGTTTTAATCATGTTTTATTGACAATTTGTGAAAAAAGCTTGTAAAAAAAAAAAGGTTTATAATATAATAATTATATGAGTTTATAAATGGCACAATATTCTTATGTATTAATCATGTTTTATTGATCATTTGTGAACAGTTTGGAAAAAAAAGTGTAAAGATTCCCCAAATTCTTTGGTTGATGTGGATGCCTATAGACTGATTTTGTAAACTCAGATGAATAATGTAAATAATTACAGCTGTTTTAATTATATGACTTTATAAGATCTATATGTTTGCTTTTTTTTCCCTGATTACCAATGTTTTTTAACTGAAATTTGAGAAAACAATTGTTAAAAAAAAAAAAGTGTAAAAATTTCCCAACTTCCTTGGTTGATGTTGAAGTCTATAGACTGACTTTTATTGCAGTATTTGTGTAAGCATATTGCTATGATCTGATGCTTTCTGAAGTACTGTTTTCTCACTGTTAATTTTCCAGTCTGTTTTACTATGGAGAGGAAAGTATTCATAAACATATTACATATAGCAGGGGTTCTCAATCTCGGTCCTGGAGGTTCGATGTCCTGCAAGTTTGATCTCCAATCCCAATCTAACACACCTGGACAAGCTAATTAAGCTCTTAAGCTGCGGTCACATTGGGCTTTTCCTCCCATAGACTTCCATTCATTCGCACGCGAATGCATCAGACCGGAAATGAAGGGTCATGCGTTAAATTTCGCAGTTCGCTGTGGTGCAAAGTTCAAGCTTGGTGAACTCTGACCTGCGAAATCGCATCACTTGACTGCGTGAGACCAATCGAGGATCAAAACAGGACCTCTCTGGACAGACATTTAAAACATGGATAGATCGCTCGCTTTTTTAATGTCTAATCATTTTATTTAATCCCGCCCCTTTTTCGCACACACAAAGCCCAGGTGTGACCGTAGCTTTAGGCTTTCTAGAAACAACCTTGCAGGTGTGTTGAGGCAAGTTGCAGCTCAAATCTGCAGGACACCGGACCTCCAGGACTGAGTTTGAGAACCCCTTACATACAGTATTTATCTAAACATTGCTCTCAGCAGCACCGATGGGCCTGGATATTCAATAACACTGTAATATTAACATCATGATTATCAAAGAAAAAAAAAATTTACCATTTCTTTTTACTTCTAATCTAAGAATGAAAAAGGACTTAGCAGTGAGTATGAGTGCACTGAATCATAGATTCAAAAGTATATTATTTTATAAACCCCAAATAAATGCTTTATGTATTTTGTCACTATAAATATTGTACTTGTAAAAATACTTATACTTGTTTCAATTCTCAGCTGCTGTATGACTGGTGTGAAATGAGAATAAAGTGACACCAATATTGTGATTGAAAGATTTACTTAATCATGATTTACACAGTAATCATCAGTGCTGTTGGCCACTTCTGGGCCATTTTAGCTTTGCTCCAAAACTTAATGGGTTACAGTACCTCGCCAACCGCCACCTTTAAAGGTGCAATCTATAGTATTGATATAAACAAAGGCATCTGTGAAACCTTTTAGTTTCAAAAAGATTCTTGATAGTGGAAATGAATTCTTGATTTTAGATGGTTCTTTTCAAGAAATGCTCTTCAAAAGCTAAAAATGACATTGTTATGAAAACTTCCTTTAGGAACCATGTGAAGTGCATAAATCGCACTCTTCACATGAAGCAACTTTGATTCATTCTCACATTGGATTCATTCTCACAGTTGGTTCCAGTAGTGTGGATACAGCTAATTTCAAAACTTTTAACTATTTTTTAAGCATCAAATCAGCATATTAAAGTCTGTCAACTGGAAGTTGCGGCAGGCTGTTTATTTTAGTATGATGATGTATGTCCAAATTAAACTGAATATTGAGTAGGGTGTGGAGTTTCATTTTTGCACTCCTCCTCCCATCTTTCTCTTGCAACACAAGAACAGTTGGAGGGGCATGGCTAAGCATATTTCAGCCAAGCCGTCAAACTGACATCATCAGACGAGGACTGCCATTGGTTAGATTTTGATTAAAGATTAAAAAAAAAATTTGGAGTGGCTCAACTTGCACAAATTAATTATTTACCTTAAAGCTAAGAATGTGCGCTAACAAAATATACATTTTGATTTTGAGACTAAAATAATTTCTGAAGTATAATAGACTGAAGTAGTGATGAAGCAGCTCAACTCATATTGTGGCAGCAGCACAATTATCGCATCTTTGAGCAAGATTTTGACTATAACACCATGACTAGCAATATTAGGACTTGATATGACTGTAGCTTTGGTGACAGAATTTATTTAGAAATGACCTGTTTAATCTTCACCATCCACAATTGCGGGAGCGATGTACTCAGAGTGACGAATTCCAAAGGAGAAGCTGGGAGCTTTGGCTCTTGTGAAGCAAACCTGTTGAAAGAGACAGATGAACGTGTTTTATTATACTAATACTTACTTGAATAGTCTTAGCAGAGAGCAATTCTAAGCTAGAAATGGAATTTGATTAAAGGGTCCTACTTTGCTTATTAATATAGTGTGTACTGTTGCTATTTAAGCAAGAAAAGTATTTTTTCACCCCTCTGGCCACCCCAATATGATTTTGCTGTTGATATAATTTAAATGCAATTACGTAAATTCACAATAATTCAATAAATAAATAAATAAAATGCATCTACTAAAGACAGCTGACTGCACCTGGGGGATGAACCGCTGATGTTCAACCCCAGCAAATAAGCTAACTTATTAACTTACTAACTAACTTACTAACCACAACAATTTCAAGTTCGCGTTACATTCTTTTAAAAAAAATTTAGGGTGAAGTTCTTATCATTTGTTTAGTATTGTTTGACGAGAGACGAAACACGACTTTGGGTTCACAAGCTTGTACACTTTTTATTAAGATATTCTTAATGTTGGAAATGAAGAACTGATTTTTTTTTTTCTTTTCGATTAATAAATCCAAAATATATATAAATAAATGCATTTTAAAATCGGCATTTCCGAATTTAGCTTATTTAGCACCTCCATTCTTTTGCTGGTTGACTTACAAGAGTCAAAAATCTCAATGATTTTGTGGATGTACATTTTGAAATAGATACATAAATAGAAGAAGCTGTGTTAATATTGTGGCTCAAAAAGAAATCTGGATAAATTATATTATAAAGGTCTATATAGGGGGTGTGTATATAGTAATGCCTTTTACTCAGTTTATTTATTTGTCAATATCTGGTCAATATCTGCCAATTTCGCAGATATATAATGTCCGTCACTGGTCTCCAGGTCTGACCAAACTACGTTGCAATGCTGCTAATTTCTCCCAAATGTTTTCCAATTTGCAGTCTAAGTACCAACAACTCTGCTCAACAACGTTTCAATTCAGCGGGCCGGCTTGGTGGGGTTTTGAGCAGTATTGACCGCTTTTATCAATCGTCAATACCCCAGGGTCCTGCCTAAGCCCATCAGCAGAAACCCCGTTAAAGTTCCGAATAGATAGATATCCTCAATATCCTCCAGAAATAAAGCGGTCAGCCACACGACGCGCCACTTCTCCTCCCGTCCATCATGTTTTCGGCTGCAAACTTCCCCGCAGGACAGGTGAGTTCCCCTGAAGCCAGACTTCTCGACGAGAACATGGTGTCAATTGCGTTCAGAGACCAGTTGATCAAATCCATAATTCCTTATTTGTTTGGAAAGCAGGGCAAGGAGAGCCTCTGAGATAGAATAAGACGAGACATGAGGACCAGGAGAGATATGGGAGAGGAAAAAAAGTGTGACCGCCTTCGCCATGAGCCAGAAGATATCCACATAGAGATATCTGCATAAAGTTGACTTTTTTTTTTTCAAATGCAGATTCACAGACCCAACAGCTAAAACGTGAGGTGCAGCAGGATGCATACGCAGCATGCAAAACGATCACAGCCATTAGTAAACCATTCAAAAAAGGCACCTCTCAATGAAAAAAGCCTGTTTGCTATGATTTAGGCCTAAATCCGCATTTGTTTGATTTAAAATAGAATTACCACAGTAATGTTATGACAGTTATTACTACAATTTAAAACAAATGGCTTTCTATTTAATTTTATTTTAAAATGTCATTTATTCCTCTCATGTAATGCTAAATTTTCAGCATCATTATTCATTACCGCAGTCTTCAGTGTCACAAGATACTCCAGAAATCCTTCTTATATGCTAATTATACGAAGAAAAAAAATTCTTATCAATATTATTTGATCAGTTGAAAAATGACAGCATCTATTTGTATTAGAAACTGTCAGTAACTGCATAAATGTCACTTTTGAACAATTCAATTCATACTTGTTTAATAAAAGAGGTACAGACCATTTCTGGATAGTGGGCTCCAGGTCCTGGTTTCTTGGTCATGTCTCCAGGCATCATGTTACGACCTGTCATACTGTACTGAGGGCCTTTAAGTTTGTACACACATGGATCCACCACTTGGTACGTCCCTGGGCCTGGAGTCTGAGAAAAAGATTGTTAGTATTCTTTCAAAATACATCTCATGAAGTATAAGCTGTAAAATGACAGATCTGCACCTTTCGTAGATCTTCATGGAAACTGCCGATTGCACTACGACCGCTGAAGGAGACGTTTGGGGCAGATGTTTTATTGACAACTTTTGGTCCTAAAACTGGGGGAAGCATGTACGCAGCTGGACCTGGGGATGAGAGAAAGAAGGATCATCCGCTAATGCATAGGAAACACACTTGACGCTGTATAGATCTGATTCTGAATCTACCTGGTGTTTGGTCATTACGGAACAACTTTGTCCTTGCAGATAAGGAGAACGCAGGGGGCGACAGATAGGTGGTCTTTGTTGCATTTTCAGGGGAGTAACTGCCTGAAAGGTAAATCAAAGCAAGGTTAATTTAAAGAAACACTCCAAGTTTTTTGAAAATATGCTAATTAGCTTAGCATCATTACTTTGTATTAGACGATTAGCCTCTCAGTCAAAAATGAGTTTTAATAATTTTCCTACTGAAAGCTTCACTCTTGTAGTTACATCATGTACTAATACCATCAGAAAATGAAAAGTTGCTATTTTCTAGATCAATAAGTATAGGAACTCTCACTGGCCACTTTATTAGGTACACCTTACTAATACCGGGTTGGACCCCCTTTACAACAAGGTACTGGAAATATTCCTCAGAGATTTTGGTCTATTTTGACATGATAGCGTCACGCAGTTGCTGCAGATTTGTCAGTTGGACAGCCATGATGCGAATCTCCTGATCCACCACATCCCAAAGGTGCTCTATTGGATTGAGATCTGGTGACTGTGGAGGCCATTTAAGCACAGTGAACTCATTGTCATGTTCAAGAAACCAGTCTGAGATGATTCACGCTTTATGATCAGTGCAGTGATTAAAAATTTGCATTAACGTTGAGTTGGACAGGTGTACCTAATAAAGTGGCCGGTGAGTGTATGCTCTCATTCTGGCGTAATAATGAAGGAAATTTTCAGTCATACCATAGCACAATGATATTACACAGCACATGAAAATTGACTAACTTTGTCAATATAACCAGCGTGACTATGTGCTTGCAAAGGAAGCGTGTGCTGGTCATGTTAGTTCCCTAGCTGGGAACTAATTTCAGGTGTTGTATAATACCATTTGGCCTTATTTTTATTTTCCATTGGTCTCGGTAGATAATGTCACTACAGAATAGACAAGTTTTAAATAGGAAAATTATTGAAAGTCTTTTTTTTATAGCAGGATGCTAATGGTCTAATCTGATTCAGTGATTTATGCTTAGGTAATCTAAGCTAAAAGTGTTTCTGCCAGACCTGGAGATCGTCTGGATTCAGAAATAGTAAAACAGAACTTCCAAAAAAGTAGAGTGTTTACTACATCCGACTTTGTTCAGCCTTTTGTTTGTGGTGTATAAACATACCTGGGCCAGGGGTCTGGAAGGGCTGGATATCTTTGCGTCGGCCATAGACAGAGTACGCAGGGGTCCCGTCCCGACCCACCCTGGTGATGTTGGAGGGAACGAGGTATCCGGGTCCTGGAGAATAGTTGCCGTGAAAGCTGTGATGACGTATGCCGAAGCTAAACGCTGGGCCCTTCTGCATACGTGGGTCATGATTATTCATTCCTGTGTAGCAAACAAAAACTTAACAACAACCCACATTAAAAAACTAAATACTATAGTGTTTTTGACCATACTATAGTAAAGAGTATTATAATGTGGGCTATTTATTTTAGTACTTACAACTGTTTCATGTTAATGAATGATCCAACATATACTGTAGTATTCACTATAGTAAGCTGATAAACTGTAATATTGTAGTATACTGTAGATTTTACTACAGCATGTGGTGTATTTGCATCTAAAGGTAGTTGTACAAAACATTACATTGTTGTGCAATTTATTTATATTACTCTAGCTGTTGTATTAACACGGCAACTATATAATTACCACAACAGATGAATTCAAGTACTTTACTACCCAGATGGCAAAGATTTCTGGCCCAGATTTGGCATGAAGCTGGCACAGCAGGCATTCGTCCGACACTGGCATACAGCATGTGGCCCAAACATGGCCTGGGTTTGGCAGAGGTGGCACCGTCTTTAAAGTGGCACACAAGACTTGGGCCAGATATTAAATGTAGTATTTGGCCCAGATGTTAAAATTGTTTTATATGTGGACTACGTAAGTTTGGCCTATCTTGGCCCACTTTTAATATACATTTAAATTATTTAGAGTAAAAAAAAAATTCTATCAATTGGGTCGCTTCGAGAAAAAGCACAGCCATAAAGCGAAATGCTTCATGTGTTAATCAGATTCATTGTAGTCATGACACACCAACATAAGTTTAAACCCGGTTATGGGTTATTAACTTGGCTGAGACTTGGTCCATGTTTATGAAACATGGTCCATGTTTGGCCCTTGTATGGAAGCCAGACTTGGTCCAATCATGTACCGTAATTCACTACGGCCTGAGGGCCAATCCAAAGCTGATTGTGTGTTCCAGATCTGGGCCAGAGAAATTTTGCTATGTGGGTACAGCATAGTTCAAAAAGACAATAGTATTTATTAGACATTATATTTAATGAAATTACAATAAAGCATTGCAACAACTGACTAATTAGGTTATTTTAGATTTTATCACTTTTAAAAAGGCTTTATGTAAATATAGTAACTTCCAGATCTATTGGGAGACCATGTTGGCTAATGAAAAAAGTAAATCAAACGTGTTTGTGTGTGTGTGTGTGTACCAGTTGCCCCTGGCAGAGCATATGTTGGCCCTGGGCTGTTATACATCGCAGCAATGGGGCCTCTTGGCTTATGGGGCCTCCAAGAGCCCACCCATACATCCACAGGTGACATGACGTCTGCTGAAAATGAAAAACAATATTTGTAATGAAATACAAAAACTACTTGTTTAATGACCATAAAAACTACATCAATTAGTTAAAATATAACAAATATTAACATTTTTTAAAACCTTAATACCTATAAAGTACTGTACTGCAAAAGTGCTTTTCTTTTTTTTCTATTTTTTTTTTTTCTATTTTCTTTTCTTATTTCTAGTCCAAATATTTAAAAAAAAATCTTAAAACAAGACGCATTTTCTAGACAACCAAAAAAATTGTTTTCAGCAATAATATAATCAGGTGAGTTTTACCTTAAAACAGGCAAAATAATCTGCCACTGAGGTAAGCAAAATAATCTAGTTTTTCCTTCTGACCTAAGAATTTTTTTGCTTAGCTCATTGGCAGACGATTTTGCTTGTGTTAGGGGAAACTCACTTAATTTTGATTTTTTTTTTAAAACGAGACAAGATGTTTTGCTTGTCTAGAAAATGCTTCTTAATTTAAGATTTTTAATATTTGAAATATAACAGTTAAACAAGATTTAAAAAAAAATAGAAAAGCATTTTTGCAGTGTGTATAGTCATGCCAGAAAAAAAACTCAGTAACAAGTTACCATAGTACAATAGCACTTAATGTTAATGTTATCTTTTATCTTTGATTACATAGGGCTAATGTAAAATAACAGCCTTTATATTATAACATTTCCTGACTATTACGTTAGGCGAATCTGCAAAAAACAGGTCGAAATAATGTCAACGAAACAGAAGAAACAGGATAACTTACCTTAATTTCAAGATATTAAAAATACTTTTCGATCTTGTGGAGATTTTTCTTAAGAAACGCACGTTATCGCGCAAAATTCGTTGATTTGCCAACTTTTAGATGTCAAACGATAAGCAGTTACACTTTGATAACTTAAAACGACGATGCTGACTCGCAATATCTGTATAAAACTACATAACCGAGACGTAAAAGTGCAATAAAGTGTAGTTAGTTAAGAGCTCTAATCAAACCTCCAGCTCAAGCGACTGTTTATATTGTTTATAATTGTTTTCTTTTGCATCTCTATGACGCCGTCGCCATGGCGATTGATGTCAGTTTGAGTGACATTCCTTTGGTGAGTTCACGAGGAGCTGCTCCTTATGAATCCAGTGTTATTAATTATTAAACAAATTAAGGTGTAAATTAACCAAGTTCAACAAGTGCAGAGATACTTTAAATCATGGTTTATTACTGCATTAGGTTCCTCACCAGATTGGACTAGCAAACAACATTAATCAATATATTCAAAAGGAGAGTAGGGATGGTTGCAGCATGGGGCAACAAGACATTCCTCCATTCAGAAATGAGCTAGACTCAGTCCTGGAAGGCCGGTGTCCTGCATAGTTTAGCTCCAACCTCCTTCAACAAACCTGCCTGAAAGTTTCTAGTAAAGTGTTTCTCAATCCCTTTCCTGGAGAACCACCAGCTCTACACATTTTCTGTGTCTCCTTAACCAAACGCACCTGATTCAGATCATCAGCTCATTAGCAGAGACTGAAAGACCTGTGACAGACAAAGGAGACATTTAAAACATGCAGTGTTGGTGGTCCTCCAGGAACATGGTTGAGAAACACTGTTCCTTGGTTCTAGTATAAAGAGCCTGATTCGCTGGTTCAGGTGTGATTCATTGGAGTTGGAACTAAACTATGCAGGACACCGACCTTCCAGGACTGAGTTTGAACACATCTGAGCTAGAAGGTTATATTATGCTACATATTCTCAGTAAGACCCTCCTTCAATCAGAACGAAATTAGCCATATGTGACCATTCCTTCAGTATAAAACTTATTTTAAGGTTTAAAAAAAAAGTATTTTTTTAATATTCAGAAAATGTCTCATACTGTCTAATCTGTTTTTGTGAAAGTATTCATACATATGATTACATTTCAGATGGAGGTTTTTGCATCTGAACTCTTCATTTATTTATTTTGTATTTATTTATTTATTTTTGCAAAGCCATGGTTCATTTTCATAAGTGACATACAGCTGTTCATAACTTTTTTTTTTACTCAAATCAAATTTCTTTGTTATTTTATAAAACTAATGTTAAGAAATAGAATCTTATTGTAAAGCTCAACCCTCAATGAAAGAGTAATTAAAAAAATAAAAAATAAATAAATAAATAAATATATATATATATATATATATATATATATATATATATATATATATATATATATATATATATATATATATATATATATATATATATATATATATATATATTTGGAACAAAATTGCAAGAGATCATTTATATAAAACACTCAAAATGGCTAATTAGTTCATTCTGCAGATAGCATTTTGTATATTGTGACTGAAAAGCAAATCAATATCAAATCAAATGCAATATCAATCATACAACAGTTCTTATAATGGATATTTTTATTAGTTTCCTCATAGTTTAACCCCTGTCTCTAGCACTTTGCAGCTGTTGTAGTGTTTGAGTGATGGTTTTGTAGGTAAAGCTCTCTCATTGACCCTCTGAGGACCCGCAATAAGATGTTGTTCCTCTCTATTTCCTCAGGAGGGCGCTGTAACACAGGGAAAAAATGTAGAATATTCTGTAGTATCGGATAAACTCTGCTTGTTTACTATCCGTTGATTTGTTTGATACTTACTCTTGTTAATGCTCGAATGAGTCTCTGTAGTATAGCGTGTTCAAACTGAGGACACCGAACCACAACATGACCCACACAGTCCAGCAGACAGAAGACAGTTTGACGCTGAAACTAAAACAACACAGATATTTTCCAGCTATATTTTACAATTGTCAGGTGTGTATGATGAGCGTTTCACTATACTTCTATTTGAGTTAAGCATTTAAAAATACATGTTTAATAAGCCTCCTAGTTTAAATTTTGCATTTTTATTGTGCATTATAATGTCTATTTTTTTTACCATGATTAATTGAAGACACCCATTAAAATGTAACACAAAGTAATAATAGCAGGCTTATATACCAGAAACATTTCTGTCAGTACAAGAATCATGTTAAAATATTCTTTTTAAAGGGATATTTCACCAAAAAAGATTAAAAGACCTCATCATTTACTCTCTCTTCTTTTGTTTTAAACCTTTATGGTTTTCTTCTGTTGAACACAAAAGTAGATATTTGTAAAGTGCTGAATGCTCATTGACTTTCATAGTAGGAAAAAAAAACTTAAATAGGCTTTGAATAAGTGTGCAAATGATGGCAGAAGTAACATTTTTAGATGAACTATCCCTTTACAGATCACAGTGCAGCCCAAAAATAGTAAATAAATGTTATTTTAAATATTTATGATCTGTAACTATCCTAAAAACCACTAGGTTTTGCTCATTTGTCAGCGATACATTTTTAATTATTATTATTTGTAAAAGTAATAACATTTAATATGATAAAACTTATTCTTTATATATATATATATATATATATATATTAATAAGGAAAGCTAATAATGTTTCACTTTTAAATAAATCTACCTGTTACACTGAATGATGAAGTAACATTATTTCACTCTTTTTTTTTGACATCTAACTAATTATTCCATTTGTTATGTACACCCACATAAAAAAATACTTCAGTAATTTATAGTAAATAATAATACAGTGTTTTTGAACTATACTATAGTAACACAACTGAATAAATCTGTAATGGGGATTTTATAGTTGCTGTGGTAATGCAACAACTATAGTAATATAAACAAATGACCCAATACTGTTTTCTACAGTTATTATTATACTACAATACACCACAGTTAGTAAAAAATAAAGAATAACTGTATTTATTGCCGTTTTTAGTTCACTATAGTTAATACTACAGTATTCTGTAGCATAACGAAGAGTCATAAATATCAAAATATACAGTATAATATACATTTCCATTACTGTAGGATCTTTCAAAAACACTAGTATTTACTATATATCATCATGTGGGCACTCTGTGGATGATTTCTGAAAATGTGTGTTTTTTTTAAACTATTTAATTCAAATGCATTTGGCACTCGATCTTGGGTGCGTTTCCCAAAACTATCGTTAGCCAACTAAGGTCGCAAGTTCGTCGTTACAAACATAGTTCGTTGATTTGCCATTTCCCAAATCCATCGTTCTAAAACTATTTTTACAGTTCAGTTTTAGCGATCTTCATGTTTACAATTGTGCTCCCTTCGCAGTGCACTTTGAAAACATTGATGTCTTTTTTTTTAACACAGCCTCATGATGAAAGCTATATGTGACCTATTATTTAAAAGCGGAATTTATGTTACATCTCCAAAGCTTGTGAATACAAAAAACATAGCATACGTTAATTCTTTTAATTTATAGTAGGTTATTTATTAAGTATCTGTACTGTATATGACATGGGCCTGCTGGTTAGATCTTTCCGCTGTGGTTTACAAGTGTCAAATTGAAAAAGTAGACTTTTCTAAAAAATAAAAAATAAATAAACAATATCCCACTTAATAACAATAATATTAACAATAATAATAACAATAATAATTATAATAATAATAAATAATCATCATCATCATTAATATTATTATTAAAGTAGGATTTTTTTAAATTTACCTAATAAATAATATTAAATTAAATTTTACAATAAATAGCCTCATTATTTATTTATATGATTTATATATGATATTAGAATATGTGTTAGCTTTTGTAAGTGATTTTATGTTTTAGAAAAGAATATGTAATATTCTCAATAATATTAGTAAAGCAAACACAGGCCCTATATGTGCCGTTTACATATATTTCAATTAGTATGGAAAACGAGTGCATGTTTTTACCAAAACTAATATTGGATTTTATTTTAAATGTGTGTTTGTGTAAAACAATATAACTTGCACAAAGAAATGATGGGTTTCTTCCCTAAAGAAGTAGTTACTCCACCCCGTTTAGAGCATCATTATGGGCGTTTTATGTTATAACTAACGTGGTTCAAGTGATAGATCTGCGACAGAGAAACAAGGGGTATTGGCAAACACTCCTCACTACATCGATCTTTTCCCAAACGATGCATCGTACTATGATAGTTCAGCCGTGAGTTACGTCGTTGTTTGGGAAACGCACCCCTGATCTGTTAGTGTGTACAGAAAAGGATTAAGTACTAAAAACTGACAACTGTATTTAGCTACAGTGTGTACTTGGCCAAAACGATATTAAAAGAGTGAAATAACATTAAACAATAATTTAAATATATATATATTTAAGACACTTCGATGCATATAAAATCACCTCACAAATTGATCATAATGCAGTTCAACATAGTGGGTCTGAAAATGTTTATATCTTTATGTAATAATATTTGAATGATTTATATATCAAGTTCAAGTAGAGCTTTATTGTCGTTCTGCTATATGTGTGGACATAAAGTGGAATGAAATATCGTGTCTAGACATTAAATCAACACTGGATGTTAGAGCTATCCTATACATAACTAACATACCGGAGCAGTAATCTAACTAATATATATTATTTAATATATTCATTAATTTTTCTTCGGCTTAGTCCCATTATTCATCAGGGGTCGCCACAGCAGAATGAACCGCCAACTTATCCAGCATAAACATCCATACACACATTCACACACATACGCTATGGCAAATTTAGTTTATTCAATTCACCTATAGCGCATGTCTTTGGACTGTGGGGGAAACCAGAGCACCCGGAGGAAACACACGTCAACACGGGGAAAACATGCAAACTCCACACAAAAACGGCAACTGACCTAGCCGAGACTCGAACCAGTGACCTTCTTGCTGTGGGGCGACAGTGCTAGCCACTGAGCCACTGTGTTGCCCCCTATTTAATATATATTTATTTTATTTGCGTCTGAACTGTGTTTGAATGTTCACCTTGTGTAGTGTAATAAGAGGGTTTTGTACAGGCCAGGTTGAGGTCAGCCTCTCGATGTCATCTTTACCGAGAACGGGGTCCTGTTATGCACACAACGAAAATAAGTTTTGCTTATAGTTTTCTGACTTGATTTAGTGGCAGAACAACAATACAGTGGATCTCTGACCTTGAGTTTGTCCAGCCAAATCCATAGCAGTGTGCTCAGGACATCTGGATCTGTTTCCATGACCAGTGTAGCCCAGCCACATTCACTCAAGTTTAGCTCATCCTGCGGAGGAATAAACAAGGTCAGATATCTACCATCACCACAGTATCCATCTATAACAATATAATATGCTATAATTTACAGCTTTATCCACAGCATGTGTTACAATGTACAAATCTTTAATGGAACAAGGGAAAGCTGTAAAATAATAATAATAATAATAATAATGATAATAATAATACATTTTATTTATAATGCGCTTTTCTCAGTCCCAAAGCGCTAACAGAGATACAACGCAAACAAAGCAAAACAATAAAAACAGTCAAAAAATAAAAAGACCACAATAAAATATGAACTATTAATACAATTGGATGATAAAATTAACAAAAATAATCAATCTAAGTTAAAAGCAACGGTAAAAAGGTAAGTCTTAAGGAGTTTCTTAAAACATTCCAGAGAAACAGCATTCCTGATGCTGGTGGATAGGCCATTCCATAACTTAGGCGCACTGTACGAAAAAGCACGAACACCCATAGTCTTCAGTTTACAGCATTGCTGATACAGCAAGATTGCAGATGAAGAACGAAGACTGCGGGTGGGAGTGGCCAGAGTTACCAGGACACATGTAATCAGGTGCTAGCCCATGCACTGCTTTGTATGTTAAAATCAGAGTCTTAAAATCAATACGTGATTTAACAGGAATAATAATAATAAATAAATAAAAATAATGATTTTATTAATCGTTTTTTTCCCTTGTTCAGTAGAAATATTTCAACAAGCTACTAAAATGCACACTTTTAATGTATTTGAAAGAAGTCTCAGTACCACTTTATTATAACTATACACTGTGAATCATTTATTAAGCATTAGCATGTAGTTAATTCATTCTCTGTACAGCATTAACTCTACATTAATAGATGTTAGTAAGCAGTTTATAAATACAGCTACAAATGCTCTATTCTTGACTTATAAGCACATATATAATGTGCTTAATAATTGTGTTTTCATACCTTGTTAATTATTATTTTTTTATTATATTATATTGTTAAATTATTATATTGTTGTTTTTTATATAATTTTATGTTGTATTTTGACTCTTATTTGGCGATGTTTAAAGTTTACTGTCAATTTATTTTTTAGATAAGATTGCAAACATTTATTCATTTGATACTGAGCCTTTAATTATCATTCATTAGGGATTTATTAAGCAGAAATAGTCCTCACTTTAGACTAGGTCACAAACTGCATGAAGTTGAGTTAATAAAGCATTTATTAACATACAAATGAACTATTAATATATGCCTGAGTTATACAAGATATAAATGTTGATTTGAATAGTTTATTAATCGTTTACTTACACATTCTGAATGATCTTCAAACCCCCAACTACTCTTAAATACAAAACAATTGTAAATAATGCAATACTTAATTTAGTCATGAAAAAATTAAATAATAAACAAAGTTTGGAGGAACAATTATTAAGCACATTTTAAATATATGCTTATAACTAGGCCCACACGGAATCTGCACACGCAGATTGCAGCAGATTTTTAGCCCATCATTGATTCTATTTATTTACTTGAATAAATGTGTGTAAATTCATATTTTTCAGTTTTTAAATTAATTTCAGAAATATTACCGACTAGTATGAAAATATTTATGTACAATAAAGTTTGTAAAGTAATATTTTCTGTCTTTTAGTAGAGATATTATATGAGAGATTTGCTTTGTTTACCAAATAAAGTGGATCTAACCAGATTTGCATTGTAAACTTTAAATACAAGTTAAAAAGGTATTCTTTTTTATTTCATATATTAAGGTTTTAGTTATGATACTCCCAAAATAATTCTGCTTAAATCTGCAGATTTTTATCAAAATTCTGCGCAGAAATAGCAAAAAATGTCTGCAGATTCTGTCTGGCCATATATATATATATATATATATATATATATATATATATATATATATATATATATATATATATATATATATATATATATATATATATACACACATATATACATATATATACACACATGTGTGTGTGTGTGTGTGTGTGTGTGTGTGTGTGTGTGTGTGTGTGTGTACGTGTTTTTGTGACATATCTGTATAATAACATAGGTATGACACAGGTATTACAAAAAGGAGGTGAAATATGAGGACATTGGTGACGTCCTCATTTCTCAAAGAGCTTAGGAATCCCACAAGATGAGTTTAATCAGAGAGTAAAGCTGCATACAGTCTCCTGTGATGGTTGGGTTTAGGGGTAGGGTGGGGTGAGGGCAATACAATATACAGTTTGGACAGTATAAAATAAATGATAACCTATGTAATGTACCCATTTTTCACAAAAACAAATGTGTGTGTGTGTGTGTATGTGTGTGTGTGTGTGTGTGCGTGTGTGTGTGTGTGTGTGTGTGTGTGCTTATAAAAACAGTAATAAATAACCCAAAAATTAAATGCAATTTCATTTCATCTATTTTTACACAGAATAGCAATTAAGTTTGTGTAAATCAAGGTAAAATGTATGATGTTCATTATTTTAACAAAAAAAATCTAAACAGAAAACAAGACAGAAAACTGTAATTCATGACTAAAAAAGGTTAAAGCTGAATTTAAGTTTCATTGTTTTATGCACAACTTAGCCAAAGTAGGTTTGGATGAATTTATTTACTTCTTTATTTAAATTAAATTAAATTAAATTAAATTAAATTAAATTAAATTAAATTATTTATCTTATTTTATTTTTAATAGGGTTTAGTCTCTTTTTCATCTATGCTAATCTGCTTTGACACAATGTACACTGTAAAAAGCGCTATAGAAATAAAAATGAGTTGAATTGAATATTAAATATATTATATAAAATGGTATATAAAATTGCCATTAATGGAGCTCAGATGCATTCCTGTGACCAATGGCTTCCTGTGGCTTTAAATAAGTAAGCATAGCTTTGCCAGGACATGTACAGGAACCTAACTTCTGAAACTAACAAGGGTGTGGATCCAGGAACATACAGTATTTTGCCTGTCAAAGTAGATCAAGTCTTGCATGTTTACCTGCAAAACTGCTGCTCTTTTCAAGACAGTGGCCAGCGGAGGACGCTGCTGAGCCAGTGCTTTCGCAACCGCTCTTGATAACGACGACTGATCTGATGGAAAATCATCTCTCCGCAGCTTTAAAAAGAAATATCCACAACATTGACACAAATTCAATTTAATGCAAGTATAATATACAGGGGCGTTTGATTTGGTCACCTCACACTGACCTCAATGTTTGAGCCGAACTTCTGGAAAGCTTGAGGTTTCTTGGTTGTACATTTTGTCTTCTTGTTGACATTCTCTGTGTGTGCAGGAGGAGCTGATGGAGGAATAGGGCTTTGTGTCTGTGTTGTTCCGTTGCACTGGTCTGTTGTCGGGATTTGAGGATACTTTTGGGATTCTGTAGGGATTCTCAGATCTTTTTCTCGACTGATTTCTCCATTGCTTATTTTATGGTGTCCGGCAGATTGAGAATAGCAGTGTGAGAACATGAAATCCTTGAAGAAACAAGATTTCAAATGTTAATTTTAGTAGTATTTATTTACAGATGAAGTCAGAATTATTAGCCCCCCCTTTTTTTCGTTTTTTTAATATTTCCCAAATGATGTTTAACAGAGGAAGGAAATTTTCACAGTATTTCTGATCATATTTTTTCTTCAGGAGAAAGTCTTATTTGTTTTATTTCGGCTAGAAGAAAAGCAGTTTTTTATTTTTTATGAACCATTTTAAGGTCAATATTATTAGCCCCTTTAACCAATTTTTTTTTTCGACTGTCTCCAGAACAAACCATCCTTAAACAATAACTTGCCTGATTATCCTAACTTGCCTAGTTAACCTAATTAACCCAGTTAAGCCTTTAAATGTCACTTTAAGCTGTATACAAGTGTCTTGAAAAATATCTAGTCAAATATTATTTACTGTCATCATGGCAAAGATAAAATAAATCAGTTATTAGAAATGAGTTATTAAAACTAATATGTTTAGAAATGTTGAAAAAAATCTCTCTGTTAAACAGAAATTGGGGAAATAAATTAACAGGGGGGCTAATAATTCTGACTTCAACTGTAAGTATTATGACAATTTAAGATTACTGTTTTAGTATTATTATTATTTTTAATATTGCAATATAGTTCTTTTATATTTGCTCTTCAGGGTTTGGAATTTCAGCAGTGAAAATTAAAACACACTGAACTGAACTACATTGAACTTTAACTCAGAACTGAACTGACACGGTTTAATTTCAATTTACTAGAACTTCTAAGTTAAGCTGCTTTCACACAATTTACACTGTAAAAGCGCTATAAAAATAATGATGAATTGAATTGAATTTTCTATAAAAATTTATCAAAAATGCCATTAAGGGCCATTTATAAAGTTACAGAACATTTGTAAAAAATGTTTTCCCTGAAATTGTTATTTTGAAATGTAAAAAATATAAAATATTATTTTAAACTGTAATAACATTTTACAATTTTATTGTTTTTACTTAAAAAAAATGAATTCAGCATTAGAAGTGAGCTTTATTTTTTGACAATATTTCCTGCCTTTTTTGTTGTTAAAACATTAATATATTTTCACCATGATTTACACCTATTAAAATGCCATTCAGTGTAACAATAGGTTCGTTTATTCATTCATTCATTCATTCATTTTCCTTCAGCTTAGTCCCTAAGGGGTCACCACAGCGGAATGAACCACCAACTTATCCAGCATATGTTTTACACAGCGGATGAACCCATACATACTCACATTCACACACATACACTACTGACAATTTATTTTATTCAATTCACCTATAGTGCATGTGTTTGGACTTGTGGGGGAAACCAGAGCACCCGGAGGAAACCCACACCAACAGTTTTAATATCTATTACACACACACACACTACGTCCAATTTAGTTTATTTAATTCACCTATAGCCAGGGGCGGATTTAACCAATAAGCGAAGTAAGCAGCCGCTTGGGGCCCCAGGAAATTTCGGGGCCCCCAATAAATATCTAGAAATATAAATTATACCTATAAAAAAATTTTTTTACCATTTCCTATCATATTTTTGTAGGGTGGGGGTCTAACGTTTTTTGTTTTCACAAGCTTTGGAGATGTAACGTAAATTCCCCTTTTGAATAATAGGTCACATATAGCTTTCATCATGAGCCACGGCTGTGTTCAAAATGACATCAATGCTTTCAAAGTGGACTATGAAGGCAACACCATTGTAAACATAAAGATCGCTATAACTGAAGTGTTAGAATGTTCTACATGAATAGGGCATAGGGGGGATAACTGGGAATAGAACACAGCCAGGAACTACGTTTCTAAATATAGCTCCAGAGGCGTAGTTGCTAGCATACAAGTTTGCAACGCAATTTGCGAATGTAGTTGGAAAGATGGATTTGGGAAACGACAAATCAACGAACTATGTTTGTAACAACAGAACTTGCGCCTTTAGTTGGCTAATGATGGTTTTCAGAAACACACTTGTTTATATGCTTAAAATGAATGCACATTATATATTGTTTATGCACATATGCTGTGTGTTGCACAATATGAGGGTTATAGTGTGGTTTATTTTTTATTCTTTTAATCAATTTTGTACTGTTATATATTTTTTATATATGTATTATTTGTACTGTTATTTTCTCTTTTACTTTTGATTGTTAACTGTCATGAAAATCTGATAAAAAAATCTTTTAAAAACATTTTAAGGTCAATATTATTAGCCCCCTTAAGCAATATTATTTTTCGATAGTCTACAGCAGTGTTTCCCAACCCTGTTCCTGAAGGCACACCAACAGTCCACATTTTCAACCTCTCCCTAATCAAACACACCTGAATCATCTGATCATAACATCAGAAGAGACTCCAAAACCTGAAGTTAATGGGTCAGATAACGGAGACCTCCAAAATATGTACTGTTGGTGTGCCTCCAGGAACAGGGTTGGGAAACGCTGGTCTACAGAACAAACCTCTGTTATACAATGGTTTGCCTAATTACACTAACTTGCCTAATTAACCCAGTTAAGCCTTTAAAATGTCATTTTAAGCTGAATACTAGTATTTTGAAAAATATATAGTCAAATATTATTTACTGTCATCATGGCAAAGATAAAAGAATTTAGTTATTAGAAATGAGTTATTAAAACTATTATGTTTAGAAATGTGTTGAAAACACATATACAATAAATATACAATGGGGCTAAAAATTCTGTAACTTCAGGCATTAGAGTAGACACTTTACCTGCATTTAATACACTCAATGTACATAAAACCCCTTCTGTAAACTTACTTTAATGGAACGTCTCATCTTCGATCCATGTGTTAGTTTAAAATAATTCCTAAATGCAAAAGTCTTACTGAAACTAGATCAGCTCTCACCTCGATGATGGTAATTTTGCTGAGATCGGATTCGCTGTAGCTTCTCTTGTTTAAAAGCACATCTCTCTTCCTCTCCAGGAACCCGAAGGGCTCATCCCAGGACTCACAGGAGAATGTCCTACACGATCCTCTGCGCTCCTTCAAAACAGGCAGATTCCTCTTCAGCAGTGTTTCCTTCACTGCTCTCTTCACTGTCAAAACATTGGCCCTCTTCTCCAGCTCCCTTTGGACCTCTGGAGGGCCGGCAGACCCCTGCGTGAGGCTGATCAACATACTGCAGAGGACGTGCAGGATTTTAGGTGTGTGTTTGAGGGTTCGGGCCTCATCCCCATGCAGCAGAAGAGCCTGACGGAGGAGATACTGCCGGAGACTGAAGGTGGCGCAGTGACGTGTGTTCAGACTGGAGAACTGGGCCAGCTGAGAGCCCAGCAGCCGTGCGAAATCAAACACCAGATTGATCTGCGAGCGGGTCTGGATCGAGCGAGGCCGTTTGATGCGGACATAATGGACGGCTTCACTGGCGCTGATCCGACAGGTGTAGACCAGGTAACATGCGATGAGAACACCTGGGAAGATATTAAAAGGGCACCTGTTATGCAAAACCCATTATGTTTGGGACATACATTTGTGCGCGGTCCAGTCACTTTTATTTTTTACAGTTGAAGTTTCTCCTGAATTAATATATAGTGGTTTGTTCTGTAGATAATCCAAAACAAATATTGCTTAAGGGGGTTAATAATATTGACATTAAAATGTTTCGGAAAAAAATTAAAAACTGCTTTTATTCTAGCCGAATTAAAACAAACAAGACTTTCTCCGGAAGAAAAAATATTATCAGAAATACTGTGAAAAATTCCTTGCTCTGTTAAACATCATTTGGGAAATATTTGAAAAAGAAAACAAAATTTACAAGAGGGTGAATAATTTTGACTTCAACTGTATATCCACCTTACTTCGATAATTATTTATTATTTGATTTATATTTCTCCTGCTATGGGTACAGTACATGACTGTGTATCTGTGTATCAGCTGTATCTGAAATCTGCCTCTATACCCTTAAATAGTGCACAATTTGAGGGTGCAGCCATTTCTAGTGGTGTCTAAAACCTTTGTGGATGTTTTAAAGTGCACTCAATCCCTCCTACAATGCACTGCAATAATGAGTGTACAACCCATGCGCATTAAAGTCTGTTAAGTCTAACTCAACCAGTTAGAAACCACACATTTTTTATGAATGTTTACTTTGCACCTTTATAAATACGACAGTAATAGTAAATGCTAAAACATGATGCATTTTGGGAAATTACAAGAAATATATAATTAGGGGTTTCTGATCAAATAATTTGAAAGGCTTTTTAAGAGTAAAACCCTATTTAAATTATTTATTGTAAAGAACTTATTTAGAAGGAATTGCAAATGTTGTTGTTGCATAGTGTTTGAAGTATATTATTTGATTAATGTTTGATATTTGATATTTTATTTTATTTGATATTTTAGAATATCAATCAAAATCAAATATATCAAATATAAATATAAATATGGTAGAAAATTATTAGCAAATTATTAATAATAAAAGCAACAAACAAATAAAAATAGAATGTACTTTGACATGATAATAAAATAAATGGAGCCTATGGGTTTGTTTTAGCCCCAGGGCCCAATGTGCTCTTAATCCAACACTGCTAACACCTCATAATGCTGGTATTAGCACTTCTCAATTACTTTGAGTGGAGTGACATCAAGCATTGCAGAATTGAATTGTGGGTCTATCAAATGTGGTAAACACGGCCTAAAAATCAAATTTTCAACATGTTATAATAAATAATGTTAATAATAAATAACCATAGCTTTATAGACACATCCTAGGGACATACTGTATAAGGTAGGGCTGCACGATATTGAAAAAACTTACATTGTAATATTTTTTAATTTCTGCAATTTATATTTCAATATTTTACCAAATAACTTGATAAGCTCTTTTTTGAAATATTTTATACTTTAATATTGAATAAAATAATCTAATGTACAATAAAGTTGTACAGTCTTCATTGTATACATAATTAAATAAAACACATTTTTGTTGAAGCTACAAAATGCAATAATTAATTGTGCCTGAATGCTTTGTACTCACTTAAAATGCTTTCACAGTCACATGTTTTTTATTCTGGTTAAACTGAAATGACTCCAAAATTCTACCTGGTCAAATATTATCCACATTACATATCCTGCATTGTGAATATTGTGCATTCACACATTGCAATATCGATGCCAAAATGATATATTGTCAGCCCTAATACGAACCCAATATCAGATCTTGCAAAAGGGAGCATAATGGGTGTCGTTTAAATCTTAAATGTAAGATGTCACTACATCACGTTACTTACATACACTGGGATGTTTAGACTGAAAGTACAGTAGTAATGTAAGCTGTAATTTACCTGTTCTGCCCAGTCCAGCATGGCAGTGAACGGCCACTTTCCCTTCCTGCACAGAGAAAGCCAAAACCTTCACAGCATCCAGCATCCCCTCCAGAGACGACACGCCAAAATCAGACATGCCAAAATTATAGAAGAAGACTGGCAGACGAAAAGAATCTGTTTTAATTTTGTTATTTTGTCAGATTCAGCATTTTAGGTTGTGTATTTTAACACAATGTTAAAAGTTTTTAAAAAATTACACAGGGTGAGCCATTTATATGGATACACCTCAAAAAAATGGCAATGGCTGATGATATTAACTTTCTGTTTGTGGCACATTAGTATATGTGAGGGGGCAAACTTTTCAAGATGGGTGGTGACCATGGTGGCCATTTTGAAGTCGGCCATCTTGGTTCCAACTTTTGTTTTTTCAGTAGGAAGAGGGTCATTTGACACAACAAACTTATTGGGAATTTCACAAGAAAAACAATGGTGTGCTTGATTTTAACGTAGTGGGGTTTATTCATAAACTAATTTCGAGAGGATCACGTGCTTATGATTTATCACAGCCGGTCACGTATTTAGCTAATCAGTATCATCCAATCAAATGAGCCATAAGCTACTATAAATAACCACAGTTTTTAGTCCACTTTATCTTCGTTTGGTAGAAACCCCCCTTCCTCCCCATTCTCCTCCTTCACTATAGATCGAGCGGCACGGAGGCCCAGTGGTTAGCACTGTTAGCCCCACAGCAAGAACACTGCCAGCCCTGGTCCTGCCAGGTCGGTAGGTGTTTCTGTGAGGAATTTCGTATATTCTCCCTGTGTCCGCGTGGGTTTTCCCCGGGTTCTCCGGTTTTCTCCCACCATCCAAATATATACATCATGCATAACAATCAAGCATTTGTCTAGCCCCTTTTTTTTTCCTCACGTGTTCCCTTAGCTACTGCAGACGGGGAGTTCTGAGATCCACCGAGCTCAGGCTCCCCTCTCGCTCTGCAAACGGGAGGAAGCCCCGGGCTCGAGGATCCCTTGAGCTCGGGGCTCTCTCCCGGGACAGCATGCCAAACAAGCTTTTGATGAATCATCAGCTAAGTGTGAACTCTTGAAACTTTATTCTTTCATGAGCTATTTACAAGTTTCTAACCACTAATAAAAATGTGTTCAATGTGCTGCCCATTGTGTTGGGTTGTCAACGCAACCCTCTTCTCCCACTCTTCACACACTGATAGCAACACCGCAGGAGAAATGCCAGCACAGGCTTTCAGTATCCATAGTTTCAGGTGCTGCACATCTTGTATCTTCACACCAAAGACAACAAAGATAGTGGGGCCATTCTTCATCAGTGGAAACTTCAAGGCCACTGGATATTTGAAACTGCTACATGATGATGTGTTTCCCTCTTTATGCACTGAAGCTGGCACATTCCCTGAGTTTTTCCAGCAAGATGGTGCACCACCACATTATGGGTGTCAGGTCTGAGCATTCCTAGATAAACAGTTTCCTGAAGTGGATTGGTCGTCGTGGGCCAGTTGAATGGCCCCCAAGGTCTCCCGTTTTGAGCCCCTTAGACTTTTATCTTTGGGGTCATCTGATGGCAATTGTCTATAGTGTGAAGATACAAGATGTGCAGCACCTGAAGCTACGGATACTGGAAGCCTGTGCTGGCATTTCTCCTGCGGTGTTGCTATCAGTGTGTGAAGAGTGGGAGAAATATGTTTTCTGGGAAAAATTGTGATGTGTTCAATATTCATTTTCCCTGCTGTACTATATGCTATTTAATTATGAAAGTGCAAGTCTTTAGCTCACTCTGATTGTCCATAAAGATCTGCGGTGAGTATGTGAAGCCGCTGTCAGGCTCCAGCGGAGGACCACAGTGAGCATGTTCTCCTGGCAGCTGCATGTTGATGATGGATTTAATGTTCAACCTGTAAGTATGAACACACATTGTTATTGACGATTATTAACATAAACATCCCCGTCTTATTCGTGACTGTATTATATGAAACATACTGTTTGAACTGCTCTATGATGCTGTATCTCTTGATGAGATATGTAGAAGGTCGTGCCATTGCAAGAATGTCACCAGTCACCCTTATTGCAAAGAGATAAATTAACATATAAATACACATGTAAGAGTTTTAATGCAGCAGTTTCACATTTACATGCTAGTTTCACATTCATTAATCCGGCTAAATATACAAACTCATCTTTTTTCTCTTCGCATTGGCCTTTTCTCCATACTATGACTGGATATTTGTTCAGCTCTCTTAAAGACTCTTTCCCTTTTTCAAACTTTTTTGAACTTTACTCTACCATACTAGTGTCTATGTTTAGGCTACTATTATTTATTTTAATAGTGACTATGTACACTCACCGGCCACTTTATTAGGTACACCTGTCCAACTGTTCGTAACACAAATTTCTAATAAGCCAATCACATGGCAGCAACTCAATGCATTTAGGAGTGTAGACATGGTCAAGACGATATGCTGCAGTTCAGACTGAGCATCAGAATGCGGAAGAATGGTGATTTAAGTGACTTTTAACGTGGCACTGTTGTTGGTGCCAGACGGGCTGGTCTGAGTATTTCAGAAACTGCTGATCTACTGGGATTTTCACGCATCTCAACCATCTCTAGGGTTTACAGAGAATGGTCCAAAGAAGAGAAAATACCCAGTAAGCAGCAGTTCTGTGGACGCAAATGCCTTGTTGATGCCAGAGGTCGAGGAGAATGGCCAGACTGAATCCAGCTGATAGAAAGGCAACAGTAACTCAAATAACCACTTGTTACAACCGAGGTCTGCAGAAGAGCGTCTCTGAATGCACAACATGTCAAACTTTGAGGCAGATGGGCTACAGCAGCAGAAGACCACACTGGGTGACACTACTGTCAGCACAGAACAGAAAACTGAGGCTACAATTCGCATAAACTTACCAAAGTTGGACGATTCACTGTACTCAAATGGCCTCCACAGTCACCAGTCCTCAATCCAATAGAGCACCTTTAGAATGTGGTTTAACAAGGTTTAACCAGTACCTTGTTGAATCTATGCCACAAGGGATTAAGGCAGTTCTGAATGCAAAAGTGGGATGACCTGGTACTAGTACGGTGTACCAAATAAAGTAGCTAGTGAGTGTATATTGACTGTATATATATATATATATATATATATATATATATATATATATATATATATATATATATATATATATATATATATATATATATATATATATATATATATATATATATATATATATATATATTCGCAACTATGCTATTGATACTTATATCAAATTTAAAGTCAATGGTAAAATAAACGTTAAATATATGTCATTATTTAGATTTTTCATTGAGATTTTGACTAGTATCTATTTTACTTGTGACTAGAACATTTTTATATGCACCAGTACTTATTCATTAGGTTTTATTGTACTAATTTTTTTTTGGATAGTATTACAGACTCGTACCTATTAAATACTAGTACTTATTGATTTCATTTGAGTACCTTTTAATATATAGTTGTAATTTACTTATTAGATGCTAATAACTTCTGTAATTATTACTATTCACAAATTTTTTACCATGCTTGTTATTATTAGCAGAAAGGCCAATAAAGTGTAATAAGCTAAAATAGCACTAGTAAAAAAATGTGTATATATATTGTTTGTAAGATTTTGAATAAGTTCATTCATTCATTCATTCATTCATTTTCCTTCGGCTTAGTGCCTTTATTTATCAGGGGTCACCACAGCGGAATGAACCGTCAACTTATCCAGCATATGTTTCATGCAGCGGATGCCCTTCCAGCTGCAACCCAGTACTGGGAAACACCCATACACACTCTCATTCACACTCATACACTACGGACAATTCACCAATAGCGCATGTCTTTGGACTGCGGGGAAACTGGTGCAACCCAGAGGAAAGCCACGCCAACACGGGGAGAACATGCAAACTCCACACAGAAACGGCAACTGACCCAGTCAGGACTTGGACCAGTGACCTTCTTGCAGTGAGGCGACAGTGCTAACCACTGAGCCAACATGCCACCCCCTGAATAAGTTTTAAAATCTAATAAATGTGTACTAGTATATTAAATATTTATCACTAAATCATGATATTCTTTGCAATTATTCAGGAAACTGTGTTTTTTTGTCCTTACAGATGTTAAATATTGTGATTCTCTTCATTCAGTAGGTGGATGATTGGTTGGTTCATGTCATATAAGGATTTAGCAAAAGCTTTTTAACAGTCATTATAGAAAAAAAAAATATTTGTGTTGCAGAAAAAGAGCTCTAGAACTAATGCACTCCAGTACATCTGGGCTCTTAATATCCTCTAATTAAAGGGATAGTTCACCCCACAAAATTTTAATTTTGTCATCATATATAGTACTCAAACCTTTATGAGTTTTTTTCTTCTGTTGAATACAAATTAATATATTTTGAAGAAAGCTGGAAACCTGTAACCATTGACCTCCATTGTTTTTCCTACTTTGGATGTCAATGGTTACAGGTTTTCAGCTTTCTTCAGAGTATATTATTTTGACTTCAACAATAAATTTCATTTTTTGGGTGAACTATCCCTTTAAGCATTTATGACCATTTTCACATTTACAGTTACAGTTGATTTTTTTTCTTTTTTAAATATTTCCCAAATTATGTTAAACAGAGCAAAGGAATTGTCACAGTATGTCTGATAATATTTTTTCTTCTGGAGAAAGTCTTATTTGTTTTATTTTGGCTAGATTAAAAACAGCTTTTAATTTTTTAAAAACCATTTTAAGGTCAAAATTATTAGCCGCTTTAGGCTATTTTTTTTTCGATAGTCGACAGAACAAACCATCATTATACAATAACTTGTCTAATTACCCTAACCTGCCTAGTTAACCTAATTAACCTAGTTAAGCCTTTAAATGTCACTTTAAGCTGTATAGAAGTGTCTTGAAAAATATCTAGTCAAATATTATGTACTGTCATCATGGCAAAGTTAAAATAAATCAGTAATTAGAAATGGGTTAGTAAAACTATCATGTTTAGAAATGTGTTGAAAAAAATCTTCTTTCCGTTAAACAGAAATTGGGGGAAAAAAATAAACAGGGGGGCTAATAATTCAGGGGGCTAATAATTCTGACTTCAACTGTAAGTGCTTTTGGACATATAACAAGAAAAAGAGCAGCAATAATATATCCAGCTACAATATATGGTAACACTTTATTTTAATGGTCCATTTGAGTACTCTGCTTATTATCTGCTGATACTGCTCCTTCAACAGACATTACACTGACTATAAGAAACTTTGCAAGTACATGTCAACTTACACTAACCCTAACCCAAACCCAACAGTCTACTTATAAACTAATGAGAATTAGTTGGCATGTAGATGCAATGTAACTTAAAATTCAACAAACAGACCATCAAAATAAAGTGTGACCCATATAATATAAGTGGGTATATTTTTGGAATATATCCAGATTAATGTAGCCCCATAATGGTTCAGAGAAGCAGAAATGCAGCAGGTTTTACCAGCTGGAGAAGATGCCTTTGATGGCCTGCTGGTTTGCGCTCCAGCACGCCGGACCTTCATAGCGGCAGTCTCTCCCTCCACAGGCCAGAAGACAGATGATCTTCGGAGGCACGGCCTTCACCAGACTCTCCCTGGCCTGGGAATATGACGGTCTGGGCACTGGAACCTGCGGAGTCATGGAAGAGACAAGGGGAGAGGAGGGAAACTAACAGCAAATGACTGCTACTACAAACACTAATGCCTTAAAATGAAACAGGACACTTTGTTGATGTGCTGAGCATTGGGAAATGAGCTGAGAAACACCTAGAGATGGGAAAACAGAAACATGCATACTAATCAATGACAGAACTCTCAAACTCTACCTATAAGCATGGTAGTTTTTGGTCACTTAAAAAACATTACTAATTATTATTATTATTATTAAAAATGTTTAGTACTTATGCATCATAACATTATTCATTACCTAACAATTCAAAATAGGAAATTAAACAAAATTAGCTATCAAAACATGACTGTATTTCATAAACACCATATCCTGTCATTGACAATTTTTTTTTGCATATGCAATTGTCTGACAAATGTAAGCTTCTATAGTTGAAAAATATAAATTATTCTGTAAAATATCTGAATTATGAAAAAATACAATTGCTTCTCTGAATTTATACCATATATTGCCATTAACTAGTGTTTTAACTTAAAACATATAAATTGTATTAACATTTGTGCAATCACCTTGATAATTCTAACCTTCTTTAATTGAAAAATAGAATTAAATCTGCAACATTTGTGCAGCAAACATATATATAGGGCCTACAGACATATACCATACATAGATGCATACATTATTCTCTAAACTGATTCAGGCTACAAAGATGTGTTTAATTTATTTACAATATTTAAGATTAGTAACTGTAATTTAATTAGATCTAGAATGAACAGTAATCTCTATTTTATTTCAGTGGATCAGTTAAATACAGTAAATAATTACTTTGTAACTAGATATTACACCCAACACTGCTGTCAATGTACACAGGGTGCAGTAAAAGTAGCCTAACTAAAAGATTGCTAATAAAGTCTATATTTTGATCACACTGTGGCCTGTCGACGCGGGAGATAATAAATACCGTCGCCCATTTAGCCTTTTATTTATTTTTTATCATGACTACAAGTTCTATAATCATTAAATACTGCCTAGTTAAGTTACGTTTCACATGTCTGTACTGATAATGAACGAAATGAATTTAAATAAGAGTAGTCACAATACTAATCAATACCTACTGCTTCGCCGCCATGTTAAGTTAGCTGACCTACATTTTAATATTGATGACTTATCTACGACTCTTCGTTTGATAATTCTGAATGACAACAACAAACAAAACAAAAACTGACTTACCCACGTGATTCCTCCCAAACAAAGAGTCAAATATGAAATGTTTCTGTGAACAGAAAATGTAGCTTGGCTATATGCTGGCACATATTCCTGTCTCGAAGCTGACCCAGCTATTGGCTTTTAATCCTTATTAACTGTCATAAACACATTAGCGGATAGACATTGACGATTCATATTAAGCCTAATTATAGTCTACAACGTCTTCAGGGTCTGATCTGCACGCCTACAAAACAACTAAAAATGTTTCTCATGTGATTTTAGTCAAGAAGGCTGTAAATGTTTGCATTTACATACAACTGAAATTAAATGCAATAAAAAAACATGAAAAAGTATTAATGTAATTTGCCCGATTTTTTATTGTATTTAATAAATTAACTTTAGACGTCTAATAGACGACTTTTAGACCAAAAAAAATGCTTGCTGGGTAAACATTTGGGAAAATTTTGAAAAAGAAAAAAAAATTCAAAGGGGGCTAATAATTCTGACTTCAGCTGTATATATATATATATATATATATATATATATATATATATATATATATATATATATATATATATATATATATATATATATATATATATATATATATATATGTATATATATATATATGTATATATATATATATATATATATATATATATATATATATATATATATATATATATATATATATGTATATATATATATATATATATATATATATATATATATATATATATATATATATATATATATATATATATATAACATCTCTCCCTCAGTCATCGTTTCATCAAGCAAATTTCTCGTGTTAGCCTGTTAGTCTTGGTCGAATACGCGGGTAAAGTCTATATTGGATATGCGGCCGGCCGGAAGTGCGATAAGCACATCAATATGGTTGTTGCTAGATCGGACATGGTTACGGCCGGAAGTAAACAAGAATTATTTATATTAATTATTAAATTTCCCATTAATTTTATTAACGTCTACCCCTACCCCAACCCTAAACCCAACCGTCACAGTATTGTAAAAACAGTAGTTGTACAGGGTATTATTTATGCTATCTATTAAATTACCCAATAAATTGTATTTGTAACGCTTACCCCCACCCCAAATTATTGTTATACAGTGTCATAGAAAAATGCTGCTATATTGATGTGCATATCGCACTTCTGGCCGGCCGCATATCCAATCTAGACTCTAGAATCTAGTGCCACCAATTATTGATCCGCAATCTGTAAATGTAGCTTGTGTGGACACTACTGCGCTACTTGACTAAAAAATATTTTTGCTACTGTAAAGCTTTTATTTGTAATTGTAGTTAAGCTAGTAGATCACTACCTGTAGCGACTGCCCAGCACTGAATACTGTAATATATAAAACACAGTGAAATAACAATATTTTTTTTAATAATTAATGGGCCATAATATCAAAGAATATTAACAATTGGCTCTAAGAAATGCACAAAAACACCTTTTTTTTCCAAATCATTTATTTAGAGGAAGTTTAACTTGTGGCTCATTAGTAAATGACACATTTAGGCAGACGAATGCACAGTAATCCATCTGCTACATCATGACATTTTGACGAACATCATTGTATTGTAAAACTAAACAGATCACTCACTAAGGATCCCCTTTCCACATAACCAAGAATATTATGAGTGCTCAATAGGATTTGATTGCCTCTGATGTTGTCACATCTATTGGGCTTCATCTCATCTCTGGCTAGACCTCTTGATCCTTCCATCGGGACCTTGTCCTGTATGAGATCTTTTCTCTATACAGTTAAGTTACTTGTGTCTTGTAACTTTCGTTCAACATCACTGCGATAACACCTGTGCGTGAGATTCAACAGTGTGTCATTTAATGTAATGTTAGTAAAGTTATGAACCAGTGGATTCATCCAACCTATATAAAAATCTGATATATGGCAATGCAAATTACATAAATGACATACAAGTTTGGATTTTACAGATATAAAATATATCATATATACAACATATGCTTCAAAATATTTCAAAAATGGCTGTTTTCGTTGTTGTTTTATAATTGGAATTACAAATATGGTCAAATATATAGTCTGTGATGTTATTTATGTTCATATATAGCCACATATCAGATTTCCATATGGGAAGTCAGCACAAAATGCAGAATTGATGCGCTTGTGAACCCAATCCTGGTGAACATGTCACCTCGCTCTGATCATGCTCTCTATGGTTTTGATGTGGTTTTAAATGAGGTAAAAGAAATAAAATAAAACAATCAGTAGGCTTTTACCTCTAATCTCGATCCACTCTTCCAGAAACATCTGCTAGTTTTACTGGAGAGCTTTTTTTGGACCAAGCAGCCATAGTCATATTAAATCTTTACAACAAATACACATGGGCTTTCAAAGGCATTGACCTCCCATTATTTATGAGCAACATGCATCCATTAGTACATCTATAAAAATGCCCATCCAGCCCAGTTCTGTTTGTATTTCAATGGATATTTGACTACTGTAGACTTATTGCAGAAAAAAACACTCCTGCCTAAATAACTTGAAGTCATAATTGTGCGTTGCTCGGTGGCACAATGGCGACTGAGGACGATTGTGATTGCAGAAAAACCTGCCCCACATCTTCCTGACTCTGGATTAGCAGCTTCGTCAGAGACTCGCCTCTGCATGAACATCTCGTTCTTCTCATCATGGTTTCTTCAGGGTTGCACAAACAGACGTGAAAGCAGAGCTCTTCTGAAGAACAGCGATGGTGCTGCTACTGCACAGCGGGTAATTTGCGAGATCCATCGCTGCCATGGAGGAATCAGTCTACGTGTCAAGGTTGCCATGGACACACATGGCGTGGGAGGTGCTTGTGACGTTCTGTCACAACTCCAGCTGTGTGTTTGCTTTGGCTGCTGGCAGCAAACTCACGCCGTTTTTGGATCCAGCGTACTATTGATCTTAATCGACACTGGCCGCTTTGAGGTCTGGAGTAGTTGTCTACCCTTGGCAGCAGACACTTATTCCAGTACCTCTATCATCTTTTTCATCATCGTCATCGTCGTCCTCCCCTTCATCACCCTCCAACAAGATCTGTTAACAGCGGACAAACAGTGTTGGTTAAAGATATATTAAGTGCCGAGACATTGATTCTGCAAAAAGTTTTCAAAAAACATCGCTATTCCCTCTTGAATCAATTTTGAGCTTAGTTTTTACCAGCAGATGGCGCTGTATGCTTTACAAACAGCTGTTCTCTGCTGACCTCCAATTCCTTACCAATGCCACTCAAACCTAAAATGGTCATTAATAAAGTTAGGAAAGGTTTAGGCGAGTTACAAATTCATAGTGTGCTGTTTACATTAATCTTGTGACATAAGCCAACTTACATCAGCGCTCTTCCTCGTGAGCATTTAAGTGCACTGTTCAAAACTAGCCTAGAGCACCATCTACTGTTCAAAACTAGCTTAGAGTCGGTGCCAATGGCGAAGTGGAAAGTGCATTGACACATGCATTCCAGTGCTCACGGCGACCTGAGTTTGATTCCTGCCTTGAGGTCCTATGCCGATCCTTCCTCTCTCTGCTCCCCACACTTTCCTGTCAATTCTCTTTACTGTCCTGTCCAATAAAGGTGAACCCCCCCACTATCTGCTTTTAAAAACTAGCTTACCGCACCATCTGATTTTAAAAACTACCCTAGAGCGCCATCGGCTGTTAAAAACTAGAGTTACAGCACCATCTGCTTTTAAAAACTACCCTAGAGCACCCTCTGCTGTTAAAAAAACTAGAGTTACAGCACTATCTGCTTTTAAAAATTACCCTAGAGCGCCGACCGGAGTGAAAAAGTAGCTTACAGCGCCATGTGCTTTTAAAAACTACCCTAGAGCGCCCTCTGCTGTTAAAAACTAGAGTTACAGCGCTATCTGCTTTAAAAAAAAAAAACTAGCCTAGAGCGCCAACTGCTGTTAAAAACTAGAGTTACAGCGCTATCTGCTTTAAAAAAAAAAACTAGCCTAGAGCGCCCTCTGCTGTTAAAAACTAGAGTTACAGCGCTATCTGCTTTTAAAAAAAACTAGCTTAGAGCGCCCTCTGCTGTTAAAAACTAGAGTTACAGCGCTATCTGCTTTAAAAAAAAAAACTAGCCTAGAGCGCCCTCTGCTGTTAAAAACTAGCTTAGAGCACCATCTGCTGATTCAAGAGAGAATAGTAATGCATTTTTCAGCATAGCTATAGTTATAATGTAAGTAATGTTTAGTTTCTTGCACAGACAAGTCGTAATACTGTAATAACACCCTTTAATAAAACCTCTTGGATGAGAATGGGAAAATTAAAAGCATTTTATTTTATTTTGGGGGAAACTATCTCTGTAAACTTCATCATTTGATTTAAGTAGTTTTGAGGCAATTCAGTTTTATTGACCCAATTATGAACCTTCCATTAAAAAGTACTGCGTATAAAAGCTCTAAAATGTCTTCAGAGGCAGGTAGGAATAAATTAAGTTTTACTTCCTGTATCCAGAGGTTGTATTTTTTTTTTCAGATAGAATTTCGAAGTCAGCACAGATATGTCCTTAACTACCTTGTATGAATTATGTGTCTCAAAGCACCGCTTGGGTGATTTTTTTTTTTTTTTTTTAGTGTGTAAATGTACGTTTGTGACCAACATTTTCCATTTTGATGGCATTTCTGGTGTTAAGATAAGTTAGTATTAGCAAGCAAATATTCCTTTAGTTGTCACCAACACTCAAAATAGTTTTTTACTTGTTCAAACTACTTAATTAAAATGAGCTGAAACAACACAAGTCTTGAAATTTCATGGGGACAACTTAATTTTTTAATGTTGAATCCACATAAATTTGTTTAAAGTGTTAAGTTAACTTAATTAATTTGTGTTAGGACAACATGAATTGTGTGGAACCCTGCTTTTTTTACAGTGAATGCTCTATTTTACTGTACATGATTAAATTGTTACGCTATCTCAGAACTGACTTCGAAATTAGTTTGAAGAGATGCCTTTGTGAACTGTGGAGCTTTCGAATGCAGCCTTTATTATCATAAAGAACAGATCAAATCTTAATTTCAAACCTTTAGTTCTTCAGCTGGCTGTCTTTGTAATTACGGTTGACACCTAAATATTGGCAAAAACATCTATAGTTACCCCACCTTAATCCTGAGAAAACTGGCACACCCTCTTAGATAAACACATTCAGAGGTGGAGTGAAAACAAAACAATACCCTGGAATCTGAGTTTTAGGTGTCACGCAACCCAAAGAATTCATATTAACCTTGACATTCTGCTTATATGACTTAGATCAAGTGATATTTACAGCAAAGGACAACGTAAACCTCATATCATATTTCAATGAGTGTTTTAAAATAATTGTTACTTTGAATAAGTCAAACATTTGAAGGTTACAATAGTTTAAAAATCTAATTCACCATTAACAGTGTTAAAAAAAGATTGCATATCTCATATACCTAATGCAAAATTCAATGCAATATGCTCATCTGCAATAATAATGACAACATTTTACCATATGCGTATAATTGTATTGAAGAGAGTAATACAAAACTCACCATGCTGATGATTAGTTTAATGTTCAGAGCAGTGTGCAGTTCATGCAGAAGTCGATGTTCAGATGTTATTTATACTGTTCCTACAGAAACTGTTCACACCTCCTCAGAGAACAGACACATGCAGCAGCCAATCAGGTGCAGACACGTTAGATTAGACATTTTCAAAGAAATGACACTTAAAGCATTGCTTGTGACAGATTTCCGAGATTCTGTAATCCACCATTTTGATGCAAAAGAACAAGCTGTGTTATAGGGTATGCAAATATATGAAGCATTTTGATATACTTTTACATATACACACTGAGTTAATGTATGAAGAATATCAGAATCAGTTTTATTGCCAAGTGTACTTTACACACACAAGGAAATTTGTTTTGGCAACAGAAGCTTCCAGTGTACATAAAGTGACAAGTGACAACACAAAATAAATATGAAAAAAATAAAAATAAAAAAGATAAACATTAAACAGATGCGGTTAGTCAAGAAACCTGGATGTTGAGTTGTATGTACAGATTGTTATAAATTTACAGGTTAATTATACAGGTTATATGTTGAATTAATGGAAGAATGAAGAGCAAAAGCATTAATAATTAATAAGTATTAATAATTAAAAAGCATTAATAATTGTTTATTTTACAGTCATAGGCTACTCATTCCATAAACAGGGCTATAAATGACTATCCCGACCTTAACCTTTGACTTTAAGCCATATAGAAATACTCAAAACATGGCTCAAAACTATACATTCAATTAATAGATAAAGTCATATCTGATTTGCTATTAATTAAACGTGCCATTATAATTCCGTCAACATCTTGTAATAACTGACAGTGCAAATTAATGTGTTATTATCCGAAAATGCATAGGTTGGAGTCATGGATTTCAACCTCAAGCCATCTTTTAAATAAAACATTAGCTAATATTTTCAAAAACTATGTCTTCATGCTATGACTTTGTTGAGGCGCATGACTGCTAACTGAATAATGTCATTATGGATATGTTTTGATCATATGATATGACACATTCACACAATGTTGGAGTACTGTGAAAAGTTGTGAGTGTGGTAAGTTGGGCGTAAAGCAAACTACTAACAGCTTTAATCAGTGATGTAATTTTGTGTTTTACAATTTCATCAATTCATATTATTATTATTCATCACCAGTTCTTTAATGAATCGATTATTTATTTATGAGTCATACAATATCTCTGGTAATTCGTGCATTAAATAATTGAGAATAAATTCACACTACTTGTATTTTATGTGCACTTTTACTGTAGCTTCAATAGTCATGCCACTTTAATCCTGAGAAAACTGCCACATCCTCTTAGATAAGCATATTCTCTACAGAGGTGGAATGAAAACAAAACAATGATGTGGACTCTGAACTGTCACAAGGTGCCACATGCAAACAACAAATTAATATTTAACTTTAATTTTCGATCCATTTGTTTATCTATCTATCTATCTATCTATCTATCTATCTATCTATCTATCTATCTATCTATCTATCTATCTATCTATCTATCTATCTATCTATCTATCTATCTATCTATCTATCTATCTATCTATCTATCTATCTATCTGTCTGTCTGTCTGTCTGTCTGTCTGTCTGTCTATCTCTATCTATCTATCTATCTATCTATCTATCTATCTATCTATCTATCTATCTATCTATCTATCTGTCTGTCTGTCTGTCTGTCTATCTCTATCTATCTATCTATCTATCTATCTATCTATCTATCTATCTATCTATCTATCTATCTATCTATCTATCTATCTATCCTTTTTTAAACCGCTTAAATCTATCTATCTATCCATCCATCCATCTATCTGTCTATCTATCTATCTATCCATCCATCTATCTGTCTATCTATTCATCTATCTATTCATCTATCTATTCATCTATCTATCTATCTATCTATCTATCTATCTATCTATCTATCTATCTATCTATCTATCTATCTGTCTGTCTGTCTGTCTGTCTGTCTGTCTGTCTGTCTGTCTGTCTGTCTGTCTCTATCTATCCATCCATCCATCCATCCATCCATCCATCCATCCATCCATCCATCCATCCATCCATCCATCCATCCATCCATCTATCCATCCTTTTTCAAACTGCTTCAATCTATCCATCCATCCATCCATCCATCCATCCATCTATCTATCTATAAGCAGGGATGGGCAGTATTTACGATCCAAGTATTTCAAATACAAAATAATTTTTGTCATTGTATTTGATAGGGTTGATGAAAATGGGTTAATATTTTGTATCAAAATACTTTAGTGTCTTGTATTTTTAAAATACTGTAAAATACTTGACTGTAATAATCTACATGATGACGTCATAAAAATGCAGCCTCACATTGATGCTTTCTCAGTTATTTACCAATGTTGAGATCAGAACAGGAAATTGATTAAGCAGGTGGTCAATGCTAATATGGCAGTACAGTGTACGATTCGGCATCAGCATCTTTGCTTAAGAAATGAGATGGAATAAAAAATCCGTTCTTAAGAACAGGATGAAAAGCTTCAGAACATCCTCAGGGCTGCAGGTGGAAATGCAGAGGAAGTTTTAAACACCTAAAGATGCTGTACTGGTGTTCACTCTGGGGGTAAACTGAGACTCTTCCAGTTAAAGAAGAACTGAAAACATATTGGCAGAATGAGAAAACTGCACAAATAATAGTAGTTTTAGATGGATTGCTGATGCAGATGCCAAGATAATTAGTCAAACAACATAAAAATCAGTCCTACAATGGCGATTCCTACAATACTTCATTGACTGTTTCAAATGCCAGTAGCTGATCTGCAGGTGCTCTTTATAGTTAATGAAGAGGAAAGATGTTTAAGTGGTACAATGCAGTATATGAGACACAAATATTTAATAATGCTCCGGTCTATACAGTCTGGACTCCTGGTACACGGCATCAGCAGGATGTAAATGAAGTTTATTTGCAAAAACCAGCCTGATCTCACGAGAAAACGTACTTTACATTTTGTCAGTTTAGTGGCTAATTCGTAGGAATTCGAGTTCAGTCGTATGAAATTGTACGATTTAAAAAAGGAGGCGTGGCACCTAACCCCACCCCTAAACCCAACCGTCATTGGGGGATGAGCAAATCGTACTAACTAGATCGTACGAATTCGTACGAAATAGCCACTAAATAAAAAAGTTACGAATTGCCGTGAGATTGTTTCGATTAATCATGTTGTATATTTTGCAATGAAGAGTGCAATTGCAAAAAACATGATTTATGGACATGACTAAAACTGAAGATTTGAGAAGTTTTTAGAAATGTTTTTGTTTTTTATGTTTTTACATGAAGTATAGAAGATTTCAATTGCAAAAAAATTTATTTATTTATTTTTTAAATTAATAAAAAAATGGTCGTTGGGCAAGAAGGTTGCTGGTTCCAAGTCCCAGCTGGGCCAGTCGGCATTTCTGTGTGGAGTTTGCATGTTCTCCCCATGTTGGGGTGAGTTTCCTCCGGGTGCTCCAATTTCCCCCACAGTCCAAAGACATGCACTACAGATGAATTGAATAAACTAAATTGTGCATAGTGTATGATTGTGTGTGTGAATGTGAGAGTGTATTGGTGTTTCCAAGTACTGGGTTGCGGCTGGAGGGGCATCCGCTGCGTAAAACATATGCTGGAATAGTTCATTCCACTGTGGCGACCCCTGATAAATAAGGAACTAAGGCAGAGGAAAATTAATAAATGAATGAAAATTAAAATAATAACTTCATATATCACCCTTATAAAATATAAGATTGCTTAGAGATGGTTGCAATTTTACTAGCCACACACTGGATGGAAACACAATGAAGAGATAATACTATTTTCCAACTCATTATCTGCATCATATGGCTTTTACAGTGATTAAAAAGATCTTCAAGACAGGACTTTCTTGATGAAATTTGTATCAAATTTATACTAAAATGAGAGAAACAAAAGTTTACGAATACCTATTCATGTACAGTAGAGGTGAAAGAAGTTCATATTACATTCTGTATTAACTCTTTAGTTGCTAATGCAGCAATTCACTAATAAATGGAGTCATACTATAACTCTGAATCTCTGAATTTGTATGTTACCAATAATAAATAAATAAACAAACAGCACAATTTGAATTTGTGTTGCAGAGTTTATTCTTTTTTTTTTTTTTGTCTTTTTGGTAGGTTTGGGGGAAGGGGAGAGGGTTTTGGGGCTCTGTTACCTCAGCTGGGCCCCAAGCCAGCTGAAACCAAGTATTGCAGAAGCCAAAAGTTTTCAATTTTTGACACTGCACATACAATAGGCTTCTCTCTATCTGAATAGGACCATGGTAATCAATTTGAGACTTTACAGCTTCGTTGACTTGTGGGTTTGACAAAAATCATCAGGCTTCACGCTAGTTGCGTATTTAGATGCAATCATAATAGTAGACTTGAGACTTTGTAGACTTGACTAGACTCTGCGTATTCAGATGCAATCAAAATAGTAGACTTGAGACTTTGTAGACTTGGCTAGACTCTGCGTATACAGATGCAATCAAAATAGTAGACTTGAGACTTTGTAGACTTGACTAGACTCTGCGTATACAGATGCAATCATAAAAGTAGACTTGAGACTTTGTAGATGAGGGTTCAACAAAAAAACATCAGGCTTCACACCAAATCTGGGCTCTGCGTATCGAGACGTGATCATAAAAGTAGGCTTTATAGACTTGAGGGTTCGGCAATAAAACGTCAGGCTTCACACCAGTTCTAGGTTCTGCATATATAGATGCGATCATAATAGTAGACTTGAGACTTCGTAGACTTGATAGACTCTGCGTATATAGATGAGATCATAATAGTAGACTTGAGACTTTGTAGACGATGGTTCAACAAAAAAAAAAAAAAACATCAGGCTTCACACCAGTTCTGGGCTCTGCGTATCGAGACGTGATCATAAAAGTAGGCTTTATAGACTTGAGGGTTCGGCAAAAAAACGTCAGGCTTCACACCAGTTCTGGGCTTTGCATATATAGATGAGATCATAATAGTAGACTTGAGACTTCGTAGACTTGATAGACTCTGCGTATATAGATGCGTTCATAAAAGTAGACTTGAGACTTCGTAGACTTGATAGACTCTGCGTATATAGATGCGTTCATAAAAGTAGACTTGAGACTTCGTAGACTTGATAGACTCTGCGTATATAGATGCATTCATAAAAGTAGACTTGAGACTTCGTAGACTTGATAGACTCTGCGTATATAGATGCGTTCATAAAAGTAGACTTGAGACTTCGTAGACTTGATAGACTCTGCGTATATAGATGCGTTCATAAATGTAGACTTGAGACTTTGTAGACGATGGTTCAACAAAAAAAAAAAACATCAGGCTTCACACCAGTTCTGGGCTCTGCGTATCGAGACGTGATCATAAAAGTAGGCTTCATAGACTTGAGGGTTCGGCAAAAAAACGTCAGGCTTCACACCAGTTCTGGGTTCTGCATATATAGATGCGATCATAATAGTAGACTTGAGACTTCGTAGACTTGATAGACTCTGCGTATATAGATGAGATCATAATAGTAGACTTGAGACTTCGTAGGCTTGATAGAGTCTGCGTAATAGATGAGATCATAATAGTAGACTTGAGAATTCGTAGACTTGATAGACTCTGCGTATATAGATGCGTTCATAAAAGTAGACTTGAGACTTCGTAGACTTGATAGAGTCTGCGTATATAGATGAGATCATAATAGTAGACTTGAGAATTCGTAGACTTGATAGACTCTGCGTATATAGATGCGTTCATAAATGTAGACTTGAGACTTTGTAGATGATGGTTCAACAAAAAAAAAAACATCAGGCTTCACACCAGTTCTGGGCTCTGCGTATCGAGACGTGATCATAAAAGTAGGCTTCATAGACTTGAGGGTTCGGCAAAAAAACGTCAGGCTTCACACCAGTTCTGGGCTTTGCATATATAGATGAGATCATAATAGTAGACTTGAGACTTCGTAGACTTGATAGACTCTGCGTATATAGATGCGTTCATAAAAGTAGACTTGAGACTTCGTAGATGATGGTTCAACAAAAAAAAAAAATGATCAGGCTTCACACCAGTTCTGGGCTCTGCGTATCGAGACGTGATCATAAAAGTAGGCTTTATAGACTTGAGGGTTCGGCAATAAAACGTCAGGCTTCACACCAGTTCTGGGTTCTGCATATATAGATGCGATCATAATAGTAGACTTGAGACTTTGTAGACTTGATAGACTCTGCGTATATAGATGAGATCATAATAGTAGACTTGAGAATTCGTAGACTTGATAGACTCTAGTAATACAGATGCAATCATAATAGTAGACTTGAGACTTCGTAGACTTGATAAACTCTGCGTATATAGATGAGATCATAATAGTAGACTTTAGAGGTTCATAGAATTGAGGGTTCAACAAAAATCATCAGGCTTCACATCAGTCTGACTTCTGTGTATCTTGATGTGTTCTTGATAGTAGACTTGACACTAGACTTGAAAGTTCTTAAACTTAAACATCATCTTCACAGCAGTCAGGCCTCTGCGCATCTGGACACCAGCGCAAAACAAGGAGGAACTCATGCAAATGCTGAGGTTCCTCTATGAATGGCACTGGGCCAGATGTCCTTGCCCCTGGCAGCAAGGATTTACATGACCTCCACCTCCTTCATGAGTCTGTGGAACAAACAATAGAACCATTCAGAAACAGGGAGAGCAAATAGTGTCAAAATCAACTATATGAAGATTTACAAGCAATATGCATGACTATAATATGTAAGACTATAATGATAACTACATTAGCATCCACATCCTCACGAGCAGACAAGATCATTCTGTGAGTGTGAGAATAATTAAACATTTCCATTTGCTAAATATTTATATTTGTATAAAAAAAAGTTCTGTTAAATAGTTTCTATTCTTATGCGGATTTTAACAACATTGTTCTTGTGTGTCATTATTGTTATAGATGTGTTGTGGATTTAGTAACCACTTATGCCAGTGCAAATCCTCTTTGGGCAGTAAAAAAATTACTGTCAGGAATTGACAAGCAGGGGAAACTAAAAAAAAAAACAAAAACAAATCACTCCATAGTGTTCCACCCATTAGTTACTGAAATTCAATAACGCTATGGGATTAAACTAAAAATGAAACCCAAATAATTTACCTCAGCACATCAGCTTGTTTGTGACCTTAATAGTTTTATTACCTAGTCATTACTTACATGACGATTTGTGTTCTTTATATTGCATATCAGCAGAATGAGCTGTAAAACCTTCCACTCACATTAGCACATGTATACTGTGCTCTATTTAGTAATCTCTTTGTTATCATTCTGCGGTTTACTGAATTATTTAATGTAACATTGTTTATGATAAATGCACTTATGTTACTCATAATATCTGAAAAGAAAATGAGCTGTATACTCACAAGATCATTCAAGGTTTAAAGGTGTCTCCCGTAGAAGAACCACCACAGACCTGTTAAGATGATGCAGTTTCTAGTTTACACAGTGACATCACCAAAATAAACATTGCATTATAAAATTATTTAATTTTCATAAACATTTCAAATACACATGTTTTATCTGAATAACAATCATTAAAATGTCATACCTTGTTAATCTGGCAGCAGAGGACTTCAGTCACGAAAAGGACCTATCAATGTTTCCCTCTATTATTTATACTTGTACACAGTACACCACCATCAGCTGACCTGTGAACAGCCCTGCCCTCATTTCCAGAAGTTTCTCTTTTCAGTGAGTGCCCATCCCTCTACAGGAAGTGTTTGTGGTTTCCTGATAAATGAAACCGGATTTCTGTTTTTTATTTAAACATAAACAGATCTCACACACTTACTTTTGCTAAGACAGCACAGCTTTCTGACAAATTATTGATTTTGAATCTTTGTTAAACATTGATTGAGAGTATTGTAAATAGGTGCTGGTTGAAATCATTTCAAAGATATGTTTAAAAAAATGCACAGAACATTTAAAATGAGCTGAATCAACACAATTCTTTATCAATTCTTTTTTGGGGGCGACAACTTAATTTTTTAAAGTTAGCATAATCAATTTGTGTTTGGACAACATGAAGGAATTGTGTGGAACCCAGCTTTTTTTTTTCAGTGTACAAATAAAAACAGTGCAAAAAAGATCCTCAAAAACCACAAAAAAATACTGTAATTCAAGCCAGGTCAGTTGGTGATGAGATTTCATAAAGCAACTCTATCTGCACACAAACAAAAACTATACACTCACCGGCCACTTTATTAGGTACACCTAACTAGTACCAGGTTGGACCCCTTTTGTCTTAAGAACTGCCTTAATCCTTCATGGCATAGATTCAACAAGGTACTGGAAATATTCCTCAGAGATTTTGCTACATATTGATAGCATCACGCAGTTGCTGCAGATTTGTCGGCTGCACATCGATGATGCGAATCTCTTTTTCCACCACATCTCAAAGGTGCTCTATTGGATTGAGTTCTGGTGACTGTGGAGGCCATTTGAATACAGTGAACTCATTGTTATGTTCAACCAGTCTGTCACGCTTTATGACATGGTGTGTTATCCTGCTGGAAGCAGCCATCAGAAAATGAGTACACTGTAGTGATAAAGGGATGGACATAGTCAGCAGTGGCATTGACACAATGCTCAATTGGTACAAATGGGCCCAAAGTGTGCCAAGAAAATATCCCCCACACCATTACACCACCACCACCAGCCTGAACTGCTGAAGGCAGGATGCATCCATGCTTTCATGTTGTTGGTGCGAAATTCTGACCCTACCATCCGAATGTTGCAGCAGAAATCGAGACTCATCAGACCAGGCAACGTTTTTCCAATCTTCAATTTTCCAATTTTGGTGAGCCTGAGTGAATTGTAGCCTCAGTTTCCTGTTCTTTGGTGACAGGAGTGGCACCCAGTGTGGTCTTCTGCTGCTGTAGCCCATCTGCCTCAAGGTTTGACGTGTTGTGCGTTCAAACCCCTCGATTGTAACGAGTGGTTATTTGAGTTACTGTTGCCTTTCTATCAGCTGGGACCAGTCTGGCCATTCTCCTCGACCTCTGGCATCAACAAGGCATTTGCACCTACAGAACTGCCGCTCACTGGATATTTTCTCTTTTCTCTGTAAACCCTAGAAATGGTGGTGCATGAAAATCCCAGTAGATCAGCAGTTTCTGAAATACTCAGACCAGCCCGTAAGGCACTAACAACCATGTCAGGTTCAAAATCACTTAAATCACCTTTCTTCCCCATTCTGATGCTCGGTTTGAACTGCAGCAGATCGTCTTGACCATGTCCACAAGCCTAAATGCATTGAGTTTCTGCCATGTGATTGGCTGATTAAAAATTTGGCTTAACAATCAGTGTGACTGGTGTACCTAATAAAGTGGCCAGGGAGTGTGGTTAGCCATTGTTGCTTTGTTTGTCATACTTGAAGACTGTAAAAACAGATTACCCATTATAAAAATTTATGTTAGGTAGTCATTAATCATTAACTACACCATCAAACAGGGCCCTTTTGCACACCTTGGTTTTGTTTACAAACTTGTCCACAGAATGAGCAGGTTACTTTCAGTTCTGCTCTCCATCTTAGTTTCGCAATCCCTTTTATTCAGAATACGGTTAGAAGGAAAATGTGGATGATAAGGATTCATTATGAACATTTAAAAACTCACTAAAATACAATTAGTAGTTAATTCAAAAGTGCTTGGATATAGTATTCCAGAACATCCTTGTATTTGTTTATTAGAGATATTATAGACCGATATTATATTAACATTTATCAGATTCTCCTGTGGAGTGAAAGATACAACTTAGAATTTTAAACAGTGGTTTAAAAATACTGAAGAAATGCTGGCGATGGTTGAGCTTAAATATAGGTTAAAGATGATAAAAGGGCTTTCAAAAGGACTGGGAATAATGGTTGATATATAGAAATAAAGACATCCAGAGCTAATGTCACACTGTAATTGTTACAGAAATGGTAACCTCACCCATTGGCTTTATGTTTTGTTAAGTATATTAGATTTTGTTTCTGCATAATTCTATGCACTGAGACGTTTATAAGTGGTATGCTTGTTAAATGTTTCTGTATAGCTGTGTACATTATACAGCATATATTTAATATGCCTGTGTATAATCTCTTTCTCTCTCTCTGTATACATATATAAGATATATATAATAAAAACAACAACTTCATATTAAAAGGATTAGACCACAGGTGTCAAAGTCAGTTCCTGGAGGGTCGCAGCCCTGCACAGTTTAGTTCCAACCCTGCTTCAACACATACCTGTATGTTTTAACCAAGCCTGAAGGACTCATTTAGTTTGATCGGGTGCATTTAATTAGGGTTGGAACTAAACTGTGCAGAGATGCGGGCCTCCATGAACTGGTTTTGATATCTGTGGATTAGACTATTAATATTAGTTTCTTTCAAGGAGCAGCAGTTAAAGAAATTAAATTAAACTTATTTTTTTCATAGAATGGAAATGAGTGGGATATTAATTTATTTGGATTCCACATTCAAAGTATATTCCTTAATGTTCCATGGTAGATACGCACAGCTTAAGAAACATCTGAGAATGAGAAAATCACATTGCAAAAATCAAACAGAGACATTCACTTCAGTTTCAATGTTTTTCAATTTTTATTGATTGCTTTGTTTTTTGGGAAAAGTTGCACTCAGCCTAAAAAAAATAAAAAAATAAAATGAACAGGTTGTTTTACAACAGGTCATCCCCATAACCTGCTAACCAAGCAACAGACAACCAGAAGCCGACCAACGGGAAAGGGGTTTGGGTGTCGGCTTTTGGTAGTTTTTGTTTTGTCGGTTGCTTCTAGTTTTTCTGGTGCTTCATCAGCGGGTCATGGACCTGGCGCTGTACACTGCAGGTCCACTGAACCCCGGCCAGACATCCAGAGAATGTGCTAGAACAGGGCAGCGGACACGAGTGCCCAAATCCCTTGGCAGATTGGTTCTCCTCATCTCCTCTTTAAAAGCTAAACAAGAGAGTAACTCATTAATATAAAACTTCAGAAATTATGTATTGTGCAGACTAATTATTCAGAGTGAAGACTACCTACAAAATCATAAACGCAAGCATGGGCACAAGGCCAAAGAGATCCTTGGGCAGCGTGACATCTCAACTCGAGTGCCGTCATCTGTGGCATCTATATCGAAAGAAATGGACAAATAACATTAATATCATTGAGTACTGACATGCTACGCAGTTAAAAGTCATGTAAAACTCTGTACATGTATAATCACAGACGATAAGGAATGTGTGTCTCCTGAAAAACAGGGGTCTGTTCTTTGTACCTCGCTTAAATGATCTAAGATAATTTGGCAGATCCTGGATCTTTTAATCTTGATAACTGATCTCTGGCTAATTTAGTTCTTCAAATAAGTTTGTGAATCAGATTAAAATGTGTGGATGAACTGATCTGAGATCTGTGTGTGTTGTGAAGGACAGATCTATCAATCCTCGAAATCATGATCAGCAATGCATCTGATTAATATTCAATTATCAATGTGATCAAAATTACATCAAATTAGCAGTAAACAGTTTGTTACATATGACACGCAATAACTCTCCACCTTTGTTGTGGGTTGCAGGCTTTACACTTTCATGTGTCAAGAGTATTTAGCAATTTATTTAGTTTTACAGTTAGAGCCGATTTTCTTTATTATAGTAGCCATAGTAGCATTATAGCTGCCGGTTTCTTAATCGTTGTAAAGAATAACTGGATGTTTACAAAAGCATTTTGATAATGGTAAAGGCGTCTGCAACTTTTGTGAAGCATAAAATCATCGGCATATTAACTGTCAAAACATGTTCATGCATAAATGTCGCATATTGTGCATGTCTATTATCATACACCAATTGTACTAAAGCGATCTAAAAAGTTCAACAAAAATCATTACATTTTCTTTTTGAACCACCAGGTGGCAGTCTTTGTGCTTCTATATCAGAGTGCAGATTGCAAAAGTTTTATTAATATATAGTTTTTAACTTTTATATAGTTAAAAAAATATATATATTCACTATTTTCCCAAGTGTATATAACTACTACTGTAGGAAAATATCAGCAGTTGGTGCATACTTTCAGTATTGCCTTTGCTTAAACTGACCCGATCTAATCCTGTTTATATTAAATGTGCCTGCTCCCTAGCAGGTTTAAGCTACCAGAACTGTTGCTATGACAACAACTCTCGGATCAGTTTTGAAGAACGAAACGATCCTGGATCGTGTTAAAATCCGAATCCAGCTAATTGAGTAAACCATGTACGAAGAACGGGCCCCAGGAAGTGTTCAAATGAGCTTTGGTTTAACGTAGACTATAATAAAAATGTTCTTTTCCAGATCCCCTGTCATTAAACAGGAAATTTTCAGTTGTTTGTGATTTCTTTATATATAAATGTGTAAAGATTTAATCCATTGTGTCACACTAGCGCAGCTTCCTCATTTTATACCCACAGGAAGTGCCATTTTTATAAAAACGTTACTGCAGTACCTTTTAAAAAGTAAAAACAGAGTTGATTACTTACAAGAATGCACACTAGATCACAGCATACAAGTGAACCATCTCCGCTCCGTCTCAGACAAGAGTCTGCAGGATAGAAAAGACCGATCTCTGCTTCCTCTCGCTTAAATACTCTGCAGAATATCCTTAAAAAAAACTCCTCCTCCTCCTCCTCATCATCACTCTGGGTTTCTTAGCAAAGCGTAAACTACGGTAGTGACTTAACTTAAAGGGATGTAGTTCACTTAAATAACATGAAATGAATTCTGTTCATAAGCTTACCCTCATGCTATCCAGATGTAGCTTATTTTCAGAAATGCGACTTCGTGTCTCAATTTTAGCTTACAAACTCACTATTGTTGTTTATCATGGCCTATAATTGAGTTTATCTCATTCTGAGATTGAAAATATTGTTCAAATTGTTTAAAATCTGAATTTTTTCACAGAGTTCTGAATTGTTTCACACAGAAATCTGTTTATCTGCTAATTCTGCCTTTTCCCCATTCAAACTGTATGTTTATGTCTTAAAATGCCTTCTTACATTTCACTTTAGGTAGACTGCATTGCAAAGGACTAATGCCAGCTGTAATTTACATACGATCTCCCTCTCAGCTGTAATGTGGATGTTCTGGATTTACCTCCACACCCAAATCTAATCATGACTAATAAGAGAGAAATGCGAACACTATGGGAGTTCTTTAGGTATCAATGAGGTTTATGAACTGTGGGTAAGTTATGACAAGTATATATCTGTCCTGCTCTAGTTTTGGATTTACACTGTAGAAATGGCTGTTTTAAGGGCAATTTTGGTTGCCAGTAATATTGTAAAAATGTACAAGTGCACAATAAATTAACAATTACAATTGTGCTGTAAAACGATAGCCGTTGTAATTGTTAATTTACAGTGCACTTGTACATTTTGCCAGTTATACTGTACAAATTTGCCAGTTACACTGTCAAATCACAAGTGCACTGTAAATTAAAGAATGCAATTATGCTGTAAAACTACAGCACAATTGTAATTGTTAACTTACAATTCACTTGTAAACTTTACACCATTACTGAAAACCAAAATTGCCAGTAATACTGTACATTTTTCACCAATTTTTTGTGTATATTTCGTGTTGCTTGTTTTTGTTTACTTAAACGTTGTGTTTTTAATGAACATGGTTATCAGCAATGGTAATAACAGTATTCTTACACATTAACTTAATTCAATGTGTATAGCATGGCTGCTAACAGTATGAATCCAATAAAAAAAAAAATCTAAATTATATATATGCAAACATATACATACACACAAACATACACAAATACATACAGAAACCTGTCAGTACATAATTATAAAAAAGATATACATGAGATATACCTGTCACAGAAATATATAAATAAAAAAATGTCCAATAAAATGTCGGTAAAAAAGATCAAACAAGAAAGATAATTTGTTGTCACTTGTTTCTTAAAAGACATCTTAATCATATCTCCTACATCATTCTATTAAATCACTTCAGTTTTAATAACGGAGATCAAACTATCATGTGTTTGGTTCCAATGAAGAACTGTTGAAGTCTTTGCTCTGTTAATTAAGGCAGTGGATTGCTCCAGTTGAACAATGTCTATAAAACAGGATCTTTTGTTTTTTTATGACAACCTTTTTAGAGAGAAAATGGAGGAGCACATCCAAAGTGCTTTCAATATACATCAAACTCACTCAAACAGTGTTTAAAATGCTTTCCATAACAGAGTTAATCCTCACCTCTTAAGAAAGAAAAAGATTTGGATATATAAATTCTAAGTTTGCAATGTAATTCTGTTATAATGAGATATAATAACTTCTGTAACTGTAAACAGATGCGATTAGATTTTAGGTCAAACACTGTACTGACCCAATGCCTTTTATAACGAACAAAAACATATGGTAAAATTACACAAAGAAATATTAAAAACTATTATAATAAATATTCTATCTGTTATAATAGTTCAATTCCCTCTGATTTAGAAATGTTTCGATTGCTGTTGTTCAGTTTGAGGTGACTGAAGTAGTTAATTCCAGGTGCCATCTGCTGGATGGATGCATTAATGCAATTTTAATTAAAAAACAACTTAAGAAATTCATGCATTTTACAGTCATTGAAAAATATTTAAACGTAAATGTGAGGCCTGAATTTAAGTTCATTGAAAAACAAAATGTCAATAATTACTTAATCTCCAATTACAACCAAGTGATTCCATTATACTTGCCAGGGGTCACCAATCACGGTCCTGGAGGGCCGGTGTCCCTGCAGGGTTTAGCTCCAACCTGCCTCAACACACCTGCTTGATTGTTTCAAGAATACCTAGTAAGACCTTGATTAGCTTGTTCAGGTGTGTTTGATTAGGGTTGGAGCTAAAATCTGCAGGACACCGGCCCTCCAGGAACAAGTTTGGTGACCCCTGATATATGCCTTGGTTACTATTGCACTGTAGAAAAATGCTGGTTTCCACACAATCAATTTTTGTTGAGCCAACATGAAGGCATTACAATAATTTAGTTTAGTAACTTAGTTTACAAATTTAAGTGGATTGAACAAAAAAACAAGCTGTTATGTTGTTTTCAGCTCATTAACAAGTTGGTTGTTGTCAGAACCCACACTCAGTTCACAAAAGCAGGTTTACATGCACTTTAAATGTTATATTTCAACTGCACAGAAATGATTTATCCTCGACGACGCGGTGGCACAGTAGGTAGTGCTGTTGCCTCACAGCAAGAAGGTCGCTGGTTCGAGCCTCGGCTGGGTCAGTTGGCATTTCTGTGTGGAGTTTGAATGTTCTCCCTGTGTTTGTGTGGGTTTCCTCCAGGGTGCCCTGGTTTCCCCCACAGTCCAAAGACACGAGGTATAGGTAAATTGGGTAAGCTAAATTGTCCGTAGTGTATGAGTGTGAATGAGTGTGTGTTTCCCAGTGATGGAGTGCAGCTGGAAGGGCATCCGCTGTGTAAAACATGTGCTGGATAAGTTGTCGATTCATTCCGCTGTGGCTATGGCGGATTAATAAAGGGACTAAGCCGAAAAGAAACTGAATGAATGATTTATCTTCTGTAAACATTCATTAAACACTGCCATGACAGTCAATTTGAGCAATTCTAGTCCATTTATTTCGTCAGCATAGATCAGAGATGCCCAAACTAGGGCCCGTGGTCCAAAGTTGGCCACTGATAACCTTTAATTTGGCCCACCATCCCATCTGAAAACAGAGGGAGCCTGATAGGGATGGGTTAGAGATTGTCAATTCAAGTTTAAATGTAACACTTTATTTGTTTTATTGTTAAACTCTAACTGAAATGAAATGTTTAAATGTACATACTGTCACCCAACTGGTGAGAGAAACTTTGGTGAGGAATGTCAAAGGCAGATTCTGCTTGACTAGTGTGCTCAGCATTAAACTCCATAATGTGTTATAATGTGATTGTTTTTATAGCAGTAAGTTATCATTTAAAAAGTTATACTACATTAGTTAATATGATTTAAAGTAATGTTTTCTATTTATTTATTTATTTTTATAAATTAGGGATATACCCATAGCAACTTTAATGTAATATAGTTGGTATATTTATCTTCGGCCTACAGCTCTCAATGATATTTGGTTTTTGCCCCTTTATATGAATAAGGTTTGGGCACAACTGGCATATAATCTAGTTTGGTTTTGTCCAGCATGTTTGTTACCATTTTTGGGGGTCAGCAAATTTTTCATGCAAATATTATTTTCAGCAAGGATCTATTAAAAATGAAGTGTAAAAACCTTATTAAAACAATATTATTAGATTTGTTTTGTTCACTATAGCACTGTAAAAAATGCTATGGTATACACAATCGATTTGTGTTGGGACAACATGAAGGAACTAAGTTAACTTATTAGTTTACAAATTTAGGTGGATTGAACATAAATAATTAAGTTGCTCATTTAAAACGAGTAATGTAATCTGTGTATTTATACATCGCATTTATCGTGTATGGCCATACACCCAAAGCGCATCACAATCATGAAGGGAGATCTCTCCAAACCACCACCAGTGTGCAGCATCCAAGTAGTTTGAACAAACAGCAAACGTAATTTTTTGAGTGCGACTATATTTTGCATTTGTCATTTTAAAAATTGTTTACGAACTTTAAACAAATTTTTGCGAACTTCGTTTTGCTACCATGCGAGTCAATGGCTACCATTAATCAACAATCTTCAAAATATCTCTTGTATTCAGCAGAAGAAAAAACTTTAAATAAGTTTCTAAAAACGTGTGCAAACCAGGGATGTCCAAACTCAGTCCTGGAGGGCCGGTGTACTGCATACTTTAGTACCAACCCCAATTAAACACACCTGAACCAGCTAATCAAGCTTTTCAAGGTGTATTAAAAACTTCTAGGCATATGTGTTAACCTTCCTGTCGTGTTCGGGTCAAATCTGACCGATTTACAACTTTAAACACTCAGAAATATTGTGTTTTACATCTGATTGCCTCAAGGCCTTATGATATCCTCCACACTGTGCACTTGAACATATAAAAGTGATGACCATCTCTTTCATTAAATTTTGAGTGTTTTAATCAACCTTGTTACACCAGTGGTGCTCCTGGTCAAAAGTGACCGCCATAGGAAATGAATGGGTATCCAGACTATATTCATCCATCAGACAGAAAACATCTCCACCACCAAAACTCAATCACACATTTCAGACTGAACAATGTCTATTACAGGTACACATCTCTTTTCCTCGTTTATGTGCTGATCCTCCAGCATGATCTCAAAGGAAACAGAACTATTTTACGCTTTGTCAGTTTAGTGGCTAATTTGTACAAGTTCAGTTGTCTGAAAATGTGTGGTTTTTAAAAGGAGGCATGTCACTAAACCCACCCCTAAACCCAACCGTCATTGGGGATAAGCAAATTGTACCTAATTATATGAATGAGATCGTACAAATTCATATGGATTAGGCACTAAGTCAATAAGTTATGGATTGCCGTGAGATCTTCCAACGTGAATCAACTTCCTGATAAAACAATGTATCATATCGTCACACAGACTAGACAGGTGTCTGTTAGGTGAACCATTCTGTTTGTGTTTCTTTCTTTCTTTCTTTCTTTTTCTTTATTCCTTTCTTTCTGCCATTATTTGCTCAGCCTATCTCTGGGTGTAGCAGAACTTTTAGCTTAGCATCAATTATTTTATTGGATGAGACCATTAGCATCGCGCTCAAAAATGACCAAAGTATAACTAGTTCTAGTTCTGTGTCTATGCTCACCGTCCATACCCTCAGTCACTATTCCCTATATTAGTACACTAATAAAGGCCAATTGAAGGACTGAATGAAAATTCGAGCCCTCGGAACAAAGTATAGCGTTTTGTTTGTGCTTTGCTGGTTGATAAATCATTCAGATGGATTAAAGTTTTAATTTCTTTGGTCAGACCCTGAGATCATTATTTTAGCGAGCGGTCTATTAGTAATGAAAAAGTATTTTGATTTCAGTCATCTATTGTTCATTGTGTAATACAAATAGGCACTAAAAATGTATTTTCACTGCAGTTCTTTTATGTCTAACTCTATAAATTCATGTTAAACACTACTTTGTCACATTGCTCACAGCTAAAGAATGTTGAATAAAAATTTGGTGGTGAAAATTTTTTTTTTTTGTGCTAATCTAAGAGCAGTTAAAACAGACCGGTCAATTTTGACCGGGAACACTAAAATAAGGGGTGGGATGTGAACATGATGCGAGGGCAGGGGCGTCGCTAGACCCAAAAATCTCCAGTGCCCCAGTAAATGCATTGAGATATGATTTACTTCATATGCAAGTGTATTTATTAAGAGTGGTAATTCTGAAATAAAGACGTTATTCTCTATGTGCAACCGAACCAACGCTGGTGAAAGCAATGCAATCAAAAAGCAAACTGACGCATCTCCGCGTGTGCGCAGAGAACACGCGCGCGCCTCTCGCACGCGCTGCTCGCGCACGCGCTGCTCTTCTTCTGAGAGTCCCGGTAGTAAACATGCGCACCAGGCTGCTTGTTACGCGCCGCTCATGCGTTGTAAAACCAGTGCAACATCCTTTTTTGTTTTCTAAGTGGGCAAAACTAAAGTGCAAACAATATGATGGAGATCATACTACGCATGCCTCCTTGTAGATTTATTTTGTATGAAGCAAAAAGGAGGGATGACGAGTCAGGAGGTAAGACTTAATAAACCTAATTATCTGCCATGTGTCAAGTCTATAACATAACATAACAATAATCCTATAACATCCTTTTTTTGTATTTTATTGAATTGTCTATAGAATTTAATTTAAATGAAATTAATATTTATGCAAAAGTAATTTCTTAAATGATCTTAGCATCACTCCAGTTGTTTTAACATTGTTTTCCAGTGACATTTAAGATTATTTTGAAGAATAATTGTATAATAATACTTTTATTTATAATAAATATAATACACATATGTATATTATAATTATTATAAATAATAGTATTCTTATTATTATATAAATATTCCTCAAAATAATAGTGAAAAATAGTGTATTTATATATATATATATATATATATATATATATATATATATATATATAGTGTATTTATATATATATATAGTGTGTATGCATGTATATATATATATATATATATATATATATATATATATATATATATATATATATATATATATATATATATATATATATATATATATAGTATGTATGTATATGGGGGAAGGGGGTACGTGCCCCAGTATAGCTTTATGTCTAGCAACGCCCCTGTGCAAGGGTTAAAGAAAGTTGGAGCTAAACTGTACAGGACATCGGCCCTCCAGGACCAAGTTTGGACACTCCTGGGGTAAACCTTCATTTTTGTATGACCTATACCCTTAAGATGTAAAACATATTCAACACAATCAGGTCATGATTATCTTTTATTCTAAAACAATATCATACATATAATACACAAACAAATTAATAATGATATTAGGGTAAAATAGATTGTATCTGTTACACATCAGTTTAAGAAAGCAAACCATTTCAACCAGACATGGAATTCATCGATACGTTAAACCTGCATTCAGAAGTCACATTCAATCACCAATAATGAGAAGCTCAAGAAACTCGCCTGAGCGGAACGTTTTAGACAGAAATCACGTCAATTTCATTGCGTCGCCGTGGCTAAAGGACATCCCGTTCCCTTTGACCCCGTCCTACATTAAAACCTGTGTTCTGGGTCACTCGAACATTTGCCACAAACCACAACGGATTGAGAGGGAAGCAAACCTATTAAAAGAAAGTGAACCTTTTCATGCCATTCATGCCATGTGCTGCTGATGTAGGAAACTGAGATCCAGAATGAAGTTAACTCATGCAGATAATGTTTAGAAGGACCACAAGACTCTACAGCAAATAACGCAACGTGACAGACTTTACAACATTGCATATCTAGTAGGATTGTTGGAAATGAATGGCGTTGATTCGCCAGTCGACTCCACATGTTGTGAATGAAATATTACAGACCTCCAGTGAGCTTAACGACAATCTCCTTAACCCAAATTTCCAGCAAAACAATCCTAAAGCAAAACCCAAACCTCTGTTCACTGATCAAAAACTCCAGTGTTTCTGGTTTTGCTTGACGCCCTTCTAAAAAACTGAAAACGCAGCAAAATTATTTTGAAAAAAAGCTGTTTTTGGCTGAACGAAATAGAATAAAAAGAAATAGATAAACGTGGGCAAAAGAGTGCATTGTAGAAAAGAAAAGCTAAGAGAGGCGCAGAGTTTTTGATGGTTTCTCTCCAGCTTCCCGCTGTGCCACACACACACACTTAATTCAATTCTAAGAGGAGTCTCTAGCTTTTCCATTGGTTTATACGCACCATCTGGGACCCTAACAGGCACGCTCTAGCGTTTGGAGAGCTCATTTGATAACCAGTCCAGTCCTTCATAGAGTCCAGTGCCCTGTGTTGCGCAGGTCGCTTGAACGTACCACTGCAAGAAGCCCAGACAGAGAACATCAGACAAAACGTACAGCTAAAAATTATCAAAAAATATGCTGTCAAGTTGTTTGTTGTTGGAACACACACTCAGTTAACAAAAGCAGGTTTACATTAGACATGGGAAAACAACCGTTTTCGAGGTTTGGAAAAATCAAGGTTTAAAAAAATAAAAAATAAATAAATCACCAAAACTTCCTGTTATACCGTTCCTATGGTATTTATAAGAATTTCTTTATTTTTTTACTTTTTAATTTGTTAGTATTAATAATATTAATATTATTTTCGGCATCCATGAAGTGATGGTAAAAACATCTATAATATTACACTCAAAAAAAAATTTTTTGTAAATATTGCATGGCACGGTGGCTCAGTGGTTAGCACTGTCGCATCACAGCAAAAAGGTTGCTGGTTTGAGTCTCGGCGTGACCCGTTGGCATTTCAGTGTGGACTTGTCATGTTTGCATGGGTTTCCTTCCAGGTTCTCTGATTTTCCCTACAGTGCAAAGACATGCATTGGATGAACTCAATTCGCCGTTTTGTATGAGTGTGCGTGAAAGAGAGTGTATGGATGTTTCCCAGTACTGGGTTACGGCTGGAAGGGCATCCATTGCATAAAACATAAGCTGGAATAGTTGGTGGTTCATTCCGCTGTGGCGACCTCTGATTAATAAGGGACTAAGCCGAAGGAAAATGAATTAATAAATAATGAATATTGCACACCCCTAGTATATACATTAAAATAACATCACTCAGGCCTTGTGACATTCAATTATTAGTGTTAGTGTGTTGTATGCATGTACCGTTCTGCTGCGTAGGCTCTGCAGGCCGAGTTTGTCTGTGAGTTCACTGACAGCCATGGCGTTAGGCAGATCCTGTTTGTTTGCAAAAACCAGAAGCACGGCGTCCCTCAGTTCATCTTCCTGCAACTGCACATATGCACAGGAAAAGACGCCGATGAGGCAACTTAACCACATTAATCAAACAAACAAACATCCGTATACACTGTACGGGGTTGTTGGAAGTGGGACATTCACAATGATATAAACTTACCATTTTAGAAAGCTCCTCTGCAGATTCAGCTACTCTCTCTCTGTCATTGCTGTCCACCACAAAGATTAAACCCTAAGGACAGGCAAACAAACCATTTAGACTTAGAGTTAAAATCAGTCAATAAAGCAGTTGGGTTTTAATAAACTTAGGATAAGATCAGCTTAGGATAGCACATGTGTGTTTCTTAATTGAGATCTTACCTGTGTGTTCTGAAAATAGTGTCTCCAAAGAGGACGAATCTTGTCCTGACCGCCGACGTCCCACACAGTGAAGCAGATGTTCTTGTATTCAACAGTCTCTACATTAAAACCTGACCAATAAAAAATATAGTACTTTAACATACAACATTTAACAGTGAAACGGTTCTGCTTTTTTATGAAACACTGGCTGAAAACTTTAGTGGTGTAAGACAGGACAATCAGGCAATCACAGAAACCACACGTATGATGACAAGTTGATTGTGACATATTCTTAAGATAATACTGTCCTATTAAGCCCTTTTTATGAGTTTGTAAGTGTCAGCTAGGTCAACTAAAGAACTTTCAGCTTAAAATTACAAAGATGTTTTATCACACAATGTTACAAATGCCTTTATTTAAGCTAAACCAAAATCACACTCTTTTTGTGCGTCTCTTTAAATGCAAATGAGCAGCTACTACCCACCCCCTTTCCAGAAAAAGGCGAAGTCTTTACAGCTCATGACTCATTTACTCAGGCAAACAGCAAACAAAACAACGGCATCCATTTTAATGTTTTGTCTATTTCAACTAAGGATGAAACGGTACATCGTAATATTGAAAAACGCATAATAAAAATGTGCTGATGTAAACAAAACCATTCGTAATACTGAGCTTGTTATTTCTCCAAGAGTTAGCCTACTGAATTATTCACCCAAGGTATAATTCATCCAAAAATGTCACACGCTTAGGGGTTTGTTAACCACTGATATATATTATATATATGAGGGAGAGAGAGAGAGAGTTTGTATTTATTTTTTACCATACATTTAAGAAATAATAATAATACTAATACTGAACTTATTTATAGCATATAATATCAAGTTAATAACACTTGAGAGCATCTTAACACCCCCATTTTTTAAACTCTTAAAATACGATTTTCTGAGTGCACAGACAAAGCAACTGTCTTTATTTAAGCTAAACCATAAAAATAAATAAATAAATAAATAAATAAATATAAAAAAAAAATAAATAAATTTGTGCGTCTCTTTAAATGCAAATGAGCTGCTAAAACCCACCCCCTTTCCAGAAAAGGGCAAACCCTTTACAGCTCATGTCTCGTTTACTCAAGCAAACAGTAAACAAAACAACAGTATGCATTTAAATCTTTTGTCTATTTTAACTAGGGATGTAACAATACATTGTAATATTGAAAAATCGCGAAATACAAATGTGCTGATGTAAACAAAACCCTTTATGACGCTCCAGAGACAGACGAGTCTTCGCTGAGGCCAGCTTCCAGCCTCCGCCACTGAGACTGCAGCTCTGCACAAGACGTTTGGCCAGCGGAGAAATTAAAATGGTCGTGCCCAACTGAGTCTGGTTTCTCTCAAGGTTTTTTTTCTTCACTTCCGCCTTTAGTGAAGTTTTTTTTTCCCTCTCCGCTGTCGCCACTGGCTTGCATGGTTCAGGATCTGTAGAGCTGCGCATCGATGGATTTGCTCTTCAGTGTTTGGACTCTCAGTAGTGATTATTAAACCACACTGAACTGAGCTAAACTGAACTGAACTTGAACACTACAAACTGAACTACACTGTTCCTATTTACTGTGACCTTTTATGTGAAGCTGCTTTGACACAATCTACATTGTATAAGCGCTATACAAATAAAGGTGAATTGAATTGAATTGAATTGTAATATTGCGCTTGTTTTTTGCCTCAAGAGTTAGCTTACTGAATCATTCACCCAAGGTATAAGTCACCCAAAAATTCGATTCTGTCTTTATGTACTATGTTGCATAATGAAATTTCAAGCCTAAAATTCTCATGCGAGCAGACATGCTTGGGGGTTTGTTTACCACAGAGAGAAAGAAATTTTTTATTAACCACATGCTTAAAAATAACAATAATAATACTAATACTCAACTTATTTATAGCATATAACATTGAGTTGAAAACATATCGCTGATTAAGTGTCAAGATATGTTTCAAATCGTAACTTGAGAGTATCGTTACACCCTCATTTTTTTTTAACTCTTAAAATATGATTTAATGAGTGCACAAGAAAACAACGGCATCCATTTGAATGTTTTGTCAGTTTTAATCACGGATGTAACGATACATCGTAAAATTGAAAATCACGAAATAATGTGCTGATAACAACTAAATGATTCGCAATAGTGATGTTGTTGTTTTTTTTGCCAAGAGTTAGCTTACTGAATATATGAAGGTATAATTCACACAAAAATATTAATTTTGTCTTCATGCATTACGTTGCATAATGACGTTTCATGACCAAAAAATTACATGTGTGGTTTGTTTACTAAAGAGAGAAAGATAACTTTTTTTTTATTTTAACTATATGTTTGAGAAATAACAATAATAATATTCAACTTTTTTATAGAATATATCATATTGCTGTTTCAGTATCGAAATATTTTTCAAATCATGACTTGAGGGGTTCATTACACCCTTATATTTTTAAATCTTAAAATATGATTTACTGAGTGCACGGACAAAGCACACACAGAAAAATCAACTCTCAGATGGCACATTATGCAAGTATTAAAGTAGCTTCTCATTCACATCAACTGTCAAATACACACAAGGTCAAAACACATAGGTTCAGTTAGAGAAGAATCAAATGTATCAGTATATTACATCTATCTGTAGACGCGAAGACAACACACTATTAAAGCCATTCAACTAGAGCTGCACAATACATCTATTCACTGCGATACTGCAATGTGCATTAGTCACATCACAAGAAATGCAATGTTGAGTCTGAATTATAATTGACCAGAGCTACAGAATTGCATTCAATTACTGTATTTGTACGGAATTTATACAATTTATGCCAAAATAATTTTCTTAGACTGTCTCGTTTCTAGTCCAAATATCTACATTTCAAAGCAAAAATAAAATAATTATTTTACCTACCCCACTGGCAGATAAGTTTGCCTGTTTAAGAAAAATCTCTTAATTCAAAACAATATCTGTACTCTTTATATATTTGGACTAAAGTAAGACAAGCAGTTTTTGTATTGTCATTATTCAATGCATGTACAAGACTGATGCAGAAAATGGTCAAACACTGCTATTCAAATTATCTTCTGAAACTGTATTCATAATATCGCAATATTTAAATCGCAGAAAAATAAAATATCGTAATGTCAAATATTCCAATATCATGCAGTCCTAAATTCAACCACAAATATTAAAATTCGAGAAATTATGTTGTGCAAATTCCTTGACCAAACCTCAAGCCTACAAATGAAGCATTTCAAAAGAGGTTTCGCAAAAGTGCTTGCTGATATAGAAAGTATCTTGACTCAAACAGCAAAATTACAGACTAAACAGAAGTTGAAAGCATAACAGAAACCCCTTAAAGGAAGACAAAAGCAAAAGAAATTCATAAAGAAGTTCCCAGTGGATGACAGATTACTCATATGACCATTGCTCAGAAAAAAAACAAGACAATGACCTCAATCTACCCATGAGAACTGCTTTAAGATCATAAAGTCAAATTCTATGGTGTCACATGATTAACAGTCCTGTCCTCTTACCTATAGTTGGAATTGTGGTCACGATTTCGCCAAGTTTCAGTTTGTACAATATTGTGGTTTTCCCTGCAGCATCCAGACCCACTGTAAAACAGCAATGTATATGATGGGAACGAGGTTTCTAACTTTATAAAACAGAAAATGACAGTCACGAATTTTTAAATCTCATTAAAAGAACTAAATGGTACAATTCTAATAAATATACTGGAATATAATAAGGAATATGTAGTACCGCCATTTTAACATGTTGATTTATGCTTTAATAAGCTACAGTTTAACATTGACTATAACGCTAAAACATTGAAAAGCATAAGTTTGAATAGAAGCCCATACTGTAGAGCAGGGGTGTCACACTCAGTTCCTAGAGGGCCGCAGACTTCAACACACTTACCTGTAGGTCTCAAACAAACCTGAAGGACTCAATTCGTTGGATCAGATGTGTTTAATTAGGGTTAAAACTAAACTGTGCAGAGCTGCGAGTTTGACACCTGTGCTGTACAGACACAGTATATACAATATTTCTGAAAAATATATTCACTCACATATAGAGAGATACACAGTCAGGGCTTTCGCTCAAATCAAATGCCCTAAAACTCGAATTTTATTAATAATTCTGGATTAATAAATTAAAAAAAATTGTCAAAAAATAAAAAACATTTAGTGAAGCTAAAAAGCTAGTTATTCCATAAACGATGTCTTCAGAACTGAATATTTTATTGATAAATGATATCTTGTGAATATAATACATTGAAATATGTACGATGTCAAAATGAATACATGGTGGTTTTTACGACAATTAAATGTAAAACATTATATGATGATGGTAAAAATAAATGACATAATAAACGACATAATAAACGATATAATATACACAACACTAAATTAAACTGCATTATATTTACGCTATACTTGGATATAATTCTACAAAACAGTCAAAACTGTTTATTGATCATAAACTGACAGAAACATTTATCATAATCGTTTTATTTGAAGCATTTGGCATCAAATTTCAAACACTTCAATAAAAAACACATGACAATTTCAGTTTGCTTTACTTTAAGTATTCTTTAAATTAACCCAGAGGACACAGCTGTGGTTTTCTGTTTAATTTGCCATTTTCTGCGATATGACACAATTGCGAAAGTTAGCTAACGCTGCTAGCTAAGCTAGCATTAGACTCAACACTCACCCATGAGAATTCTCATCTGTTTCTTTCCAAACAGCCTGCTAAAGAGCGACGAGATAGTTAGACCCATGTTGAAGCACACAAATCACCTAAAACTACGAGGTTTCTCCAAATGTCTAAAGTTTTGTCAGTGTGATGCTCGTCTGGTGTCAGGAAACCCAATCACATCTGCGCTTGCGTAATGCCACGTCACGGCCGCCGTGGAAGAAATGACGCCACGCCACTTCCGATGTGGAGATTTTTGTTTGAGCTGCGCCTCGCCTTGACTGCATTGTAGACGAGAGCAGGCGTCTGCAGTAAGAGAAGGGCTCAAAAAAACACATCAGAAGTCGGACACTTCCCCAATCTCACGTTTTGCCACCTGGAAACGTCACCAGTGGTGAAGATCGTTTTACTTATCGCAGAAGAAATAACCTCATGAAAAAATACTATGGTAATTTATAGTAAATATTGTAGTGTTTTTCTATAGAGCAACTATAGAATTTAAATATGCTATTTTTATAATATAGTTCAAAAACACTAGTATTCCTATAAATCACTATAGTTTTTTATTGTGGCAGTGGATGCAATTGAAACATGTTTTGCATGTTTTTGCAAAAAGATGGTCACATCACAGAAGATGAACAGCTCATTACTTAAAAGGGTGTATTTCAAATATAAATCTGTATATTCAACAGTGGTAAATGACAAAATAAACAGCTTATACAGCAAGAAAGCTTTCAAGAAATCTAATATGGCTACATTATAAATTAAGTAGCTATAGCAAGATGCTTTTGAGTGAAAAGTCACGACAAATGTTTGTTTGTTTGTTTGTTTGTTTGTTTTGCTAGCAATGTCCCTAGAATTTGACATTTTATTGAGCAAGTGGTCCATTTCTATAGTAATTTCAGGCTTTCTATAGAGGGCATTATAGAAGGTATAAAGGGAAATATAACAGAAGACACAATTATTAGCCCTCTTTTGAAGTTTAAAGAAAAAATGGTTTTGCATCAAATATGTAAAAGTGTTGTTTAACAGATTTTGTACAGTTTTATAAACTAACTTCTACTAGTCTTTGCCATGATGACAATATTATATAATTTACATAATATTTTACTAGTTTTTTTACAAAGAGACTATTCAGCCTAAAGTGCAATTTAAAGAGTTAACTATAGATTACTTATGTTAAAGAAAAATGAGGAAAGCCATTGGGCAACAGTGGTTTGTTCTGCAGACATAAAGAAATTCTTAAGGGACTTATTATATTAAGTCCTGTAGAGCTGCGCATCGTTGGATTTGCTCTTCAATATTTGGACTCTCAGTAGTGATTATTAAACCACACTGAACTGAGCTCAACTGAACTGAACTTAAACACTACAAACTGAACTACACTGTTCCAATTTACTATGATCTTTTATGTGAAGCTGCTTTGACACAATCTACATTGTATAAGCGCTATACAAATAAAGGTGAATTGAATTGAATTATTAAATTGACATGCTTATTGGGCCTAAATAAACTGCTTTTACTCCAGCCAGACTAAAATAAATAGCCTAAGACTTTCTCCAGAATAAAAACTATTAAGTAGGAAATACTATGAAAATGGTTTTGGTCTATTAAACATGACTTTTGACTTCACATACATATGTGTGTTTAGTTTACTACACCCCTTTCACTTCTCATATGAAACCACACAAAGATGAGGCATGATGACAAAACAGTCTCATTACCTTTGTATGTATGCATATATGCAGGCGTGTAGCCAGCCTGGTGAGAGGGGTGGTTCTTTTATTTATTTATTTTTTTTGCAGTTATACGCCTCAGTTTCTATTTCACTATGAGATTTAAATACTGTATTTTAGTGACATTTTAAGCAGTACTTTTTTGCTGGATTAACTAGTCAGATGTCATCATAACCACACTTTTTGATATACTAAAAATATTTTATAAAAATTTGCAATAAAGAAACATTAAAACAAATTTATTACATCATATCATTAGGAAAAAAATAGGAATCTGTTAAAGTTTTAAATAAAAAAAAAACTGTAGCCTACTGTCATTTATTAGACAAAAAACAAACTGACCAGCACATGCAACTGCCCTCAGTCACAATTTGGCCATTTCAATAAAAATATTAATTAAAACATAATAATAATACATCAATAATTAATTCTGCAGAATTTTTCTAGCCTCTTTGGTTAAAAAAAGGAAATTGTAAAATTCCTGGATATCAACAATAGCCTAAATATATTCATATTAATTTAATATGGTCCACTTCTGGTGCTTCACACCTTTTTATTGCTCATTTTTATTTCAGAATTAAGGTCCAAGATTTAGAATAAAGTTACCTGTAAAATGTTTTCTCTGTCTAAAAACAATACAGTAGTGAAAGAAGACTTCTCTTACATCAGATTATAGTCCCACCGAAGCAACAGCCGACAGAGGATTCCGTTTGGTTTTAAAGACTTTTTCGATGGATTATTTTCATTATTTATGATGGCATAGCAGTCAAAATAGGACAAATGAGCTCATTGTATGGGACAAATTCTGGACCTTTGTCAGTGAGGGTGGGTCTTCTGAACCCCCCTGGCTACTGGCCTGAAAAGTTAGAACATGTTTTATGCTTATAGTAAATATGTTTTAATAGAATTTTGGCTGTAAAAGCGCACCTACAGGTGTTTCAGGCGCAGGTCAGATTTTCTCCAGGTCATAATTTATTTGATTTATATTAATTTATGAATGATTATACCTGTCCAGTTTCATCTGGAATGCATCCCAGATCACCTTCTGAAGTGGTTTGAGCGATCGGATATCTGATCAGAATAAAGCGAATGAAGTGATCAAACAGCCTCATAAACACAGACGTGACGGGAAAATATATTGAATATAAATATATGATATTAATTATATAATAAATATATTATATAATATTAAATTACATCAAATAATTAAAAGGACAATTTTTTTGTCAGAAAAACGTTTTTTGTCTGACAACGTTTGTCAGAGTCTATGGTCAGAGCAGTGTGTCCTACCCGGGCTCACTTTCTGTTCTAATGTCCCGCATCTGTCTTTAATTGTATTCATCTGTCTCCATTTTCTACTGCATCCCAGAATATTACACAGCACCAAAAAAGTAAAAAATATAATCAATCTATTTAATATGTTTTTGTCCACAGCCGACCGCAACTCGCCGTGACGGAGATTCCCGGAGCCTGTGTGCTCCAATGAGGTGTGCTTCTCTTCAGCATTCACCATGACAACGAGACTCACAGCAGTGACGTCGCATTGTAAACAATTACATCTGCATTCCTATAAAGCTTGTCGGTTCTGTTTCTCTCTCAGTGTTGTCAGTTCTCTCCGTGTTACTGTTTGTACCTGACCAAGGTGAGTTTAATACCGACGGTACGAGTGGAGCCACGCCAATCTCACGAAGTCCGCTTCGTGAAGCTTCACTCGGGCCCGTCTGTACTGTAGTTCCTTGCGGTTCGCGTACATAAACGCAATATCGCGAAGAATATTACGTGTTTGTTGCTCGAAATGTGCCGCCGAGCAACATTCCAGTGAACACTGGCACGGACTGGCGCCCGGTCAGCTCGTGCACTCCCTGGGGCGAGTCGGCTTGTGAACCCTAGGCAGGGAGCAATACAAGCCGTGAGGACCCTCAGGGAAACACGGGAGGCCGGTAGTGGGACCACGCTGCGAGGGTTATGGTGGGTGGGAGCAGCGAGGCCCACTCATCGTCTATTTTAAACTATAGTTTCAAACTTTAGTTTACTATAGTTTAAAATAGAAACCATGGTAACTGTAATGTTTGAACTGTATGTCTGGCTGTTGTAATGTTTTGCTTTGTTTTTCAGCAGAGTTGGCCAAAGAAGGACTATTGAAGACAACCGCGGGTTATATTCATGAGCTCGCATTATAATGTTTGCGTGCTGTTTTCTGAAAGTTTATCTTGTTTAGATAAGTTTGCAGGTCAAACAAAATAAACTATACTCTTTCTAAACACCTGTTTCGTGTTTTATTGGTCCTCTACAGCAATACACTGTCTGTTGAATGCATTTGTATGCAACATGGTTTGACAATAAAGTAGTCTAACAAATAAATAGTTGTTATAAATGTACATTCATTAGTCAACTTTTGGTGTAGGTAATAAAAAGTTAATCATAGATGTCCTAAGACATAATGGTAATGTTATGGTTGTTTCATAACTGTATTTATTATTATTCTGTATGTTTAAAACCAGCAGAATATAATATATATTTAACATGTCATTACTGTAATTCAAACATTTGCTTAATAAAAAAATGTCCTAAGACAAGAATGGGTATTTTTATTTATTTTTTAAAATCTTGAATGGTTATAAAAAATCTTTATAATCATTAAGATAATTTATTAAAATAATATAAAAAATTTGTTTAAAAAACTTGCACGATATTAATGATATGATGTTGCTCTGGAAACTTCCTACTTCTCTGTTTATCTGTTTATCCCTCTGACTTTACGGTGACATAGTTATACAATTACGTATATATATATATATATATATATATATATATATATATATATATATATATATATATATATATATATATATATATATACACACACAAATATCGTTAATAGTACATTAATTATACAAAATGTAGGGTTTTATTTCAGTACTTGTCCGCCAGCATCAGCTAATTTCTCATTTTAAAATGTACACATCCCTAATATTTTTACAGTCGTTGTTACAGATCGCAACACACTCCAATATGTACTCCGCGTCAGCTAAACACAAGACAAAAAAAATGTAAACTATCCATCTATAGCCTCTTGCATTGGTTCATTTAATCCAGATGTTCCTGCCAGGTGTATTTCTGCTAAAGTAAATTTAGTAAATCAGTAACCACGGAACTTCCATAGGACTTATTTTTTACCGATTTCCAACATTCTTCAAAATATATGCTTCTGTGTTCCACTGAACAAAAACAACTCAAATCGTTCTGTAACAACCCATGGATGAGTAAATGGTGACAATTTTCATTTTGGGGATGAACTATACCGCTTTAAATTTAATAGTTATATACTTGAATGTTTCATGCACTATTAAAACACCCAGTAGCTTATATTTGTTTTCCAATATAAATAAATATTGAATAATACACAATTTCACAGATTACAAGCCTTCCCATTAAATTACGTGGTCACATGAAAAATAAATCTATCTTTTATTTCTACATTAGCACTTTAAAGGACTAATACTGAGGAAGAACATTGTTTAATATGAAAACAGTGAACAGAAGAGAAAATGCAAGTTATTTCCATGTTATAGTGCTTGGAAGCTCTTTATTGTCTTCTATTTTACTATAAAATGAACAGAAATATTAGAGATCATTACAAACTGTTAAGTTGCATCTTCAAATCTGTGATCCCTATTAATTTTCTTCAAATGATTAACTCTTGGGCCCGTTTTTTCAAAAGTAATCCACTATGATTTTGGAGAACGGATTAGATCAAATCTTGAAAATGGGTTTTTCAAAAGAAAAATTGGATTAGATCACATACTCCATTCTTGATTTTGATCCGGATCAAACCTTTAATTTGGGTTTTTCAGAACTTTTTTGTAGGATTTAGATCACTTTGATCCAAAAAATCTGGATTAAACTGATCCCACCATGAGGGTAGATTCAGCAAGGATTTATTGCCCAAAATGTAATGAAAGCTTTAAAAATGTATCAAATCATATTATATTTAAATCCTGCAGTATCTTACAATGTATCCTATTTATTCATATAGTTTTAATAGTATTTGTTCATCCGTCAGGCTACATTGATTAAATAGGCTTTAACGTACAGCAAAGTAAAACGAGTTTGGATCGAATAATCCTTCAAACAGTTGCCAAAATTGACCAAAAACAATACATTTTAATCTGTCACTAACTGATAAATATATGTATATATTCATACATCACAATGAAAAATATTATTGTTTTTAGAATATTTATTAGTGATGCATGCAATGATTCCAGAATAACCAAAAGAAAGGCACAGAATGGCAATCACTGATTTTTTTTTTAAATCACTTTCAACAATTGCAAAAAGAGACTGAAAGGGCAGAAGCACAGCTTCGTCTGGCAGAGAGGAACAACTGGCTCTGACCAAACTGCAGCAAACCAAGGCCAGACTTGAGATCCGCCTTCTAAAGGCTACGCTCAGACAAGCTGGTCTCTCCACATCAGATGAGGAAGTCTGAAATTATTGTGGAGTTTTTGACATCAAGTCTTTTTTTTTTTAATTTATTCCATCTATATTTGAAACATGATATAAATATCTTCAATGTTCAGTGTTTGTGTTGTAGATCTCAGATGAGCGGACTGCTGGAAGAGGATGGGGTGGGCTTTTTCTTGTTTGTTTTTTTAAATGTGTGTTTTCATTTCAAATAAAAAGTTATATTGACCCCACACTGGCTATTCTACTTGCTCTTTACATATCTACAGTTCTACATTGTGATTTCCTGTCCTGTTTGAGCACTGGTTATCCAGATTTTGTGATCCTGAAAAGTTCCTATCCGGATCAGATTGATCCAATCCGATGTTGCTTTGAAAAACTGTCCTAAAAAGTAAGCAGGATTACATGATCATGGATCACACAAAAAAGCGTTACTAAATCTGGATCACTTTTATCCGGATTAAACCTTTTGAGAAACCGGACCCTGGCTCTTAAAATATCATCAATTTCCTTAAAGCATGCTGTAAGACAATCCAGGTTTATCTTCTGCTAATCTTAATATAATAATGCCCAGTAATGGACTCTATGCACAGTGTTTTTCAGCCAATGATGAACTTCAGTGAGAGCTTTATGTGACCATTTTCAATTTCATAAGTTCCTTTTACAGCATCGATGTTGTAATTCAAACACAATCAGCTAAATAGACTTAAGCATCCATTTGGTTGTTAATGCATAAAGAGAAGACAGACAGCAGGCAAGCACAGAAATTCCATTGAATCTACTGGAGTAAAATTAATTCCCATATTTTAAAGACAAGTCATGGAGAAATATAATGTACTGCAGTGCTTCTTGTTTGGTCTGACACCCACTTTATATTGTATTTCAGCCAGGCAGCCATGATCGCAGTTTTTTAAAGAGCCCATATTATACATGAAATAGGGTCATATTTAGGTTGTAAGGGTCCCCAACAACAGTCTAATATGCATGCAAGGTCAAAAAACACTTTTATGGTTTTATAATCTGCATTTATTTTTACCTAATTATCCCAGCCCTGCTGAAAAATCCAGCTTAAACCAGCCTAGGCTGGTTGGCTGGTTTTAGCTGGTCGACCAGCCTGGTTTTAGAGGGGTTTTGGCCATTTCCAGGCTGGTTACTAGCCTTTTCCAGCCTGGTCTTAGCTGGTCAGGCTGGAAAATGACCAGCTAAATCCAGCTAAAACCAGCTTGACCAGCCTGGTTTAAGATGGACATAGCTGGTTTTGGCTGGGCTCCCAGCCTGGCTAGGTGGTCAAGCTGGTTTTAGCTGGTCATTTTCCAGCCTGACCAGCTAAGACCAGGCTGGAAATGGCTGGAAACCAGCCTGGAAATGGCCAAAACCCCTCTAAAACCAGGCTGGTCAACCAGCTAAAACCAGCCAACCAGCCTTGGCTGGTTTAAGCTGGATTTTTCAGTAGGGAGCGACTCCCATATGAATCGTTTAGCGATTCATTTGTTCCCAAACCCGTCCTCAACGCGAAGCTAATTTGCGCTGATTGGACTGATGACAGCCTGCTGCGATTGGTCGACAGTGACAGGCTTCAGCGCGAGACAGAGTGAAATGCCCAGCTGCTAATCAACAATATAAAAGTAGTCACAAGGCATACACGCTTCATAGTGGATTTTGGCTGCCAGTGGGTAAATGTAAATACAGACGATGGACTAGAAAATACAGACGACTAACTATGTTATTGAGCATAAGTCCAAGAACTGGCGAGGAGATCTCCTAGCCCATCACAGTTTACCTGCTCTTTTCACACACACACAGGGTCGCGACACCTCCCTCACCACCTGCGTCCTCAGTTAGTCCTCAAGGCTGGGCTATATTGCTGAGGTTTCATCTTTGATTAGACTGTCAATAATATCCATCTGCATAGCGTGACTTCATTCGACCGGTGTGTGTGTGTGTCTGTGTGCGTGTGTTGCTTTTTTTCTGTTAGTGGGCGGGGCCGCAGGTTTCAAATCTCCCGGGTTTGCGCGCGCAACTAGTGTTTCGTAGCCGCATCATCACGAAACACCTAATGACTCATTATCAAGACGACTCGTTTGAAGCACTGAGTCGACTCTTTTATAGATGAATCAACAGTTTTAAACACTGTACACTTACAGATTTAAGCCTTAGCTGGACATTTCACTTCACTTAGAGCTGTGTTACACACTATATGGAAGAGCATTTTCAAAAACCCATAATATGGGCTCTTTAAAGAAATCTGATCTTAAATGTGGTGATTTTGTATGGGATGACAATTCATCGGAAGCCCTGAGGCTGGCTGACCAAGTCTGTGTGCATATACCCCATTCAATGCATCACAAACCCATTTGTGTATGTAATCGCTCACCATAAACCCAAGCATCAATCCAACCGATTATAATTAAATAACTTTGCAAGGTTTGTCACGAGATATTAATGCAAAAAAAGCAATCCATCCATTTGGGTTTTTACCAGATCTTTATTTTCTCACAGGGGTGGACCTTGTGGCACAGTTCGAGCAAGAGTAGGGCATTAGCCGCAGTAGGGAAGTGTACAAGATCAGAAAGTCCTGCTCAGGAAACGAGGACCGTATCGTTTTGTTGTTTTACTGGAGTGTCCGATACAAAATTCTCACCGAATGCACCTCGATCGCTGATATTAAAAGGCGCCAGCACAAATACATACACGCATCTGTTTGACATGAAAAGAAACATGGAGAAAGCTGAAAAAAAAGAAACTATTCATCCCTGTCCAATCCACCATGTCCAAAAATCAAGCAAGGTAATATGATCCGTTCAAAAATGCTTTCAACTAAAACATTTACTTACATGTTGTTCAATGGAGGGATTTCACATCGAGGAACATTGGGCTAATCAATGGATGACTCCATATTGCTATCAGTACTTCATGTACCATTCTGTTGTCACTTCTCAAAGGTGTCCCTGCAACAAAAGTTAGCATGTAGCTCCTGGAATAAAATGAACTGCCATGAAAAGGAATGTTCACGGGGCGGCGAGTCCTGTGATTGGCTAGTCAAATTAGGCAGCACTGCAACCGGGATCTCGAAGTGAGCGTCAATGCACAACGGCTTCTTCCTGGCATTTACTCACTCCTATCGTTCGTTTTTAAGCTACAAATACTCCAGACTTGCATGAGAGGGACGCCCCGAGCTGGAATTCCTCCCCTTTGTGCCTTAATGCTCTCACAGTTATCAAGTAAACGTGCAATTTAAGCATTATCTTACAGTCATGAAAACGATCAGATTTGTAAGGAGAAACTAAATTAAAAGAACATTAGTAGGAATACAGCATAGAAAAAAGACAGATTAGACATGATGCTGAACACTTGATAGCTCCTCCACACATACACACACATTCACACAAGTTCTTCAAGACAGAGTCGATCAATAGACACACTCCGTCTTTCTAAAGTTCACACACATCTGGGACCCTAACAGGCACGCACTAGCGTTTGGAGAGCTCATTTGATAACCAGTCCAGTCCTTCATAGAGTCCAGTGCCCTGTGTTGCGCAGGTCGCTTGAACGTACCACTGTGGAAAAAGCAGACAACAGAACATTTCAATGCAGTCATTGTTTAAGTGCATGCATTCTGGGAGTCAGGCAGTTAAGGTGTGTGTGTGTGTGTACCGTTCTGCTGCGTAGGCTCTGCAGGCCGAGTTTGTCTGTGAGTTCACTGACAGCCATGGCGTTGGGCAGATCCTGTTTGTTTGCAAAAACCAGAAGCACGGCGTCCCTAAGTTCATCTTCCTGCAACTGTATAAAGAAACGAAAAGGGCGTGTGATGAAGGGTTAATCTAGTTGAACATTTAATGACCTGAACAAAGACACAATACAATAATAAATAGGTAAGTAAATCATTAAATGCTAAAAACTGTTCAATAATCTATATCAGGGGTGTCCAAACTCAATCCTGGAGGGCCGGTGTCCTGCAGAGTTCAGCTCTAACTTGCTTCAACACACTTGCTAAGAAGTTTCTAGTATATTTAGTAAGAGCTCGATTAGCTGGTTCAGGTGTGTTTGATAAGGGTTGGAGCTACACTCTCCAGGACACCGACCCTCCAGGAACAAGTTGGACAACCCTGATCTATGTAGGCTTAAAGCAACAAATCCAAATTAGAACACCAAGAATACCAAATGTTACTTTAGCAACATTGCTTCAGCCTAATGGTTAGAGAGTTGGATCTGTGATGCTTTGAAACTGCCCCTTTTAAGCTTTGATCCAAATTGTGCAGTTTTGGTGACTGTCACTTTAAGTTCAAAGGAGATTGTGCTCTTTTCAAAAGAGGGCGGAGCTACAAATGCCTGTGTGTCAGCATAGTGGCAGATTCAAAAATAAGACTAACATCCTATGCTAATGAGGGAGAGATGTCACTAATGGGCGGGGCTTTCTCCCTCTGATGACACGTACAAAGGGAGGATGTCAATCAAAGTGTGTCTGCAGGCTGTTTTTATGAAGTGCGATTATAAAAGATAAAATTGATCAATATTTACATTTAGAAGCTGCTTATTTTCACATACTGTTGCCACACAAATGTGTTTAAACACGTTATAAACTTTTTTGCAGAATACGTTAAGACAGAAAAAAGGTAACCACAAACCAAAAATGCATGAGGATGAAATAGAAATGAAAATAAAACAAAATAAATATTTTTTAAACAAATAAGTCATTTAAAAATCTGAAACAATATAACGATGCTAATAAATCAAGACATTTATTCACAGCATGGTTAAACCATTAGAAGACAGCTCAAGTTGCATAACATTTATTATATTTTCATTTAAAAATGGTTCAATCTCTCCTTTTTAGGGGGTTTTCACCTTTTATTAGAATACGACAGTGGAGGTTACAGACAGGAAAGTATTGAGTTCAGTGAGAGGGAAAGGATTGCCAAAGGACCTCGAGCCAGGAATCAAACTCGGGTCGCCGTGAGTACCACAGTGCTATTTGTCGGCACACTTAACCACTAGGCTATTGGTGCTGACCAAACCTCTCTTTTTTTGAAGCAATACTATTTTATTTTATTCTTCATATTCATTATGTTCTACTTATGGCTTTGTATGATGCATTTACAAACTGCGAAAACTTATAGTACATGCATATCACAGACACCAGGGCAAGATGCTTTAGCATGAAAGCCTCTGCTAAGAACATGAATACATTGGGAAATGTGAGCTCAGTTCAGGTCACTGAACATTCTTATTACATAAAATCTGAAACGCGCATTATATATATATCTCGCATTTAAACTGAAAGATGGAGCAACTCTTACCATTTTAGAAAGCTCCTCAGCAGATTCTGCTACTCTCTCTCTGTCATTGCTGTCCACCACAAAGATCAAACCCTGAGGACAGGCAAACAAACCATTTAGACTTAGAGTTAAAAATCAGTCAATAAAACAGCTGGGTTTCAATAAACTTAGGATAAGATTAGCTTAGGATAGCACATGTGTGTTTCTTAATCGAGATCTTACCTGTGTGTTCTGAAAATAGTGTCTCCAGAGAGGACGAATCTTGTCCTGACCGCCGACGTCCCACACAGTGAAGCAGATGTTCTTGTATTCAACAGTCTCTACATTAAAACCTGCCCATCAGAAGAAAAACAGTTAAACAACACTTTCTATAACTTAACAGCTAACTGAATCACGTTGGACTACTGCTCAGAAAATAAGTGAAATTACATTATCACATTATTATTGATCATTGAGGTAAAAGCTTGCAGTGCTGCAGTAAGACAGCAACAGCTGCTAAAATAGGATTGGCCAGTAATGTTCTTAAGGCAGGCTTTAGTCACAGGCAAATTAACAGTAGTAGTTTTTCCACCTTATTTCAACTCCTAGACTCACTTGCAACACTGTTGATGGGTTAAATATTTTGTATTTTAAATGTTTTATTGAATTAAGTTTAAAAAAAATATTTTATTAATTTAAAATCTTTGTATAAAATGTTAATTAACTGCATTACCTATTCAAATGTAAAGTTTGATAAGTAATCATACCAAGTTTTAAAATGATTTCTAACAAAAAAAGTATTGCTAACAAATGGTTAACACCTAGTGGTTTATACGGACTAAAAACAATTTTAATTATTAAATCTGGACTGCGCTGTGATATGTCATCAAATTGTTATCAATATTGTAATTGTTCTAAATATGCTTAACAATATTTTTGGTATATAAATTATTGATACTATATATATATATATATATAGCTGAAATTTGTGTTAACGAGCAGTTGGACGTATACCTAATAAAGTGGCCAGTGAGTGTATAATGGCCTCATGACAATCATGTTTATGACAGATTTAGGACAAGTCATGTTGTCTATCAAGTTATCTTTCAAAAAAACAAAACAACCTGACAGGTTATGATATTTTTTTCATCAAGTGGTCATAACAAAGACATCTTGAACAATGTCACCTTTGCATTTAAAATGACCTAAGTGAGCGATATATACATATAAAGTTTGTAAATAATATATAAAGTTTGTAAATAATGTCACATCATTAGTTAAAAGGCACATTATATAATTGTCGCCACTAGAGGGTGTGTTTTTACAATAAACAAAGGTGTAGTCGGATGATGCCATGACTGAGTGTTAGAGGTGTAAAGGATCATGGTTGATCAGTACGGATCACCACACACGGTTCAGAACACACGTGACCTGCAGATTAATAGTCTTTCTTTACTTGTAGATTAATCCTAAATTTGTACAGATCGCAGAAGGATCGCCTCTTGTTTCATTCAAATCACATGTATGAAAGCATTTAGGTTTTCTTGTAAAATATAATGGCGGAAGAAGTTGTGGTAGGTTATTGGGGATGTGGTGGGTTTCTTAGGTTATTAAAGGTGTTTTCTGTCTACTTGTCTAGCCTGCATTAATGCATTTAGTGTAATTCAGCTACAAGATTAATCATTAAATGATCGGGATCTCAACACCCACACAACCAATTATAAAGGATGGTGATTTGCATGTTTATCAATCCTAAGAGATTCAGTCTTTAGTGTTTTGAGCTAGTTACAAATAGTCAAATAACACAGAAGTACTGGGATAACAGTTTATAGTTTAGATAAAACCACTGATGTTTATGGTAAAGATTAAATCACCAACATATGCATTTAACTTGACGCTCAAAATGAAAGTTGTAGGCAGCAATTACATTATTTAACCAATAGGTGGCGACAACCAGCCATCAAAAATATGCCACTGAATAATTCTTCAAAAATGACACATCTAGCAATGAAACATGAAGTTTAATGAGTCAATAACTGAATCATTTATTGAAAATGAGACTAAAATTAAATATGGATTGTACAAATTATGTCACATTTAGCGTTATCAGCAACAGTAGTAGTAACAATACATTTTTTACAGTAGTAAATATTTTACTATTTATTTTTATTCAGCTGATTATTTACACAGCGGATGCCCTTTCATATTTAATAAAATCACAGGTTCTAAGTTCTGTTTGTAAAAACCAAAAGTGTCTTGCAGTACTCTTTTTGTGATAAGTGGAAAAAGCTAATTACATTTGTCTTCTCCTTTTTGGCTCTTCCAAAAAATGGTCCAATCAGTGACAAAAAAAAAACCCATAATGTGATCCAAACCGTGAGATGTGTGAGCCATTACACCACTACAAAGTGGAATCAGGGTAGTTATGGTCTTCATTATATCCTACAGGACTCTGAAATCATGTTGATGGATGAGCTGAAGTATTTAACACTTGTTATCATTGTAGTATAAAGCGGAATAAGGCTAAAAGGCATCAAAGCGAAACAAGGCTGCTGAAGCAATTGCTGATAATAAAGGAGTGTGAGATGTAACATAAAAATTGTAGCACAACATATTAAAGCGTCTTTGGCGTTTTCTGGTTTCCTATAAAAGCAAACCAGTAATGAAGAGCGTGTGATGTCATTACCATAGACAAATAGAGGTAAAGTTGGCTTTATATTCGCACATTCTGACTTTCCCCTTAATAATATAATTTCATAAAAGTATTATTTGCAAACTCTAAACAGCGAAATCATATTAGCAGCCAATGACTATCAAAGTACAACATTGTTCACAGACAAATAAACAGTGTTAATGTTGTTTTCAAGTCATACTTGCATGCTAATTCAGATCCAATATTCAAAGTAACATGGTAAACAATATAGAGACTTCTAAATGAACGAATGTGCGTATATAAAACCAACTTTACTTCCATCATAGACAAACAGGACACAGCCTGTATCACTAGTTACATTTGATGATTTCTCTGGATTTTGTACACTCTTCAAAACATTTGGGATAATGCAAGAGCATACATCAGTAAAAAATATAACTCTTTTCTAGTGTTTTTTTTTTATATAGATATTTCATTTTTAAAAAGCATACATATTGTGCCTTAAAGAGTATTTTCTTTCATTAAAGTTGGTTTTATATTCACACATACAGACTTTCTACTCAATAATATGTCTTCAGAAATGTATTTACAAATTCTAAATTGCGAAATCATATTATCAGCCAATGACCATCAAAGTACAACATTGTTCAGTCAGTTAAATGGTGCTAATGCTGTTAAAAACCCACAATGACGTCTAAACCATTGTCAGTGACAGTGATTAGGGTAAAGTTTAATCGTGAGCTCATTCAAAGACATAATACTGTTAAAAAATGAAGAGAAAATGGAGCATTTACAGTCATGCTAGTGTAACCTCACCTATAGTAGGGATGGTGGTGACAATTTCTCCCAGCTTTAGCTTGTAAAGTATTGTGGTTTTACCAGCAGCGTCCAAACCCACTGAGAAAAAGAGTGGAAAGGGCATTTAGTCGTCACATTCATTACAGTGATCTGATTTTATCCATTCATACAAATCTCAACCGGATGCTAGCAAGCTAACACCAACCACCGACTAAGAAATATACTATTAACAGTTGAATTTCAACGTGAAAAAAGGGAAAACAGTGAGTTGCTTGATCATACACGCAAATAACATCCCTATTATTCTTTATAACTGAACATTTCATCAGAAATTAATCAGAAAGACTGAGTGTAATGTGTTCCAGACACTCACCCATCAGTATCCTCATCTGTTTCTTGCCGAAAAGTCTCCCAAAGAGCGACGAGATGGTCAAACCCATGATGATTTAAAAGATGAACTTAAGCCCACCAGCAAGCGAAAGGATGAAGAAAATGCGCTGATGTGTTTTATTTAATATTCTGTCTCTTTGTGCTCGGTGTCTCGCGGTCGCTTGACGCGTTGCCACGTAAGATGAGGAGCCACCGTGGAAGACTTGGCGTCACTTCCTGCTGGTAGCGAACTCTGGACTGTGGCGTCATAATTATTCATAACTTCCGATATCTTCTGAAACGCCCGTGTTTGTTTTGCTCCGTCTGATAGCGTACGGTGGATAAAGAAGCTACATGCTATATGCTATAATAAAGCCTATTGCGAACTTGAACGGCCTGGACAATCTTGTTTTTGGTATTGTTTGTATTTGCTGAGCTAAATAAGGGGCACGGTGGCTCAGTGGTTAGCACTGTCGCCTCACAACAAGAAGGTCGCTGGTTTGAGTCCCGGTTGGCGTTTCTGTATGGAGTTTGCATGTGCTTCGATTGGTTTCCCCCACAGAGACATGCTGTAGGTGAATTGAATAAACTAAATTGGCCATAGTGTATGTTTGTGTGTGTGTGAATGAGAGTGTTCGGGTGTTTCCCAGTGATGGGCTGCAGCTGGAAGGGCATCCGCTGTGTAAAACATATGCTGGATAAGTTGGTGGTTCATTCTGCTGTGACGACCCCTGATGAATAAAGGGACTAAGCCGAAGGAAAATGAATGAATGAAAAAACGAAATAAAAAAAGATTCCCTGAAACATGCACACATAAATTTATTCTTCTTCTTTTAATATAAATAATTAAATATAGATATTTGCATATGTAAATAGTATGTAATTGTAATACTTAAATATAAATATAACATTGTATTATTATTATTTGTTTTCCAACAATTACGTTTTCAGCAATAAAGTTAAATATGAAATTTTGTATTTTAGAGTTAACATGAAATTGAAATGGATCTTATTTACTTAAATGCTCAGATTACCCCAAACAATTTACTTTTGTTATTAATTGCTCACCCTCGTGTTGTTCCGAACCCTTGAGACTTGTCTTCGTGACACAAATTAAGATATTTTAGGTGAAACCTGAGAGCTCCTTTATCCTCTATATGCAACAAGGTTTCAGACTCGTTCAAATTACTCAAACATACTGTTGGAATATTTAGTCAATTCCATGCGTGTTCAATAAAAAAGGTCAGGAAAGGTTTTTCAATGTTTAACATATTAGCAATTAATAATTCGACTCACAAAAATTCTGATGTCCTCAATGCAATGCAAGGGTTACATTCAGTGGTGCGCAACAAATTTTATTTCTTGATTCTCGATTTTACTCATAGCTGATATTAACAGGTGAAGTTTAGAGGAATTCGTCACTTGTTAATCATTCTCCAGTCCTCCATTGGCCGCACCCATACATACATCCTCTTTTTCTACTAATTATCTGCACAAAGTCAAAAAGCACAAGTTCCTGCTCACATTTAAGTTAATTTTAGACACTCAGGCCTTTGCATTAATAGCAGCTTCATCTACTTTGTATTTTATTATACTATTTTGTAACTGGTTAAATCTTTGTAGACAACAATGAAAAACAGTTTATAGTTGTATTTTGTTCTCATCTGTACAATAACATTTTTATACATCTTTTTAATAAAATAAAAAACTAAATAAACGCAATGAAAAATATTGTATATTAAATGTCATTTTAATAATAAATATAAATTTCCCAGTACTGGATTGCAGCTGGAAGGGCATCTGCAGCAAAAAAACATATGCCAGAATAGTTGGTGGTTCATTCCGCTGTGGCGACCCCTGATAAATAAGGGACTAAGCAGAAGGAAAATTAATGAATGAATTATAAATACAATTTTATTATATTTATTATGGCGGGGCAGTGGGTAGTACTGTCGCCTCACAGCAAGAAGGTCACCGATTCGAGTCCCGACTGGGTCAGTTAGCGTTTCTGTGTGGAGTTTGCATGTTCTCCTCGTGTTGGTTCTCCCCAAAGACATGTGATATAGGTGAATTGAATAAACCAGTGTACAGTATGTGTGTGAATGAGTGCGTATGGATGTTTCCCAGTAATGAATTCCCAGCTGGAAGGGCATCTGCTGAGTAAAACATATGCTGGATAAGTTGGCGGTTCACCTGGAGAGGCGACACCTAATGAATAAAGGGACTAAGCCGAAGGAAAATTAATGGATGAATGTTATTATTGTTATTTGTAGGATTACTTTGGTCTCCTCAGTTAATGTGTTTAAAACACATTAAAATTATAACTAGTTATGCAAAATCAAAAAGCAAGTTTGATTTTTTTATTTTACATGTCTCTCTTCGTTCAATTAAAGAGATAGATAACATTAAAACCGACTAATTATTTACTCACCCTGAAGTGGTTCTAAAGCTTTGTGAGTCAATGGTAACAGGTTTTCAGCTTTCTTCAAAATATCTCTTTTTTGCGTTCAACAGAAGTAAGAAACTCAGTAAAGGATGATTTCTGTCACTGTTGCATGCAACTGTTTGACCGGTAGAGGACGCTACATACAAACACAATATTACTGATCGCCGAACGACATAAAACAACTAAATGTGTACTCTCACCCTGTTTTTTTTTTACATATAAATACAGAATAATCACAATATATGTTCGCCAGTATCTTCTTTATATAATCTTAATAAGCTTAAATAGCTTTAGTTGCACATTGTTTATAGATGTTCATCCACAAACGTATATGAAAACCCAGATCTAGAACTGCTGAGTCATTTAATGGGATTTTCACACACAACTATCTCCAAGGTTTACAGATTGGTCTGATCAACAACAATAAAAAGCAGTGCTGGTGTAGATAGGGTGTGTATTCTTTGAGCCTTTGGGTCGCTATAGTAGCCAATCCCTTCATGACCGCTTGCTGTGAACTTGCCATTTACTTCCATGAAAGCACACCATGCCACAAAGCTCAAATATCAAGGCAGTTCTGAAGACGAAAGTTGGTATTATTAAACTTCATTTATCAAAGAAAGGTAGAAAAATTCTATTCAGCTCATTTTAACATAATAAACGAGTATAAATCATAATGTTGATAGGATTTATGAAGGATCACGTGAAATGGATGCTAAAATTCAGCTTTGAAATCACAGGAACAGATCACACTCGAAAATAGGCTATATTCACTTAACAATTTACTGTTTTTGCTATACATTGTGTCAAATAAATAAGGCTTGGTGAGCATAAGAAAAAAAACTTTAAAAATCGCTACTATAAGGTTAATTATATACTCTATTGTACAGCAACAATACTTCTACATAATTTATTAATCATAGATAAACTCTAATGCATTATTAAGATGCAAATTCATGTTTAATAACAATAAAAGAACTAAAAAACTATATTTAACAAACAGGAATATTTATTGCAAATATTGTTCATTGTTTGTTCATGCTAGTAAATCCAACTTACATTAAGTCTTATTTTAAAGCGTTACCCAAAAATATTACTGTTCTTCTAATTCTTTTATGCAGGGCAAAATCTATAATGTCTAATACATTTGGCTGTGCCCGCATAAACATGGTTATGAAAGCTATTAAAGTGACGCAGCTGCGTAGATACAGGTGAGAATACAGACGTCACGTGATTAGTTCAACGCTCAGGTAAAGGTAAAGCGCGCGGGACTGCAGTCAGTCAGAGCAGGACTCACACACACAAGACAAGCTGGCATGTAGTCACGGAATAAATCTATTCATCATGAATTCGAGCGGTGAATTATCAGATGAGGACGAAAAGGTAATGTATAAGCAATTTAAAAATTAATAACACACCTGAAGTCTCCGAAAATACATGTTATTACTATTCGTCAGGTTTTTATCTCTATGAGTCCTTTAAAAATATTAAAGCAACAAAACTAATGCATATAGTGATATTCCTTTCTATTTTAAGTTACTGATAAAGCTTTCGATTTCATAACATCATATTAAAATGGCAGGTTTCATTCGTGTATTTTAATATTTGTCATATTTCTCGGTTGCACACACAGGTTACTATTTTGTCTTGGATCTACGTCTCGTCTTTAAGTTTGAGGTGAGAAACACTTGTGTTTATTCCACTGACATGTGAGCCAGCATGTGTTCCAGCATTGTTTAGGGAAATGGCTAATTGTTACATAAGAGACTGTGATCTGCACAGTTAATGGAATACGCAGATTATGCATTAGAATCAACGAAAGAAACTGTTTCTGTGCAAATACTCGAAGACAAACCATTTCTTTACATCTAAATCATTTATTTGACACCCCACAGGAAAAATAAATAAATAAAAATTATATATATATATATATATATATATATATATATATATATATATATATATATATATATATATATATATATATAATTTTTATTTATTTATTTTTGTATATATATATATATATATATATATATAATTTTTATTTATTTATTTTTGTATATATATATATATATATATATAATTTTTATTTATTTATTATTGTATATATATATATATATATATATATATATATATATATATATATATATATATATATATATAGTAAACTATTTAGTAGTAAATAATAGTTACCTAATTGTTAATAAATGCTACAACATTATGGAGGACAAAACCTACAAAAACCATTAATAAATACGCAAATATATAAATAAATGAGTAAATAAATCCATACATTTATGCAAAAATAAAATAATAAATAAATAAATACGCAAATATATAAATACATGTATATAAAAATCCACAAATGCCTACATAAATAAATATATAAATAATTAATAGTGCAGGCAGGTAAATAATTAAATAAGTTACACAAATGTTGGGGGAATAAAACATTGCTATGTTGACCTGAAGAAAAGTAAATACGGAACTACGTTCAAGAAATGAATAAATATTTGAAAGGGGGAAAAATAAATATTCAGTTTAGCATTTTCTTATTCCTCAGCATTCGTGTAATTTATTTAATAATTACTGCATTATTATTTATATAAATATTTATTTATGCAGGCATTTGAGGATTTTTTTATACATACATTTATTTATTTATTTATTTATTTGCATATTCATTTATTATTTTATTCATGCAATAATTTATTGATTTACCTACTCATTCATTCATATATTTGCATATTTATTTGTTTATTGTTTTTGCCGGTTTCATCCTCCATTCAACATTAGTGCTGCACGAGATTGGAAAAATCTGACATTGTGATAATTTGTTTTTCTGCATTATACAGTTGAAGTCAGAATTATTAGCCACCCTTTTAATCTTTTTTAACAGAGCAAGGAAATTGTCACAGTATGTCTGATAAGATTTTTTCTTCTGGAGAAAGTCTTTTTTGTTTTATTTCGGCTAGAATAAAAGCATTTTTAATTTTTTTTAAAACCATTTTAAGGACAACATTATTAGCCCCTTTAAGCTATATTTTTCCAATAGTCTACAGAACAAACCATCGTTAAACAATAACTTGCCTAATTACCCTAACCTGCCTAGTTAACCTAATTAACCTAGTTAAGCCTTTAAATGTCACTTTAAGCTGTATAGAAGTGTCTTGAAAAATATCTAGTCAAATATTATTTACTGTCATCATGGCAAAGATAGAATAAATCAGTTATTAGAAATGAGTTATTAAAACTATTATGTTTAGAAATTGGGGAAAAAACAGGGGGCGAATTATTCAGGGGGGCTAAAAATTCTGACTTCAACTGTATATTGCGATATACTTGGTTATATTGGAAAAAAATTGGTCACACTTTATTTTAAGGTTAAGCGTTAAGTTCTTGCTCTTAGCAAACCATTTTGACTTTTGCTTCGATAAACTCATAATTTGCTCCTTATTAATAGTAATTAGGGTAGTGTAGGCTTTGGGTAGGATTAGGGATGTAGAATAAGATCATACAGAACATGTGCTTTATGAGTACTATAAGCAGCCAATATCTCAATAACATGCATGCTAATAAGCAACTAGTTAATAGTGAGAATTGGTCTCTAAAGTGGTACTGAATGTATTCATTCTGATTGACTAAGATGATTCTGTAGGGAAATGAATCGTGCATAAAATGTAATAAACAAACTACATCCATAGATACATGCAACAAAGCAAAGATAAAAGTGAAATGAACAGTGCATGCATTATGGTTTTGTATATGTAAATATAAAAAATTACACTGCAAAGTCAACTCAACATTGCATATCTGTGCGATGTGACTACTGTGGATACACACAATGCGATATATATGCTGAAACAGTATATTGTGCAATCCTAAACAACATACTGTAATATTACCTACAGTGAACTGATAAACTGTATTAAATACTGTAAGATTTTAATACCGTAAACTGTGGTGTATTGTATAATATAACATATAGTTTAAAATATAGAAAACTAGTGTATTTGGTAATTTATCTACCGGTATTTTCACTGTGGTTATTTTATTACTATTGCAACTATAGAATGGCCTCAACATGTACCATATGAGAAAATGTTGGCCAAAATGAAGGATTACAAGGAAATAGATATGTGGGAGATTTTCATTTCCTCACTTGAAATTACAGAAATTTTATTACTATTATTTTTAGTATATCTATACTTTTGTTGCTGGATGTCGAATTATTTATTTATTATCTAAATTGATAAATTGTGAAGAACTTTTATATTTTATACTTGTATACATTTATACACATACATTTTATATATTTGTTTGGTATTGTATGTTATATATAAAAAAAACTAATAATAAAAAAAAAAAAAGAATTACCTCAACAGATTATTAAAGTACTTCATTATAATATGGTAAAAAAACACTACTATTTACTTTAAATTATTATATTATTATGGGTGTCTATAAATTTGACACAATTTTACATTGTGACAGTGTTGCTCAATGCATACGGTCCTACATCAGTCCCATTAAAAATAATTATACAAATGTAGTAATAAACACTGTAAATTATTTAAAAACTAAAATAAAAAACGATAACTGCAATTTAATAGATAAACATGTTTTATGGTATAATAATAAGTAGTTTTCATTTGCATTCATAATTCACTGAGATCGTCAAAACAATACATATTACATTTCTATATTTACTGTATTACAGTAATAAATATATAGTAGGACCGAATAATATATCGTTTGAGCATCGATATTGCAATGTGTGTATCTGCAATAGTCACATCGCAGGCTTAGATTATTTATTAAAGATATTAATAAATATATTTTTTAATTATTTATACAACGATGACCATGCTATTTTACATTTGATTATACAATTTCTGTACTGGCGACACAGTGGCTCAGTGGTTAGCACTGTCGAGTTCTGTTATGTCCTCCCCATGTTGGCGTGGGTTTCCTCTGGGTACTCCGGTTTCCCCCACAGTCCAAACACATGCGCTTTAGGTGAACTAAATAAACTAAATTGGTTGCAGTGTATATGTGTGAATGTGAGAGTCTATGGGTGTTTCCCAGTGCTGGGTTGCAGCTGGAAGGGCACCCGCTGTGTAAAACATATGCTGGATAAGTTGGCGGTTCATTCCACTGTGGTGACCCCTGAATAAAGAGAATAATAAAGTAATAATAAATGAATAAAGAGACTAAGGCGAAGGAAAATGAATATATGAATGAATTTCTGTACTTTGAATACTGTTAGACTCCGCAGAAAACCATACAGTGCTGTTTGTTAATTTATTTTTGCTTGTAATTTATTATCATTTATGCAGATCCACTGCATAGAAAAGGATTTGACCATCACAGTTGATCTGAATGTATGGAATTCTTCCCAAATAGAGCTATTCTAATTACTGGTGAAATTATATTCATATAGCTATAGATATTGCAGTAAAACAAAACATCGCTATGTCAGATATTTCCAATATCGTGCAGCCGTGACATATAATGATATATAATTATAAGGTTTAGGTTTAACAACTTTATTAATACCACAAGGGGCAATTAAATTAGGGCTGTAGCATTTCATGATACAACAAACACATACAGAGACAGATCACTTACAAACAATATTAGAAAACACAATCCAGCATGCTTCATAATAACTTCATAAATAGTACTAAAAACATAAGAAGTACCCATATATGAAAAACTTCAAACTTGCTAAAATTTAAGATTGTAAAGTCTTATTGCCTCAGGAACAAAGGTGAGTTCATATCTGTTAGACGAGCATTTAAAGCTTCTAAACCTTCTTCCAGAGGGCAAAAAAGGCTTCAGAGGATGGGAATCATCTCCTATCACACTTTGAGTGTTCCTTAGCATTTGCTGTTCATGTAACTCTGCTAGACTCAGCCGAGGCAAACCAGTAATCTTGGAGCAAGTCTAAAGATAAGATAAATGCTACATATTGTGAAAATGTAGAGAATTCTCTGCACAAACGACCACATTTGTTTAGATTTGTAGTTCATTTTTATTATTATTATTTTTTTGTTGATAATAATGCACTCTTAACTGGACACTGTTATATTCATCTCAAGACATCGTTGTTTTAAACAGAATAATATATTATAATTACATGGAAATTAAAAATATATATTAAAAAAGTCAAGTAAATCTGAATATCTAAACATATTTTACATGTCAAATTATATTTACGGACTCTTAAAAACATTTGTTAATTGAAGTTCTTTATAATGTGTTATAATCTTTAGTGTTTTTGGTTGTTTTTGCATGTTGCACTGCACTTACGTGACTTTATTACATTTATCGCATTGCTGAACTCTGTGAATGTTCGCTGTCAGGAATGTTATTATTTCGATCACATTTTGTCACGGTACACTGATCTGTGCACTTTTTCTTTCTGTTCCAGTCTGATAGGCAGCTGTTCTGTTGTGGTGGTGTCCATTATAAAGAGAAAGCATCTCAATGAACAGGTGAGACAAAGAAATGAAAAATCAAACTGTTGCTAATGTGCTTGGCATCACTATATTCTTAATAGATGCATATTTTGACTAATTTCTGCTGATGATCTGAATGGGGAAATCAATAGAAATGAAGCATGTCCCAAGTTAAATCATGTTTAAAGCAAATACCTGTCCAACTATTGCTGCGTACGTCAACAGTGCAGGTCAATATTGGCTAACAGCGTGCCAGTGCTCACATAGACACAGGCTGGCAATGAAACCTTTATCAACACAACATGTTTCAGATAAACCTTTAGCAAAGTTCACCTTTTGAATGCAAAACATTTTGGAAAGATTTCATTGAATCAGTTTTCTCCTTTTGCAAATATGCAGGATGCTTTTTTTTAGGGAAGCCATATCTTCGTGATGTTTTCCTCAAGTGTGTAATATGCACGACTCAAATTCCTACATCATAAGTGACATCATGTCTGCATACCTGCTTTTCCTACTGCCACTTACGGTTAAATCTAAAACTCTTATTTAAGTTTGCATATGAGATGATCCTGGATCTTAACGGTGGAGTATGATCGGAGTTTTGTTTTGTTGGAGTGCCCTGCATTATTCTGTGCTTCTGAATTCATTCATTCATTTTCCTTTGGCTTAGTCCCTTATTTATCACACACACAGCGTAATGAACCGCCAACTATTCCAGCATATGTTTTACGCAGCAGATGCCCTTCCAGCCACAACCCATTACTGGGAAACATTCATACACACTCGCATTCACACACCCACTCATACACTACGGACAATTTAATTTAGTCAGTTCACCTGTAGCACATGTGTTTGGGCTGCCGGGGAAACCAGAGCACCCGGAGGAAACCCACGCCAACACAGAGAGAACATGCAAACTCCACACAGAAATGCCAACTGGCCAAGCTGGGACTTGAGTCAGCTAACATCCTGCTGTCAAGCAACAGTGTTAACCACTGAGCCACCGTGCCACATGCTTCTTCCTGCCTGGTATTTAAATGTTTTGTTGCGTTTGGCACACACAGTCGAATTTCTTGTTGCTGGAAACTTGTCGATTTGCATGTTGTTAGGATAGAGTGTTACAATGTATACTGCTCAGCTAATGTTCATGACCTTCCACCAAGGCAACCCGGGGTGCTCTGGCATTGAGAGTGCTCTGGCATTATGTTGCACTCCCAACATAATCGTAAAGGTTTTTAATTAATATACAATAAACCTCTTTACATTATTAAAAGGCTACAGAATGACTGATGTTGTTGGCTTGTGATGAATCTCAGTTCTGACTTGTCATGTTCAAACTGTCTGCTAGTTTTTTTTATTGTCAAGATCTGAGATGAACTATCTGCTGCTGCTTTCAGTAGTATGGAAATAAATATCATGTAAAATGGTGTTTAAACTCACATCGGGAGCATTTAACACCGGATAAAGCGCATACTCTGTACCTGAGGTGATCTTTGTCATGGTAGTATGCTGTTGTTCTGCTGTGATGTTGTTGAAATATAAAGCATTTCTAAAATGGAAATTTTGCACGTCGCCATGGCAGATGGTTAGGACATAAACTCCTTTTAAGATGGAAGAGATAGTCAATGGCGTAGTGGAAAGTGCACTGACACATGCACTCTGGTGATTGTGGCGACCTGGGTTTGACTCCCACCTCAGGGTCCTGTGCCGGTCCTTCCCCTCTCTCTGCTCCCCATGCTTTCCTCTACTCTCTCTACTGTCCTGTCAAAATAAAGGTGAAAATAAATATTTAAAAAAATGGAAAAGATAGCTTTTAGCGTGTGTTGCGGCGCTTAGTACACAATGTGACGGTGAATAATTACTGACCGAATTTTAATTTTTGCTTGAACTAACCCTTAAAATTAAACGGGTATTAGGTTTCCAACATACAGTTGAAGTCAGAATTATTAGCCCCCGTGTTTATTTTGTCCCCAATTTCTGTTTAATGGAGAAAAGATTTTTTTCAACACATTTCTAAACATAATAGTTTTAATAACTCATTTCTAATATTTATTTTTTTTAATTTATTTTATCTTTGCCATGATGACAGTAAATAATATTTGACTAGATATTTTTCAAGACACTTCAATACAGCTTAAAGTGACATTTAAAGGCTTAACTAGGGTAATTAGGTTAACTAGGCAGGTTAGGGTAATTGGGCAAGTCATTGTATAACGATGGTTTGTTCTGGAGACAGTCGAAAAAATATAGCTTAAAGGGGCTAATAATATTGACCTTAAAATGGTTTTTAAAAAAATCAAACACTGCTTTTATTCTAGCTGAAATAAAACAAATAAGACTTCCTCCAGAAGAAAAAATATTATCAGACATACTGTGAATATTTCCTTGCTCTGTTAAACATCATTTAGGAAATATTTTTAAAAAGAAATAAAAAGTCAGAGGGGGGCTAATAATTATGACTTCAACAGTATGCTTGATAACTGGGCTTGTAGAAACCAGAACTCAACCGAAGCATAATAGACAGACTGGAAAAAGATCTGCCGCAAATATCTGAATGAAAAATCTACAGTACATGAAAAACAACTTGCTTTTTTAAATTAACATGTCAATAAAGAAAATAATGAGCTTTTAGAATAGTATAATTTCCTCAATTCTGTCATTACTATTATTGCTGTCATTGCCCTCCACTGATTGCTTCTGTTTTCATTTTTATCTGCATTAGTCTTGCTTCCTTTTTTGATATTAAGACCTGTAATCATATGCTTTTATGTTTTTTATCATCTCTTATTTATATACTTTCACCTGTCCACACAGTTATCTTTACATGCGCACACACACAGGCCTGGTTATACCTGATTGTTGTTGTTCTTTCTCTGTTACTCCTCTGTTTTCCATCTGTGTGTGATTTTTTTTGTCATTTGTGTGCTTCTCTGCATAATAATAACAATAAAAAGAATAACATAATTTATCGTTGTTCTTGTGTTTCAGGCTAAGCCTCTTGCTCAGCTAGCCCTGGCAGATTTCCTGGCATCGCTTGTTTTGATGGGCACTGCCATTACTAATTTGCCTTATGAATTGTGGCCACCCAGTGAAAAGCTGTGCAACATCGGACTGCCTTTATCTTTGGTGAGAAACTGCTGACACAGAAACACACACACACATGTACAGTACAGTTACCTAATCAACATTAGGATTTATGCTAACCAGTAATCTCCAAAATCTTCAAGCAGTGATGCAGAAAAATAAACATTTAAATGTGCTCAACACGACACCCTCTGAATGATGTCTTTGTAATGCAACAACTTCCTTAAACAGCTGGGAAATGAGCATCTTGGTAATAGTGAGATCTTGGTGTAAAGTTACCTTCACCTCTGAACGGTTGAGATTTCCTGCATTGTTGTCTGTTGGCAAACAATTGAAGATGCTCATATATGAACCTGTTGAACAACTGAGTCATGCACTGCCCTGTAAAACACTCCGAGTTGACACAGTGGTACAGTAAAACTTGAGTTTATGATTTACAGGAGGATATTCAATTAGTTGGACACCTACTCGGAGTTCACTATAGAAAATAACTCTTTAGGTATATAACTGGATTTTTTTTTTTGTTTAACAGAGCAAGGAAACTTTTACAGTATTTTCATGTAATAATTTAATAATAAATAAAAGCCTCATTTTAAGATTAACATTATTAGACCCCTTAAAAAAATCAACACGTTTCTAAACATAATAGTTTTATTAACTCTAATAACTGATTTCTTTTATCTTTGCCGTGATGACAGGACATAATATTTGACTAGATATTTTTCAGGATACTAGTATTCAGCTTAAAGGGACATTTAAAGGCTTAACTAGGTTAACTAGACAAGTTAGGCAGGGTGTCCGCGAGGTTGTAAAAGGTAGTAAATAATATTAGCCAAAATTAAGGGCATTAAAAATAATAAACGTCATCTGACGAGGTATTACATTTTCGAGCCCAATTTTTTTGAAGATAAATTTTCAATTTGCGTTAAGTGCAGGCCTTTATTCTAAAAACTGTGTGGATTTATTTATATGCTAAGAGTAGGGCCTGAGCGATATCATGTGATGTGGTGTTCGTTCGCGCGCGCTGAAACAAACTGGGTACCCGGCTGGCTTGCTGTCAGTGCCAACCAAATAGCCAAATAGCTTATTGCCACGTCTGCGAGAATTAAAGAGTCCATATTATACATGAAATAGGGTCATATTTAGGTTGTAAGGGTCTCCAACAACAGTCTAATATGCATGCAAGGTCATAAAACACTTTGATGGTCTTATAATCTGCATTTATTTTTAACTAATTATCCCAACGACTCCCATATGAATCGTTCAGCGATTCATTTGTTCCCAACCCCCTCCTCACCGCGAAGCTAATCTGCGCTGATTGGACCGATGGCAGCCCGCTGCGATTGGTCGACAGTGACAGGCTTCAGCACGAGACAGAGTGAAATGCCCAGCTGGTAATCAACTATATAAAAGTAGTCACAGTGCACACACGCTTCATAGTGTAAGGCTTTTTTCACACACACACACAACCCTCCTCAGAAGAACTGTGGAGATCGACGCGAGTCTCCTAGCCTCTCCCTCTCCCTCTCTCTCTCTCACACACACACACACACACACAACGCTCCTCAGAAGAACTAGGGAAAGCGACGCGAGTCTCTCTCTCTCTCTCTCTCTCTCTCTCTCTCACACACAACGCTCCTCAGAAGAACTAGGGAAAGCGACGCGAGTCTCCTGTCTCCTAGCCCCTAGGCGTCACAAACTCGACCTGTTCTTTTTCTCTCTCTCTCTACTAAAGAGTAACCGCGTGTACTGTACCAGGTTAACAAGTAACAAAACACAATAAATACATAATTTGCAAGTTAAACGAGGCAACAATTTTAATCGCTCTTACTTACACTAGTGAATAAACCTCAACCACTGACTCTTCACAGCTCACAACTCATCTTTGGGTAGAGACTGTCAATATTATCCATCTGAGCACAGCGTGACTTCATTCGACCGGCGGCGTCTGTGTGTGTGTGTCTAGTGTTTTTTCTGTGTTAGTGGGCGGGGCCGCAGGTTTCAAATCTCCCTGGTTTGCGCGCGTAACTACTGGCGAGGCTTGTGTTTCGTAGCTGCGTCATCGCGAAACACCTAATGACTCGTTATCAAGGCGACTCGTTTGAAGCACTATGAGTCGACTCTTTTATAGATGAATCAATAGTTTTAAACACTGTACACTTACAAATTTAAGCCTTAGCTGGATATTTCACTTCACTTAGAGCTGTGTTACACACTACATGGAAGGGCATTTTCAAAAACCCATAATATGGGCTCTTTAATAAAACCTCGTGTGCACGCATCATGCAGCGCCTGCAGTTAAACTCACAGTGGTTTATTATGACACTTTTATCGATCCTTTTGTCCTGCAATTTACAGAAAGAACAAACATAGAAGCATTGTCGGATTGACAAGCCACACCCAATTATGTTCAAAAGAATTTAAAACGCCAAATAGGATGAATTTATACCCCATTTCGAAAGTAAAACATACTCTAATAGTGCAGTGTGTGGGTGAGAGGGATGCAGTGTTTCGATGTGATCCGGTTATGTTGTGGTTCTGTGACTGCTGGTGTTGGTTGCTGTATGGTTAACAATTATGACAGTTAAAATAACTAGGTTAATTTCGCTTTAAATCAATTCAAAATAATTAAAATATTAATCAAATTTTTTGTGCGTTTGGGTGAGTTTTGGACAGCTTTTGGGCTGGAAAAAGTCTGCTTTATATCTGGCAACACAGATGGTAGCTTGGCAACAGAGCCGCGACGTCAACACCGAATCTGTCAGCACAGTTCAGCACGGTTGTCTAACCGTGAATTCTGAATTCTGGGCAGAGAATGGTTTGTAATTGTACCGCACTGTTCCAGGCTCAGTGGAGAAACAACCGTAACCGTACCAAACTGCTCTTAGAAGAGCGGCTATTTACATTGATGACATACAGTTGAAGTCAGAATTATTATTATTATTTGAATTTTTTTCTTTTTTAATATTTCCCAAATGATGTTTAACAGAGCAGGCAATTGTCACAGTATGTCTGATAATATTTTTTTCTTCTGGAGAAAGTCTTATTTGTTTTATTTCGGCTAGAATAAAAGCAGTGTTTAATTTTTTAAAAAACATTTTAAGGTCAAAATTATTAGCCCCTTTAAGCTATTTTTTTTTCGACTGTCTACAGAACAAACCATCATTATACAATAACTTGCCTAATTACCCTAACCTGCCTAGTTAAGCTAATTAACCAAGTTAAGCCTTTAAATGTCACTTTAAGCTGTATAGAAGTGTCTTGAAAAATATCTAGTCTAATATTATTTACTGTCATCATGGCAAAGATAAAATAAATCACTTAATAGAAATGAGTTAGTAAAACTATTATGTTTAGAAATGTGTTGAAGAAATCTTCTCTCCGTTAAACAGAGATTTGGGAAAAGAATATATGACATTGATTAAAAACAGGACAAATGACCATTGTGACATCTTGCATAATTCCCTCTGCCTTTTTAAATGAAGTATTTTTCCAAATGGAGTGACATTTTGCAGATAAAATATATCTGCAATATTTCATTTATGCCACTAGTTGCAGCTGGTAGTGGTGCTGGTATTTAAAAAATGTTTTTTTAGGGAATTAAAAAAGGTAGTAAAAGGTATTAATTTCAATTTAAGAAGTTCTGTATATACCCTGTTATGGTAACTAGGCAAGTCATTATCCCCTTTCACACAGTGATCAGTAAATATCTGGAAAATATCTGGAACGACTTTACCGGTAAACGCTGTTCACACAGGCAAGAACAATCATGAAAAAAAATCAAGGATTTTTCCAGAAAAGACCATTCACACATCCATTCCAAAATTCTGACATCATTAACCAGAAATGAGCTCTAAACGGCTGTGCTTGTTTTTCTAAACATAGAAGGGGTCTGGCTTTTGTTGATGGTTTCACTTTTATTTAAAGCTGCTTTATCTCAGAGACATCCAAAGTATCGTGAACAACTTCGATGAAAACATGTAGAGGAACACTTTCGCATGTCGAAATGTACATAATATGTGTGTGTGCTGGTGCTTATCGGAACACTCCTTCACATGCACGCACGTCACGCGACTAAAGGTTTTAATATTCATAAAATTCGGGTGTGAATGTCTTGAGTGTTCTGATTGGCTGGAGTAGACGTCTCACGTCAGCGTATTTGAAACGTAATATGCTCTATCCGGCAGTTTTCCTTCTGTGTTCACACAGAGCAGCACTCCAGCAAATTACTTGCAATGTTACAATTTTTCTTTCCGGAAAATTGCTGGAACGAATTTACTGGTATTTTCAAAAAGGGTCTGTTCACACATGCTGTATGTGAGAATGGGACAATAGAAAAAAATATTTCTTAAGTGGGCTAATAATATTGACCTTGTAGCTACCCGCCGGTTATTAAAACAATCCACGCTTCCAAATACTGATGTCCATATGCGTTTTCTTTATTGGACACCGTGAAAACTAAAAAAAATAAACAAACCGAATGTTTTACACAAACACAAATCAAAAGGAACATCAAAATAAACAAATAATATACAACAAAAGTGTAGTTTACCGTGTGGGCCTGATAACCAGCTGTAGAATAAGCAGGAGCATTAGACAGGTGCCTGCATGGAGATCTCACTTTGCTATCCATACAAACTCTAACAGGTTAAATCAATCATAAAAGATCATGTGACCTCCGACTTAAGCCAACCGGAAACAAGGAAAATTATAACACAAACCACTAAACACTCAATAATGAAATACAAACAATAAACAAAATACAAGCTGACCAATCAGCGTCAGCTACAGACCTTAAAATGATTTTTAAATAGTTTTAAATGGCCTTAAAAATTAAAAACTGCTTTTATTCTAGCCGAAATAAAACAAATAAGACTTTCTTCGGAAGAAAAAATATTACAGGAAATACTGTGAAAAATTCCTTGCTCGGTTAAACATCATTTGGGAAATATTTGAAAAAGGACTGTGTATTGTCAAAGCCTATTTAACGCATTTCAGCATAATACGCCCTTAATTGTCATACGCCTTATGTCTAACACGTTTAAATGAAGATAATTCAGTGAGGTCTGTTAAACCTGTCTCTGCAGATGTGATGAACTTTATTAGTTGAAGCATTAACTCTCTGTTTTTCCTCAGGCTTTCTACTGCATCTCATTTCTGCTAGTCATTATTTATGCCTGTGAATCGGCACATGCATTTCAAGGATGGAGGAAAAACACTGAGCAGGAAGCATTTGAAGTGCAGGTGAACACACATGCATGCACACACACACACACTACTTTTCACTGTTTTATAAATAAGTCAATGTCACGTTTATTATCTACCACTAACAGCAGGTATGAATGCCCTGTAACTCAGGGTATGAGATCAGTCCGGCTGCGCCGCATTCATCTCATATTTCCTTCATGTACCCACATATAATCATGCCTGTGCAGTACATTTCTAAGAAACACACTAGTTCTTTCCACCTGATCAATAATTGACAATGCTGAAATGATATGTGCTGTTTTAATTGTATGTAATTCACTCATATTAAGTAATGTTTAATAAGTTTTATTTAAATCCTGTTTGTTTAGATCTGTGTTATCATTAAGAGCAACTAAAACCATAAAAAATATTTTTTGTTAGTTGAAATTAAATCAAAATTTAATTAATCTCATAGGAAACATTTAAACAATTTTTGTTTCATTTGCTGAACTTTAATATTGTTTAAAATTATATAAATTTTTTATCAGAAATTAGTAAAAATGACAAGCACAAAACGTGGGAAATATATGTATTTATTTATTTATATTTATCTATTTATTTTATTAATATTTATTTTATTTATTTATTTAATTTATTTATTTTATTATTATTTATTTTATTTATTTATTTTTATTAATTTAATTTATTTATTTTATTAATATTTATTTTATTTATTTATTTTTATTAATTTAATTTATTTATTTATTTTATTATTATTTATTTTATTTATTTATTTTTATTAATTAAATTTATTTATTTTATTAATATTTATTTTATTTATTTATTTTTATTAATTAAATTTATTTATTTATTTTCATTTATTTATTTATATTTATTTATTTTGTTAAAATTTATTTAATTTATTTATTTTTATTAATTTAATTTATTTATTTTATTAATATTTAATTAATTTATTTATTTTTATTAATTTAATTTATTTATTTTATTAATATTTATTTATTTTTATTAATTTTATTTATTTATTTATTTTCATTAATTTATTTTATTTATATTTATTCATTTTGTTTAATTTATTAATTTATATATGTATAAATAAATAAATATATATATATATATATATATTTATTTATTTACCATTATATACATTTATAATTATATTTATATGTTATATTTATAAATATTTATATTTATCTAACTATATATTTTTTATATTTGTTTATATACTTTTATTAGTGTTGGGCAAAGATTACTAGTGATTGAGCATATCCAAAATAAGTTTGTTTTGACATAAAACATGTGTGTGTATTATAGATATTTATTATGTATATGTGATAAACACACATACATACAAAACAAAACTATTTTAACATAAAAAACTGTTTTGTCATATAGATAATTACATTTATATATATTTACACCTGCTCATATATATATATATATATATATATATATATATATATATATATATATATATATATATATATATATGTAAGTATTCAATGTACAGTATATACATGTGTGATGAGATTAAGTGCATCTCACTACCGCAAACAGTAGTGCAAACATGTAAATACGTCATTTCAATCACACTGAACAACAAGTTACAGTAGAAATGCTAGTAGATGATAAACAGTAGTGTAAAATAGAGGATGAGAGGGCGGACAGGGTGAGGTGGAGTAAACAGTTCTGAGGTAGAATGGGAGATTTATACAAGATGTACTATGTAAATGTAAGACGATAAATAAATAGTATTGCAAAATATAGATAATAAATATACACGGTACACACACACATATATATTATGTCAAAACAAACTTTTATTTTGGATGCCATTAATCACGGTTAATCTTTGCCCAGCACTCTTTTTTGTACATTTTTTAAAGTATGCATCTATTGTCACAGTTAACACGCAGAAGGAGAAGGTTTTGTCTCATCTACATTATTGCATGGTGAGTAGCTTTTATAAAGGAATTTAAATATGTTTTTCTTCATAATTAATATTTTAGCATTCATACATGCAGTGATATACATGTTTGCTCTGTATGCCATTTCCATAGGGCTGTACCAATAATCGGATACCTCATCTACATAAACACTGTCCAAATTATGCAGGCTACTCTCACTGCACCATGTAAAAAGGCACACACGACAATCCTGAAATCTGGCAACCGAGGACCCACCGCCAGGTTCTGTAACAGGTGACAGTGAGCTTCTGTCTGTGAGCTTAAGTATGTGCTTACGGCACTGTTCTAAATGCACGTGTGTTTCCTCTGGCAGCTGCATTCTCTTCCTGCATCTCACAAATGACTCCTGCACAACAGTGGTAAGACACTTACCGACAACTAGTTCTGCTGAATCACCCCTGCTTCTTTTTCCTTCATCTTGAGTTTTGTCCCACAGGATCTGGCTCACTCTGAGTTTATCCGAATCTTCATGCTAAGCAGTGTGTTGATCGTCATCATCAGCTGCACAGTGGGTACACACACATTTACTGATAACACTGAACTGTTTAACACATTTCACCAATGTGACTCACCATGAAAATTCAAAGTGGATATAATTATATTTGTGTTTTACTTGAAAAGTGTCTTGGCCCATTTATGCTCTTTAAATGTTATTTAATGGAGGAATACATCCATCCAATGTCAAAAACATAATATGCACATTTTCATCCATTTTTATCTCAGTGTCTGAAAAGCTTCCTTAAAGAATCTAGTCTCTCTAAAACCCCGCCTTTATTTTTAAACCCAAAGTCTGCTCTACTCTGATTGGTCAGATGATTGACCTAGTCTGTTGTGATTGGCCGACTACTTACAGCTTGTGTCAGAACCAAATGCGAAATAGCAAATCTGAATTAGGCTTCCTCAGCACTTGTAAACACATTGATGTAAATATTAACAACAGCTGTAATGCATAAAAGGCAATATCCAAAACAGCGTAATAAGGGCGCTTATTAAGTGCAATGACATTCAGACATTTGTATGTGTCCACTTACTTCGAGGATCACTGCGGGTGTTTGATGTAAATAATCTTGTGTCGTCCAATAGGTGGTGTACTGTCAGTTACAGAGCTGTTATAGGCATTATGAGAACACAAGCATGTTCACAATGTCACAGAGGCCTCCGGGTGGGATTTGGTCCTCGGCTCGATACATGATCCTTGTTGTCTTTTTCTGCTGGACACCAGGTCAGTATAAGAACCTACGTTTTCTTCAGTGTTACTGAATATGAATGGTTGTAATTCTCCTTTGAATCAACTAAATGATTTGTTTTGTAATCTTTTCAGCTCTGCTCCTCATCTCTCTATCATTTGCACAAGATAGAATAAGCCATCTCTTTCCTCTCTACGTTTTACAGGTAAGACACATTTGTAAATTAAAGATCATGTTAGATAATCTATAAATCTCTAAATGCTGATTCATTTCAGAATGACTCAAGAGACTGGATGAATGAGTCACTGAATCATTCACTCCGCTGATTTGTTCAAATACAATTCTCAAGGAGTCACTGTATAAATGAGTCACTGAATCATTCACGCTGCAGATTTGTTTAAATACAGTTTTCAGGAGTGACTGGATGATTGAGTCACTGAATCATTCACTCCGCTGATTTGTTCAAATACAATTCTCAAGGAGTCACTGTATAAATAAGTCACTGAATCATTCATGCCACTGATTTGTTTAAATACAGTTCTTAGGAGTCATTGTACAAATGAGTCACTGAATCATTCACGCTGCTGATTTGTTTAAATACAGTTCTCAAGAGTGACTGGATGATTGAGTAACTAAATCATTCACACCACTGATTTGTTTAAATACGATTCTCAAAAGTGACTTTATAAATGAGTCACCAAATCATTCACTCCACTAATTCATTTAATATAGCTCTCAAGAGTGACTAGATGAATGATTCACTGAACCATTCACTTCACTGATTTGTATAAATACGGTTCTCAAGAGTGACTTTATGAATGATTCACTGAATCATTCACTTCACTGGTTTCTTTAAATACAGTTCTCAAGAGTGACTGGATGTTTGAGTCTCTGAATCATTCACTCAGCAGATTTGTTTAAATACAGTTTTCAAGAGTGACTGGATAAATGGGTCACTGAATCATTCACTCTGCTGATTTCTTTACATACAGTTCTCAAGAGTGACTGGATGAGAGAGTCACTGAATCATTCACTCCCCTGATTCATTTAAACACAGTTCCCAGGAGTCACTGTGTAAATGAGTCACTGAATCATTCACTCAGCAGATTTGTTCAAATGCAGTTCTCAAGAGTGACTGGATGAGTTAGTCACCGATTCATTCACCCCACTGATTCGTTTAAATACAGTTTTCAAGACTGACTAGATGAATGAGCCACTGAATCAATCATTCTGCTGATTTGTTTAAATATAATTCTCAAAAGGGTCTTTATAAATGAGTCACTAAGTCATTTAATACAGTTCTCAAGAGTGACTGGATGAGTGAGTCATTGAATCATTCACTCCACTGATTTGCTTACATACAGTTCTCAAGAGTGACTGGATAAATGAGTCATTGAATCAGTCACTCCACTGATTTGCTTACATACAGTTCTCAAGAGTGACTGGATGAATGAGTCATTGAATCAGTCGCTCCACTGATTTGCTTACATACAGTTTCAAGAGTGACTGGATGAATGATTCACTGAATCATTCACTCCACTGATTTGTTTAAATACAAATCTCAAGAGTGACTGGATGAATGATTCACTGAATCAATCACTCTGCTGATTTGTTTAAATACAAATCTCAAGAGTGAGTGGATGAATGAATCACTGAATAATCCACTGAGCAGATTTGTTTAAATACCGTCGTTAAGAGTGACTGGATGAGTAAGTCACTGAATCATTCACCCCACTGATTCATTTAAATACAACTCCCAGGAGTCACTGTATGAATGAGTCACTAAATAATTCACCAAGCTGATTTATTTAAACACAATTCTCAAGAGTGATTGTATGAATGATTCACTGAATCATTCACTCATTCACTTTGTTTAAATACAGTTCTGAAGACTGACTGTATGAACGAGTCACTGAATCATTCACTCCACTGATTTGTTTAAAAAGAGTTCTCAAGAGTGACTGGATGAATTTCTAAAAATCCCAGACCTTTAAATGGCGTGGCATGTCTTCTCCACAGGCGCTGTCAGTGTCGCTCCAGGGTTTTCTGAACAGTATTGTTTACGCATGGAGACGACAAAATTTCCGAGACGCCGTTCTGGGGGAACGCCTGCCTCTGATGGCCTATTCAAACAGAGCCTTCTTCGATCAGTCATTAAACGAGCCATCATAATAAAAACACAATCATATAAACGTTATGAATTGCACCAATGTTAGTTAAAAAGTGTTCTATTTATTTGTGTATATATATATTTTAGCGATAGCTGTTAAGACATTGACTATTGTGCTATAAACCGTACTTGAAATGTAAAATAATAATAGCTGAGTCGACAAAAAGATGTTGCTATTTTACATAAAACAGCAATATGATATAGACACTGTGTATATTACCATGTCTATCTGCAGTTTTTCTTAATAAATGTTGGAGTTACAGCCACGTGCCAGTACCTTTTGTTCTTGTAAGACATTGTGCTAGATCATCTCTTACCTAACAATGACGAAGCGAGGTATGCCACAGAGCCGGTTGTAAAAAATTGCTCCTGTGCCATAAAGAGTTTCAGTACAATACAGTCAAATAAACAGAAGGCTTATGATGGTGTCACATGTCACCAATGATGTCACATGATGAGTCCCTGAAGATGCACACACACTCAGAAACCAAGGCTTATCTGAAAGCAGAAAAACTGTTAGTCAAATAGTTTAATATACACTGTAGTCTGAGGAAGGTTCAAGGGGATTCAAGTCAAGCTGTTGTGTTTATTGAAGTATTACAATGACTAAAATGAGACATGTCTGGAAAAATAATATCAAGTATAATACTGGGTCATTAATTAAGAGACATAATATAGGTGGATGAATCCATATGGACTTCTTTACAGTGCTTTATTGAGTTTCACAGTTTTTGCATCATTAAAAAAAGTTGCAAAAGTCTTAGTCTTTGTTATTTTTGTTGTTTTAGTGAGGGTATAATGTCATTATATATTACTTCTTAATCCCTTTCGGTGTTTCCTCTAGGATTTTTTCCAGCTGTGTCGGCAGGCTTTTTTTTACACAGATCTACCAACTACCTGTGGCGTTATTTCAATGAATGTTGTGAGCGCAGTATTACAAGATCACATTCGCATTTATGTAATAGCCTACTAGCATGCGAATCTCTTTGCTTGCGCGCCGATTTCCTCTGCTCGTGCACAAAACTTCTTGCTCGCCCCCTCAAATACACACTGCTCAAGCGCAGATCTTCTTGTGCGCCCTTAAATAAACGCTGCTGAAGTGCGATTTAGTGCGTTTATGTAAAAAATATGCCTCCAACATTTATTTGATTTGCAAGGAATATTTATGAATGTCTCCTATAGACCTACAGAGCGGTATTAAAGCGTCCTGAAGTAAAGTGAAACGGCTGTACGTCGTGTTTGCTGGCCTCACGCGTCACGCACCTGTCAGTCAGTCAGTCAGTCAGCACGTAACCTTAGGGTAAACAAATAACGCACAGCACTACTACTGTTACAGAAAAGTTCGCGCTGTTATAATCCACTGACCTTTTAGTACGCTTTGGTGCGATTATCACTCGCTATTAAAAAAAAAAAAAACACGACTGAATGTGTTGAATGAGAAGCTGTAATGTAGCCGTGGCTGGATCAAGTTTGGCGTGGCGCCCCGCCATGGATGAATGAATGTAGCGGAAACCAATCCTTTAGTAAAATACAACCAGAAAATACAGCTTCTAGTTGAATTTTTTTGGTCGAATTGTTGAAGACACATGAAAGAAAGAGTTAGAGAAATATGGAAGAATGAATTAAACATACTGGAGTCTCTGTCTTGATTTGATCTGCATTTCTGCCAGAGCTGTTGTCATTATTGCCTGAATTGCTGCTCCCAATGCTGGTGGTGCCTTAATACTTTTGCACAGTACTCTATATAGAGAGGTTTACAGTTCTGGCGAAAGTCAAATTGTTTATGCAACACTGCAATATTTTCCGATAAGAAATGCACAGCATATTCAAGCAAGTGTATTTATAATTCATGTATCAGCTTCATCTAAGCATGCAAGAAAAGAGCTTTTACCACTGTGCCTTGTAAAGCAGTGACTCGGCGGTTGTTTAGAAAAGAATAAATGTCCTGGTTAAAAGCTTCTGTTAATGATCACTTCTTATCAGAAACACAGCCGTTTTTATAGTCTGAAGTTAATAAATACATTCATTAAGGGTCCATGCTGAAAGGAATGAACATGAACATTTTTGAAGGAATCAAATGAGTAAAAGAAAAGAAAAAAGTAAATTTAATATTTGTATTTTAAAATACAAAAAACAGTGAATGTGTGTGTAATTTGCATTTATGCATTACATGAAAACAGACTAAAAAGTTGAAGTCAGAGTTATTAGCTCCCCTGAATTATTACCGCCCTGTATATTGTTTTTCTCAATTTCTGTTTAACTGAGATTTTTTTTCAACACATTTCTAAACATAATAGTTTTAATAACTCATTTCTAATTACTGATTTCTTTTATCTTTGCCATGATGACAGCACATAATATTTGACTAGATAATTTTCAAGATACTAGTATTCAGCTTAAAGTGACATTTAAAGGCTTAATTAGGTTAATTAGGCAAGCTAGGGTAATTAGGCAAATCGTTGTAAAATGATGGTTTATTCTGTAGACAATTGAATAAAAATATTGCTTAAGGGTGCTAATAATATTGACTTCAACTGACTTCAACAATATATCCAAAGATGAACTGTAAAATGCATAAATTAATTAACTGTATTTAAGATAACAAGTTGTTAAATATCTGATAATGAGCAGTTGTTTGGCTGTGTATTTACACAGAAATCATAGATTCATGGGTGTTTCTACTTTTCATTTGCACTTTGCACTGTAAAAATGAAGAAATGATAAAAAGTCATGATATTCAACAAATGTTTTTAAATTACTTTATTATATTTTTATCAGTAACGAGGGTTCAGCTACATTTTGAAGTTATGCAAAGTTTAACTTAATACTTTTAGTAAGTTAGAATGATACAAGTTGAGGTGACTAGAATACAGTTCTCAAGAGTGACTGGATGAATAAGTACACTGTAAACCCAAAAAAGTTAAGGTAACCCAAACCATTTAAGAAAACCAATTGCAACAAACAGTTTAAGTTCAAAAACTAATCCTAATGAGTACTGTGAACTTAATCCATTTGAGTAAACGAAGCAATTTGAGCACAGTAAAACCCGATAAATAAAGAGAACTCAAACCAACTGTGAAATTACTGTGAAAGTACTGTGAAACCCAATACGTAAAGGCAATTCAAACCGTTTGAGGAAACAGATTGGAATAAACCATTTAAGTTAAAAAACTAATCTATATGAGTTCTTCATTTAAGTTGAAGTAATGAGGTATCTAATTAACTCATTACCTTCAGCACTGAGTTCAAAACTCTTTTCAAATGAGTAGAATACATTTTCAGTCAATTTTAAGTTAACTACACGGTCACACTTTATTTTGATGGTCCGTTTGTTGAATTTAAGTTACATTGCATCTACATGCCAACTAATTCTCATTAGATTATAAGTAGACTGTCAGGTTGGGGTTAGGGTTAGTGTAAATTGACACGCACTTGCAAAGTTTCTTATAGTCAGTTAAATGTCTGCTGAAGGAGCATATCAACAGATATAAGGCAGACAGTCTACTAATACTCAAATGGACCATCAAAATAAAGTGTTGCCAACTACACTCATTTCATTTGATAAAGTTGACTGTTGGGTTTTACACTGTAAGAGTAAATAGTACGTTTGAATGACACAAGTCGAGGTGAAAAGTTAATTTGATCAAACTCTTTCATTTTTTTTTTTTTTTAAGATTAAGGCATGCAGCAAGATTTTTTTACAGCGTGGGACATTGATTTCTGCTACAACCTTCTATGTTAACAATATGTTGAATGAATGTTGAAAATTGAGTTTGAAATGTTATATTGTTGTGTAAATTATGGGTATTGTACAGCATTTAGATTTTTTATTGCTATTATATGTATAAACTCAAAAATGATGTTTACCGTTTGTTCACTTTTAAAATGAGCTGAAACAACACCATTCTTGATTTATTTGGGGGGGACAACTTAATTGTTTTATGTTCAATCCACTTAAATTTGTAAATAAAAACAAAAACTAGTAAGTTAACTTAACTCCTTCATGTTTACCCAACACAAATCGATTGTGTGGAACCCAGTGTTCTTTACAGTGAAACTTTATCACAAAATGGCACAAATGTGTGCAACATCACAGCATAAGAAAGAGGAGGGGAAACGGGCATGAAGTTTGGACAGGGCAGATAAAGTTTAATGTCTACAGTCATTATACTGCCATAAAAAAGTCCTCCAGACAAACCATATCTGCATGTTGACACCTGCCTTTGAGAAGAAAGAAAGAAAAACCCATAAAAAACACTGATGAAAAGCAAAACATAGGGGAATTTGCAAAGCCTAATCTAGACGTCATGTAGTTACATATTTACTATATAATTTTATTATTAATGAAAAGGGGGATACAACAACTAAAATAAATATCTAGGGGTTTATAAAGGGGTTTTTAGGTTATATATTTTACAATGATAACGATGTATGTAAATAAGTATGCACTGTCATGTGCATTTGTGAAAAAAGAAAGAAAAAGGGATCAAGATTATTCTCAACAAAAATAACAAGGGAATTTTTCAACAGTCTTAGTCATGTGGTTACATTTTTACTATATAATCTTTTTTATTATTAAAAAGGGAGATACAACAAATAAAATAAATATCTAAAATGAAACAATTATTTAAAATATATTTGTGGTGAAGTTTTGCATGTTTGCATACATTTTAATAACTAATAATTAAAAGAATATACATAAAATAAACAAGCAAAAGCAACAAAGTATCAGCACAAGTCCTGAATAAATATAGAAAATAATTGATTCAGTTTTTGATTTTTGTATTTCCCTTGTTAATTTTATGCAAATTATATAGTCATTTTCTTGTTTTTGATCATTTTTAATAAATATTTTAGTGCACTTGTTGTTAAACTACATTCAAATCCTTTGGCATCTATAGCTGAAATAGCAAACCTTTTAGCTTTATTTATTCCTTGATTCTATTCTAACATTTATTTTATTGCAAGCAATGAAATTTAAAGCTTTTACTTTCAGTTTTAGTTATACTGTAGTTATGTAAATGGTAATCAATGAAAGAAAAATACCGAATATAGTTTCTGTGTACGAACACGATGTTTATTTTAATGGCGCTCATATGACAGTTGTCAGGTAAACCCCGCAATAAACAAACCTTCAGAAATGATTGACTCGTTACACAACATTAAAAACAAAGGACACGCCAAACTCGAGTCAGAGATCAGTTTGAATGAAAAGAGGGAAGAAAGCAAAAAATAAATACAGTTATATAAAAACATACAGACATGACCCACACCTTCCCCCAGTTTCTTACTAAAATAGTTTGAGACACTTACTGTGACTCTGAGCTTTACTGATGTATACACTCACAGTACATACAAACTTCACCCTTTTTCAGCTACAGTAAATAATTTTTAAAATGATTTTTCAGATTTTTCTTTATACAGTATGTATGGGTCAAATTTATACAACAAAAATCTAAATATTGGATAAAGTCAGGTTCAAAAATATCATTATTATTATTATTATTTACATATTAATGTCAATGTTTTTTACAGAGGATTTTGGACTTTTTTTATCAATTAATAATTTGTGAATATCAAGTTTTAATAATATGAATATCAAGTTTTTTTGCTTTTTTTGGTAAAACGAAATGTATTTAATCAGGCATATTATGTACAGTTGAAGTCAGAATTATTCCCCCCAGAATTATTCGGCCCTTGTTTTTTTTTCCCACAATATCTGTTTAACAGAAATAATTTTTTTCAACACATTTCTAAACATAACAGTCTTAATAACTCATCTCTAATAACTGATTTATTTTATCTTTGCCATGATAAAAGTAAATAATGTTTTACTAGATATTTTTCAAGACACTTTTATACAGCTTAAACTGACATTAAAAGGCTTAACTAGGGTAATTAGGTTAACTAGGCAGATTAGGGTAATTAGGCAATTGTATAACGATAGTTTGTTCTGTAGACTATCGAAAAAAATATAGCTGAAAGGGGCTAATAATTTTCACCTTAAAATTGTTTTAAAAAAATTAAAAACTGCTTTTATTCTAGCCGAAATAAAACAAATAAGACTTTCTCCAGAAGAAAAAATATTATCAGACATACTGTGAAAAATTCCTTGCTCTGGTAAACATAATTTGGGAAATATTTAAAAAAGAAAAAGTTTAAGAAAAGTTCAAAGAGGGCTAATAATTCTGACTTCAACTGTATGAATATCTTTCAGAATATATAAAGAGTATAAAAACCTTTAGAATATATATATATATATATATATATATATATATATATATATATATATATATATATATATATATATATATATATATATATATATGTATAAATTAATAAAACTGAAGTTTGGTGCTTAGATTTACGGCTCATTGTAGGAAAAAAAAATGCTATGTACTATATATAGAAATATGTACTATAATTGACATCTACAGACAAAATTTAATAAAGCGCAACTCAAGAAACATTAAGTAAATTTCTTTAAATAAATAAAATAAACTGAATAATTTTTTATTTGATGCAGACACCGAAATTGGCAATCCAGGCTCATTCTGAAAATGTACTGTTACATACATTTCTGGAGAGCACCAAATACATCCCAGGAGCTACATTTTCTTGCAGTTTTGTTTTCATGAATCCACCAGAGGTCACTGTGTATGCTTTTTGAGATCTCAAATTAGCCATCTGTTCTTGCATAAATCCACTAGAGGCCACTGTCGACTGACTGACCGATCCTCTGACCCCTCCTTCTCCTTTCCTAAACCCAGTGCTTAATTTGGAGGAGGGGGGTGGTTTGGGTTGTCGTGGACAAAAGTGAAGGTGTCGCAAACGAAAGTGAAGAGGGTTGGGGAGTCGTGGAAGAAAGTAAAGAGAGGGGCGGGGTGGGGGGGTGTGTGAGAAGGGAGATAATGAGGTGCCGGCACAAATTAAGCCCTGCCTAAACCCAACCGATATGGTTTTAAATAGCACCTATTGACCCACCCACTTCCCTTAACCCAACCAACTATTTTCAAAAGCAATCCAGAAAAAGAAAAGCCCTCGCGGCAGCCTGATTTTTACCACGTTTTCAGATTTTACCACATTCTCACCGTTATTTACTTGTTTTTTTTTGTTTTTTGGCTTCTGTTTTTGTCTTACCTGCTTTCTGGAACTTTTGCCGGACTCAAACCCCGTCATTGTGGTCAACTCCTCTCTGCATCTCAAGTTGACCAACAGCTGTGACAAGCCACTGGACAAACTGGTAACAGCTGGAAAGCCGTCTATATAAAGGTAATCGGTCAGCTGGTAAGTGCGAAAAGGAACGACATCATGCCACCCCATCGCGTTCGTTTTAAAGACGAAATGCAGCCATACGTATCTTGCTACATAATTCGCGATCTCCAGAAATGTATATAGGCTTGCGTTTTCAGAATGAGCCTTTGTTGAAAATTGGGAGGCGGGGTCCTCATCTGTGACCAATTCACCATATTTACCACCACAGGTAACGTTTTAATACGTTTTAAAATGTATTTAAGATTATTGCTGCTTTTACAGTATTTTACTGTATTTACGTAGATAAATGACATAAAATAAATATCATTTTATAGTCAGTAAGATGTGGCTGGAAGGGCATCCGCCACATAAAACATATGCCAATGTAATTGGCGGTTCATTCCGCTGTGGCCACCACTAATAAATCAGGAACTAAGCTGAAGGATAGTGAGTACGTGAGCGGTCAGTAAGTCCTATTGTAATATTTGCCAACGGCACCAATTCTCCCTACACTGGCAGGTGTGGTAAACATTTTATTGTGGTCCCGACCTACTTGGAGTTTTTTTAATGTAATATTGAGGAATGAGAATGACACCAATAAAAACTAGCACACTTGGCTTGAAATCAATAACAGGAAGGATGAAAGAGGTCAAACATAACACTGAAAAAAAATTAAACAAAGTGAAATAGTAAAACAAGGTGTGCTAACAACAGCTATAGTAATTTCACATATTCAATTTTCATGTTCATTTATGTGACTCTGGACCACAAAACCAGTCAAGAAATCAAATTTTAGGAAATTGAGATTTATACAGTACATCACATGTAATCTGAATAAATAAGATTTCCATTGATGTATAATGCGTTAGGATTGGACAATATTTGGTCAATTTTCAATCATTTAAATATCTAAAACTTTAGGGTTAAAAATATAAATACACTAGGAAAATATAAATACAATAGGAAAAACACCCTTTATAGGTGCTGTATGTAATTTCTGACTTGTGTAATGCATAAAAATACCATTATATGTTAGCAGATACTTAAGAAACATGCTAATGGCCCCTTTCCACTGAGAGGTAAAGTACGGTATGGTACAGGTCGGTACGGGTCACCTTCATCAGGCTTGCGTTTCCACTGCCAAAAGCGTACCCTTTTGGTGGGCGTGGTGTACGACAGAATGTTTCAAACGTCATTTTTAATTTTCAAAGTTAAGCCGTATGGGTCGTTCATTTATATGAGAAGCACTTCTCACAAAACAGAGGCTTTATACACATAAATACTTGTGTATAAATGTTCATTACTAACCTTTCTATGAACATGATTTGATTATAACTGCAGATCAATGATAGTGCGAAATACTGTAACTCTACTGTAACGTCTGTGATTATATCAAATAAATAAATGCAACATATATGAACACATATAGCCCCTTGGATTCTCCGATATGTTACCAATTACAGAAAAACTACACACAGCAGACATTTAGTCTTAATTTGGGTACAAAAACAACACACAACATAGCCCACAGGTCAGTGCAAACCTCTCATCTGTGTCTTTAATCTTCACCAGCACATGTAACCTCTGTTAGAAAGTAATTCAGTTATTCCCAGTTAATAACAGTCCAAAAGGTGATGATAATAATAAAACATGGCAGTTTGTACATCTTTTAGGTTGCAGATAGAAGCATTTGCTGCTCTGGTTTTTCCGGCTTCTTCTTTGTTTTTTCGCGCTTCACTGTCGCGTTTGTCCCTTTCTGAAAGGATCGGATATCAGAAGCATTTCAAAGATCACGCACACCTTATTAATATGAGCTTAAGAAGTTCATTATTTCAAATATAGATGTGCGGTGAGCTCTCAGGAGAAAGTGAAACCGCTCGCACTTTCAGACAAATAACAAAACAGACAGAAGTAACAATTTAAAATAACAATAAGACACAGCAGATTTTGTTCTTTTTGGTTTTGTGGCTGTTCATCAAGATAACGACGACAAGGTTTGTTTGAGCTCGGGTCGACCATGGCTCGGTATTATATGTATATATTATTACGGTGTAATGTCTAGGCTGTTTTTAAAAATGGTTAAAAAACGCTTCCTTTGTTTTCATTCTCCTCCTGTGAGTGACGTATCTCTGTAAATCAATAGCAATCAGCTGCACATCTAACTCCACCTTTTAGTACCCTTTTTTCGCGCTAGGTACCCTTTGCAAAGGGTGACCAAAAAGTGGTACAGTATGGTTCGCTTTTAGGTACTATTTGACAGTGGAAACTGCCATAAAAGCGTACCGAACCGTACCATACCGTACCGTAAACATAGATGCTGGTTTATCTGAAGTCAGTTAATCTCCTTTGAAAATGTGTGTTCTGTGTTGGAAGTAATGTCTGTCTTTTTTTTGGCCTCTATAACCAGCCCACTGCCAGTTTACCCAAGTATATTCCAGCAACCCGGGTTGCCTTGGTGGAAAACAGTGTATTTCATTTGAGTCATGAAGGCTGTCTCAATATATGCAAGTGTGGCCAAAAATGGCACCTCTGGAGAACAGTAGCAGTCTCCAAAATGATATCCAAATTCAGAGTTATAAAAATAGAGATGAAGAAGAAATTTGTGCCTTTCTATTGCTCAAGGTCACTTATTGAGGTGGTTCTTATTTAGCAGAAAATAAAAATATTACAAGTGTCAACATGGACCCTTTTCACAAGACTGTCATGACATGTTTAACGGTCATCAGCAAACCCAAATCCTTTAAAGTTTTTAATATTTACATATTTTAAAAAACATTTGAACATTTATATGCATTTATGTATGCATTATATCATCTTTGCATCAAATTGCAAAAAAACGAATTACCACTCATGTGAGGTGTTTCTAATGCAGCGTTGTTCTCTCCTTTAGCTGCCTTTATTAGTCTCACACAATTTTTTTCCTTTTTCTGAAAGTCTTGATAACACCATCGTGGAGTTTTTCTTTTATTATTTCAGCAAATAAGGTTGTAAAAACATATTTGTTGTACTCTCCCATTCACTGCACTCTAAGTTTTCCCAGCTATGACGCCTTTACTGAGAAATGTGAAAAGGGTCTATTAGGTGAGCAGACTTCAGTCTCTCGCTCCTGTTTTATCTATAAATCTGGCAACCTGCATGTGAGTGGAGTTGTCGTCAGAGGGGCCAGGTGAAAAAACACTCTCCGTTATTTTGAATTTGGACTGCAATTCTACAAACTTCACCTTTATATTTGTCCAAATTTACGGTAGGATTGATATATTTACATTAGGAAATTTCAATGTCTTCACAGAACATAAACTTTGCTTAAAAGGGACCTATTATGCAAAAATCTCTTTTAAACAGTCAATTGGTACCAGCTTCTATTGGCAAAAATGTATTAATTGTATTATTTATAATAACACTTGATAAAACAGTGAGCAGAATCACTTTGATTGACATTCTCCATTTGTACGTGTCCGAACCAGTTGAAAAGAACCAAGACGCAGTCATGTGACAAATCCACATCACTCATTGGCCAGATGTTATTGAACGTATTTCCTAAACTGCTTTTTAATTGGTCAGAATTAATGTGTGGGGAAATGCTAATAGAACTCCCGCAAGTAAACAAACCGGCAAACACATAATGTTGCTTTTGACTATGGACGGACGACTGCGCTGGCTGATTGTCTCCCTGCTCTATAGTTTGTATACATCACTTTAGACAAACTCAACATTTCGAGAAGGACGCGCGGCTGTGGCTGGAAAACAATGTTTTAATGCATTGCAAATGGCGAAGGCGCATCGCAACTCACTTCAGGAGGGGACATGAATTAATATAGCTAATCTTACCGAAATATTATGATCATCAGGTAATGTTTTTCCCTCTCTCTCTTTCTGCTTAAAATTGTTGATGTCAACAAATATTTTTCCTCCACACCCCATAAGATGGGACACCGCATCGGACTACAGCAGCTGGATTAGTCCAAAAGGGCGCAGTACTTTTTGCGGTTGGGTCTGTTTTAGTTCGAACATGTTCTCACCACAAATGAACTGCTCCAGGATTCGTTCCCACCTCTTCAAGGAGGTCTCGGTACGCATTTTTTGTCCTCTTTTGTTGCACACTTGAGTGCGATTGTTACATTCACACCTGGCCAAACGAACTGCACCAAGAGGGAAAACGAACTCTAGTGCGATTCAACCGAACTATATAAGGCAGGTGTAAAAACACCCTTAGTCTGGTTTCTGAATCTGCCACTATGCTGACACATCTGTAGCTCCACCCTCTTTTGAAAGAGCGCAATCTCATTTGAATTTAAAGCGACAGTCACTAAAATGGCACAATTAGGATCAAAGCCTAAAAGGGGCAGTTTCAAACAGTTATAAAACATTATTTGTGTAATATTTTGACCTACAATTTCCCATTCACACTCTAGGAACATCATAGACTCCTTGTAAAAAGGGGCATAATAGGTCCCCTTTAACATCCTAATTATTTTGGGCATTAACCAAATCAATCATTTTGACCCATACAATGTATTTTTGCATTCTGGTTTTGTGGTCCATGGTCACAACAACAAAAAAAGAAACAATCAGCTGGCCTTCCCTCCTCTCAGAAGTCCATAGAGAGGGACCGCTGCTGCACAGGGTTTGTATGGTTACGTACCGTCACAACACTGCGTCCTCGGCCAAAAACTTCATTGTACCCGATCTCCTCCATCACCTGTCCCTCCAGGCTCAGCTCATCCTCCTCCAGTGCCTCTCTCAGACTCTGTGCGCTGTAAGCGTGTGTGTGCGGGTGGTGTGAGCGAGAGCTGCTCCGCCGGCCGTGGAAGCTGCCCCAGCTGCGAGCCCCGACCGCCGTGCTCAGCTCCTCAGATAGAGGATTCGTTCTGGTCATCAGGATGGTGGTGCTGTTGTGAGCGCCGCAATGATGCTCGCGGATGCAGCGGGACATGCTGGCAGAGCGGTGGAGTTTCTGCAGGCCCTCCAGCTCCTCCTCCAACAGCTCCTCTGGCATATTGGCATCCTGCATGGAGAACATCTCGTACTCAGGAGGATCCAGAACCTCCTGCATCTCCGCTGCACTGAACAAACCTTTACGACACAAGATCTGCAGGAGAACCGCACACACAAGATTATATTTTTTACACATAAAACCAACCCAGACTGATTCTGAAAACGTACCTCTATATACATTTTTGGAAAGCACCAAATATGTCCCAGGTGGTACGTTTTTTAAAAGTTTTTTGTTGTTTGTCTAGTCGCGAATCCACTATAGGTCACTGTGTATGCTTTTTGACATCTCAAATTTCTCTCACGCGTGCCATTCGCGCCTGCTGTTCTCACATAAATCCACCAGAGGCCGCTGTCAACTGAGTTACTGAATGAGTGACTGACTGATCAACTGATCCACCCTACTCCTTCCTTAAACCCAACCAATAGTGTTTTCAAAAGCACCGATTGACCAGCGCCCACCCACTTCCCTAAACCAAACCCATAGTTTTAAAAAGCAATGCAGAAAAAGAAAAGCCCTCACCTGATTTTTTCGTTTTCAGATTTTACCACATTCTCACCTTGTTATTTACAACAGTTTTTCGCCAGACTCGAACCCCGTAGTCGTAGTTAACTGGTTAAAAATATATAGGGGGCTAATAATTAGGTTTGTCAAAATGAATTGTTTCTTCTGTGCACCGTGATGCAGACGTGGACAATTCTGTATCAGTTCAGTAATAATCATAGCCGGTTACTATGTACTGACGTCATTTATCTCATATGCGCTACGTAGCTTACTATGGTGAGGGAAGCGAGCGCGAGTATTTACAACTGTGCGCAATTTCACTGCATATGTGTTTGCTGGACAGTCTTTCACTGACACTCACAGCAGAAGCCCCTATTTCACTGTGATTGAGAAAATGAAAGTAAACACCATTTCTCTCTCTCTCCCTCTCTCTCACTGTGGAGAGACCTGCTGGCATGACTTTTCCTCTCCTCTTGGCTGTTACAGCGATACTCCTGGATACAGACACAAACTCGTGTCTGCAGAGTGAAACAGGCTTGAGTTTTCTACACCGCGTCGATCATGGATCAGCTGTGATCGCTGCTGCTGTTTATCAGTGTCACTCATCAGTGAAGAGCACCAGAGCGTTAGAGCCAATCGCAGCCTTTTCTGTTGAGCGAGTGACCAATCATAGGGCTGAAAGAACTCACTTGGGGCGGGATATTTATATTTGTTTATTTGCTATAAATACTCATGTTGTTCTGTGCATGTATTTGAGTTTTTAAAGGTACAGTGCATATTTGGCCGATATAAGATTCTGACGGTATGATAACTTTGGATAAAAATATCACAGTTTCACAGTATCATGTTATTGCGATTACTGCTCTAAAATATATTCTTTTTAAAGGTCCTCATTTAAAAACAATATTTTCTATTTTTTGAAAGATTTAAAATATTATGGAGCAGTGAACATGTCAGGCTAAATAATTCAAATAAATCATTGACTTCTGCTGTCTTCATTAGTTTCAAAAACACAGATTTCTTTACAATTTAAAACAGCATCTTTGGATATTTTTTCTGCTGGAGATACTGCTGTCCTAAAAAACTTAAAGAAAATGTAAATAAGTAAATCTTACACATATCTTAGCAACGGGATTACAAAAAATTTTCGTCCCATGCCTAGTGCCTGACTGTTTGTATTAAAGGACAAAATTGTATTACAAATAGTATATAAATATAAGTATATTTATACATTTTAATACAAGAATTGCTGTGCTGTGAAGAAAATATAAAACTGTGTATGGAAAGAATCGTCAATGCACCGTGATGGCGATGCACCGTGATTTCAAATTGAATCGAATCGATGGCATAATAATCGTAACCGAACCGAACCGTGAGACCAGTGTAGGTTCACAACTCTACTAATAATTTTAACCTTAAACTGGTTTAAAAGAAATAAAAACTGCTTTTATTTCAGTCAAAATAAAAAAAATGTGTTTAACAAACAGAAGAATATTATAGGAAATTAAAATATTATAGTGAAAATTTCCTTGCTCCATTTAATATCAGAAATATTTGAAAAAGAATAAATATTGCACAGGAGGGCTAAAAATTTTGGCCTCATCTATATATATATATATATATATATATATATATATATATATATATATATATATATATATATAAATGAATATATATATATTCAATTAGAAAGAAAAAACTGAGAGACATAAAAAAAGTAGTTGCTCATTTACATTCAAAGAAACACATGAAAATTAAGTTTTCCACTTAAAAAGTGGCATTTAGGGCACAGTATAATAAATGATCTGGGGTATTTTGAGCTGAAATGTCACCGCATACTCTGGTGATTTCAGACTCATATTACAAAAGAACCCATTTAAAGTCAGTGTAAAACTGAATGCACAGCCCATTATACTATTGTGTGTTTACGCATTTCTGAGTGAAACAAGATATTCAGTGAGAAAAAAATATAGTTAAATGATTTAGAATTTTCAAAGAATTTGTGATGCCATATGAAAAGTCACAATGGCTCAGTGGTTACCACTGCAAGAAGGTTGCTGGTTCGAGTCCGGACTGAGCCAGTTGGCATTTCTGTGTGAGTTTGCATGTTTTCCCTGTATCCTCTGGGTGCTTTCTGGGTGATTTCCCCCACAGTCCAAAGACATGCGCTATAAGTGAATTGGATGATCTAAACTGAACCTAGTGTAAGCATGTGAATGAGTGTGTATGAGTGTTTCCCAGTACTGGGTTGCAGCTGGAAGGCCATCCGCTTTATAAAACATCAGTCAAAATCAAATCAACAATAAAATAAGGGAAAAATGTCCACATATACTACATTTTAAGGGAGGGCCGAAACTTCACAGCTATAAAGAAAAGGTGTGCACTAGATTTATTACACAAGACAATATGAGAAGAATTGTAAAAATAAATCTGACACAATAATCATTTTACTTCCATTTTCCTTTTTTAAAAATCAAAATCGCAGCAACCATTTCTCAGAGTAATGTCAAATTTTGGTCACACTTCACAATAAGTTTTCTTTAGTTACTGTATTTACTAACATGATCCAATACTTATAGAGCATTTATTAATTATAGTTTAACATTTACTAATGCATTTACATGAACTAATGATGAATAATTGAATTTTCATTAACTAACGATAACTAACATGTACAACTGCATCTTGTTTATATACACTATGAACATCAGCTACGCTAATTATTCTCTTTATTCTCCATTTCCACCTGGGGATACTCTTCCCGAGGCCCTCAGACTATGCAGAGTCACTGATTTGATCCAAGACCAACGACAAGATGATCCCAAGGTTTTCATATCCTGGACCAGGCCGTATCCTGAGCAGCTACTGTGGTGGTCATGGAGGAGTGGAGAACATGAGACTGATTCCTGTGATGCTCCAGAGACAGACGAGTCTTCGCTGAGGCCAGCTTCCAGCCTCCGCCACTGAGGCTGCAGCTCTGCACAAGACGTTTGGCCAGCGGAGAAATTAAAATGATCGTGCCCAACTGAGCCTGATTTCTCTCAAGGTTTTTTTTCTTCACTTTCGCTAATTAGTGAAGTTTTTTTTCCCTCTCCGCTGTCGCCACTAGCTTGCATGGTTCGGGATCTATAGAGCTGCGCATCGTTGGATTTGCTCTTCAGTGTTTGGACTCTCAGTGAACTGAGACTGAACTGAGCTAAACTGAACTGAACTTAAACACTACAAACTGAACTACACTGTTCCTATTTACTGTGACCTTTTATGTGAAGCTGCTTTGACACAATCTACATTGTATAAGCGCTATACAAATAAAGGTGAATTTAATTGAAATACTGTGTTAAATGTAGTTCATTTTTTGTTCATGTTAGTAAATGCATTAACTACTGTAATACAACCTTATTGTAAAGTGCTACCAAATATTTATTATGATTTTTGAAAAAAGGGCACTTGTAAATTATAATTACACCAGGAATACTGTATTGTGTTTGTATTTTAAAAAGCAAGTAATCAGTTTAAACACACTATTATCCCAAAGTGAAATCCTTTAAAACTGCAAAAAATAAATTAATTAATAAATAAATAAATTTGCCCTTGCCATTGGTCAGACAAACAGACCCACAGTCGCACCATTGGCTGAGTAAATATGTCTGTGTCAGAAAGCTCAAATAAACAAATACACCAGTGTTGTTTTGAAAGCGCCACAGTGTTTAGTTTGTTCAGGAAAATCTACTTGCAATGGCTTACATATTTAAAAAGCTAAAAATATAAAGAAAAGTTGTTAATGTTAAAGAAAATCTATAATGTTTACGTGCATTTCTGGCCCATAAGAGGCTGCTTTTTATTAGTCAATACCTTTTTTCTGGGCTGCTTCATCTGTATAAATATAGATATGATGAGAAGAAGGCAGACCACACCAGTGGACACCCCAATCACTGTGCCATGAGTTTTACTCATCTGATGGAAAAAAGTTTTAGGCTTCTTTTCTGATAGAGATGGGGACAACAAACACAAGAGAAAGCAGAAGACGAGTGAGAACAACCCAAATGGGCACAATGATAATTAAACTTAATTATGAATCTTTATTACTACTTCACATAACCAGGGTTAACATGGCATTATCTGGACTCCATAATAACCTTTTAACCCATGATGTCCAGCCCTTGAATGTGAAGACATTGAGAGGTGTAACGGATCTGTATGGATCACAACCCACGGTTCGGAACACACGTGACCTGGGGATTACTAAATTTTTTTTACTTGTAGATTAATCCTAAATGTGTAACGATCGCAGAGAGATCACCTCTTGTGTCATTCAAATCACATGTATGAAAGCATTTAGGCTTTCCTGTATAATATAATGATGACGGAAGAAGTTGTAGTAGGTTATTACGGATGTGGTGGGTTTCTTAGGTTATTAAAGGTGTTTTCTGTCACTACTTGTTTAGCCTGCACTTATGCATTCAGTATAAGCTGCACGATTAATCATTAAAAGATCGGGATCTCAACACCCACTCAACATAAATTATAAATGATGGTGATTTACATATGTTTATTAATCCTTCGCTGCATTCAAATGCAAAAATCAAGAAAGAGATTCAGTCTTTAGAGTTAGTTATGAAGTTACAAATAGTCAAATAACACAGAAGTACTGGGATAATAGTTTATAGTTTAGATAAAACCACTGATGTTCATGGTAAAGATTTAAAATCACTGTCGTACGCGTATGAAACTTGACGCTCAAAAATGAAAGTTGTGGGCAGCAATTACATTATTTAACCAAAAAGTGGCGACAACCAGCCATCAAAAATATGCCACTGAATAATTCTTCAAAGATAAGTTTAATAAATAACTGAATCATTTATTGAAAATGAGACTAAAGATAAATACAAATGTGTACAAGTGTACAAATTATAATGGTATATTTATACATTTAGCCAACAATAGTAACAGTGAATCTTTCACAGAACTGAATATTTGACAATGTATTTTTATTTAGTTGATTATTTCCTCTTTTTATATTTAATAAAATTAAAAGTTTTGTTTGTTAAAACCAAAAGTGTCTTGCAGTACTGTTTTTGTAATAAATGGAAAGCAAATTACATTTGTCTCCTCCCCTTTTTGGCTGATCCGAAACATGGTCCGATCAGTGACAAAAATAACATAAAGTGATCCAAACATTGTTACACCACACTGTGTAGTGCTCAGCATAATTGAGTACACCCCATTTTGAAAATGAGTGTTTTTATCCATTTCTCAGTGAATATAGGCTCTGTATTTTGCTGCATTTAAACAAAACAGATTTATTAAACAGATATATTTATTAAAATTATATTTTAATCACCAAACATAATTAGAATTAAAAGATTCTACAATTAAATTCAAGCAAAATATTGCAATAAAAAACCTAAAAAAAAATAAAAAAATTGTAAAATATTTTTGTTCTCTTGATTTTTCCTTTTTAAATTTGTATTTAATATTTTTCTAAAACATATAAATTTGGGTGAACTAGTTTTTGTACCGTTATCGTAAATTATTTTGTTAGATAAGCTCCAGATTTGGCTAACTGACTAATCTAATGTATGTGTACAAATATAATATTGTATAGCTTCCTACTTACATATTAATTTAAAAGATAGATTTGTGAGGGGTTTACTCATATATGCTAAGCACACACACACACACACACACACACACACACACACACACACACACACACACACAAATAAATATATATATATATATATATATATATATATATATATATATATATATATATATATATATATATATATATATATATATATATGTGTGTGTGTGTGTGTTTGTGTGTGTGTGTGTGTGTGTGTGTGTGTGTGTGTGTGTGTGTGAACATCAGATAACAAAGGGTTTGTTCACCCAAAAATCAAAATGTACTCACTATTTACTCACAGTGATACCTTTATTTTCTTTAGTTTCTTTCTTCTGTTGAACACAAAAGAAGATATTTTGAAGAATGCTGAAAATCGGTAACCACTGACTTCCATAGTAGGAAAACAAATACTACTGAAGTCAATGGTTACAGGTTTCTTCAAAATATCTTCTTTGTGTTCAACAGAAGAAAGAAACTCAAACAGGTTTGAAACAAAATGATGGTAAATGATGACAGATTTTTTATTTATTTTTGGAAGAACTATCACTTTAAGGTCAAACCCACGAGTCAGAGATTTTTAGAATATCATGGATAGATTTATAAGCAGCAGTTTTTCTCTGTACCTCAAAAAAAAACTTTGTCTCATGGGTTTAACTTTAAAGTGATAGTTCCCCCCCCAAAAAATGGCTTGAAAACTGGCTTTTTTTTACCTCTGCAGTTGTTTTCATCCCAGGGAAACACACAGTTCTGTACCCCATTACAGACCAGGCTGTTGTTGATGCACATGTTGCTGTGACAGAAATATGCGTTGGGAGAGCACGGAGCTGAAAAACACGTTTGAGATTTGAATGAAATAAAAAGCCAAACAGACATGCAGTGCACTTAAGTGTCCACATGATGGACCTCTTACACTTTATATTTACAATCTGGTACCACTGGTCAGTGTTACCGTGACATGCTAAAGCAAAACTACTAAAGCATAAAATTCTGATACAGTCACCTTAAAGCCAAAATTTGGCAATTACTTATTATTTTGATGGAATATTGCAAAATTTTCCAGTACTAGGTTGCAGCTTGAAGGGCATCCGCTGTGTAAAACATATGCCGGAATAGTTGGTGGTTCTTTCTGCTGTGGCGATCTCTGATAAATAAGAGACTAAGCTAAAGGGGAAAAAAATGAATAAATGAATGAATATTGCAATATTCGTTATAACTTATTTATCAGTGCAAATTATTATTTACTTTTCTGTAAATCATGTGTGCTTTTAAACTTTATTAAAAATAATTTCCCCTCATCTTCAACACAAATCTCTCTTTTCTTCTCTAAAGATGCTTTTACTTGATGAGGTGTGATTTAACATGTCAATTAAATAACCTCTACTATACAATTGGATATGCATCAGAATAAAGTAGAAAAACGTTTGCAACTTACTGTTTTTTTTTTTTTTTTTTTTCAATTTTAAAGATGCTTTTTTGTTACATCGATCTTTCTTTCATTGGTATAAGATATTCCTACAAAAAGGATTAAAAACAGACTGGGTCGAAAATTATTTTGGGTCAAATATGTATATAATATAGGCGACACAGTGGGTGCTCCGGTTTCCCCCACAGTCCAAAGACGTGCTGTAGGTAAATTGGGTAAGCTAAATTGTCCATAGTGTATGTGTGAACTGTATGTCCTGGTCCTCCAGATTGGGGGTTGAGCATTTGGCTAACAACTCACCTCATATAAAACTAGATGTTACAAAACACCAATATGGTGTGGCTAAATATCAACATCGATATAAATGGCCCTGGTAATACTGTAAGTAATTATATAATATATTAATAATATAAAACACGTGTTGGTTGTTCATTCCGCTGTGACAGATAAATCAGAGATTAAGCCAAAGGAAAATTTATGAATAATATAACAATTCATTCATTCATTTATTTATTTATTTATTTATTTATTTAATCATAATTAAAAGAAGAAAGTACAATAAATACTTTTTTTTTAATTTAGAGCCCCATTAAATAGATTTGATTTATTTAATTTATATAATTTATTTAATATAAATTTATCGTCCAAATAGGGTCTAATAAATTACAAAAATCATCAATAACAAAAACGGCACAAAACATCTGAATAAATGAAAACATATAACATATTATGGTTGTATTATTAATAATATTATATTATATTAATATTAGGTTACACGGTGACTCAGTGGTTAGCAGTTGCCTCATAGCAAGAAGGTTGCTAGTTTGAGTCCCAGCTGGGCTAGTTGGTGTTTCTGTATGGAGTTTGCATGTTCTCTGCGTGTTGGTGTGGGTTTCCTTCACAGTCCAAACACATGCGCTACAGGTGAATTGAATAAAATAAATTGGCCGTAGTGTATGAGTGTGAGTGTGAACGTGTATGGGTGTTTCCCAGTACTGGGTTGCAGCTGGAAGGGCATCCGCTGTGTAAAACATATGCTGGATAAGTTGGTGGTTCATTCCGCTGTGGTGACTCCTGATGTTGGGATAAAGGAACTCAGCCAAATAATAATTTAAAAGGAGTATCGAATTTTAGTATTCAAAATCAACATATTTGTGTCAGAAATTCTCCTAGTTAAACCTCCAAGATAAACTTTTCTGTT
>NC_079452.1:33815640-33928140 GCF_903798145.1 Danio aesculapii | reverse complement strand
AGCTTACTCAATTAACCTATACCACGTCCGTCTTTGGACTGTTGGGGAAAACCCGAGCACGTGTGAAGCGATCGTGCTACCCACTGCGCCACTGTGACACCCTATATTAGTATTAATATTTAGTCTACTAAAATAAACTTCTTTAATAATAATAATAGTTGCATAAATTCAGTGGATCTTTACCTGGTATAGGATTCAACAGTCCTCCGACATGGAGATGAAAATCGGGATCTGTAAAAAATAAATAAAACCAAGAGCAAATTAATAAAAACAGAATGATTACATGATATAATTGCAGGGTACATTCACAGTACTTACCTGCAGTGTATGAGTACTCCACCTTGAAACCAAGTTCCTCCAGTTCCTCATCGCTGGTAAACTTGATCCACAAAAAGCGTCCGGAGGAGGTGACAATTCCTGGACTCTTATCCCCACAGAACCGATTAATCAGCGGAGAGAAAATGAACGGCCCATCCCGTATTTCAATGTTATCAAAGCGGCACTCAAAAGACGGCTCGATGTGGTAGATGTCATCGAAGACGAGCTGAATTCTCTTCCGCGGATGGGCTGATATGAACAAGAAACCGATGTTACAATATGAGTACTTTAAGTATTGTGACTAGGAGACACACACACACACACACACACACGAATGTAAAAGCTTAGGTTGGTTTTTAGCCACTTTATTATTATTACTTTTAGAGAGAAAGATCTGGAAAACTGACCTTTGAACTAACAACAATGAAGCATGGACCCATCCTGCCTCTATCAATGGGACAGGCTGGTGGTGGTGATGTAATGGTGTGGGATGTATTTAATACCATTCTTTGAGTCCTTGATTAGCAATTGAGCACTGTTTAAAAGCCAAAGTCTACCTGGGTATTATTGCTGAACATGTCTATTATTTTATGCCCACAATGGACCCTTTTATAATGTCCGCTAATACACCATGTCACAAAGCTCAAACCATCTCAGACTGTTTTCATGAACATTATAACAGTGAATAATATACTCAAATGACCTCCACAGTAGCCATCAGTAACTAGTATAGATCTCAATACAATGAGGGCAAAGAGGAGTCCAACCTAGCAATGTACATTCTCCGGCCACTTTATTAGGTATACCTTACAAGTACTGGGTTGGACCCCTTTTTGCCGTCAGAACTGCATTAATCCTTCGTGGCATACATTCAACAAGGTACTGGAAATATTCCTCAGAGACTTTGGTCCATATTGACATTATAGCATCATGCAGTTGCTGCAGATTTGTCGGCTGCACATCCATGATACAAATCTCCTGTTTCACAACATCCCAAAGGAGCTCTATTGGATTGAGGTCTGGTGACTGTGGAGGCCATTTGAGTACAGTGAACTCATTGTCATGATCAAGACCGGTGTATCTAATAAAGTGGCTGGTGATTGTAGTGCATGTGATTATGTATGGCAGTGTTTACAAACACAATGAATAGTACAAGTATCTAGTGCTAAAGCAAGTGAGACTCTTACCTTCCAGTATGTACACACACTCCTTGTTTGGTGGGTATGAATTGGGGTAGTTTGGAGAACTGAACGTTCCTCCATTTTCTGTCGGGACCAAAGTTCCACAGTGAGCTGGTTTCTTATCCTCAACAGCCACATTCTGAGCCAAAGCTACTAAAAAACACACACACAAGATGATCTGCATTTAAGATAATGATTATCGAAGCTAAAACACTAGGAAAAACATAAAGATTTTTCATTTGAACTTTCTTGTATCTTTGCATGCATGTTCCTACTTTAAACCAACCTTGGGTTTTCTGTGCCAATGCAAAACCCTCCTCTATCAGGATAAGCAGAACCAAGGCTGCAAAATAAAAAACAAACAAAAGCAGGATATGTTTTACCTTGGTGGTCTTAGACCTACAGTGATGTATTCTACTAGTAAAAAAGACTGCAGAACACAAATGGAGCATAGAAAGTACACAAAAAATGAAGGTTTTGATCATGATTATGACATTGTTTAATAGTCTGGGGTCGATACGAAGATTTAATCTCTTGAGACAAGTGTAGTTTGCCCACAAAGGCTGCATTGAATCATATTTTAGTAAAAACAGTAATATTGTGAAATAGTCTGCTTTCAAACACTGTTCAATATTTTTAAATATTGTTTTAGATTTTAACCTAATTATTCCTATAATATCAATGCAGATTTTTTGCAGAATTTTTTGCAAACTGTGGCTCAGTGGTTAGCACTGTCGCCTCACAGCAAGAAGGTTGCTGGTTCGAGTCCCAGCTGGACCAGTTGGCATTTATGTGTGGAGTTCTGCATGTCCTCCCCCTGTTGGCCTGGGTTTCCTCCGGGTGCTCCGGTTTCCCCCACAGTCCAAAGACATGCGCTATAGATGAATTGAATAAACTAAATTGTCCATAGTGTATGAGTGTGAGAATGAGTGTGTATGGGTGTTTTCCAGTGCTGGGTTGTGGCTGGAAGGGCATCCACTGCGCAAAACATATGCTGGATAAGATGGTGGTTCATTCCACTGTAGCGACCCCTGAATAATAAAGGAACTAAGCCAAAAAGAAAATAAATGAACGAATGTCTTTAGTGTATGAGAGTGTATGGGTGTTTCTCAGTACTGGGTTGCGGCTGAAAGGGCATTCGCTGTGTAAAACATATGCTGGAATAGTATGTATATATATATATATATATATATATATATATATATATATATATATATATATATATATATATATATATATATATATATATATATATATATATATATATATATATATATATATATATACATATATACATACATATACAGTATATACATATATACATATATATATATATATGCTGGAATGCCCTATGAAGGGAAAGGTGGAGAAGTAGGGGTGGAAGGGGGGATTCTTTAAATCGAAGATGACTGTAGTGAGAAACCCTGGCTCTTTATTATGGGTTGGGAATCGTCTGATTGGTGGATCATACATAGCTAATGCAAGACCAGCTGTGTTCAATCAAAAGCACGTGATCCTCTCGAAATTAGTTTATAAATAAACTTCACAAAGAGATTCCTATCACACACAAAAATAAATTCATATTTCTGTCTGAAAGCAAAAATGAAACGTTCCTCATCATTTACTCACACTCAAGGGACTCTAAACATTTATGAGTTTCTTTCTTCTGTTGAACCCGCTATAAGATATCCTGAAGAAAGTTGAAAAAAGCTGCCATTAACACTCATAGTAGGAACAAAAAGCTCTTTTTTCCCAGCATACTTCAGCATATATATATTCCTTCTGTGTGCATCAGAAAAAAAAGAAACTCAAACAGGTTTGGGACAAGTGAAGGATGAGTAAACAATGACAGAATTTTCCTTTTTGGGTGAATTGCCCCTTGAAACCGATAATTTCAGTGGGCTCGGATTGCAGCATCCACAAATATACTCATGTTGAAGCTTTTGTTTTCTCATCAATATAGTCATTTCTGTCATATACAGAAGTAAATTGATGAATTTTGTCTACAGCTGAGATGTGATTTGTAAAGGAGCTGTCAGTTCAGCACCACTTGTGCAGTTTGCAATACTTGCACTCACCAACATTCAGACTCTGCTCAAAGCAGAAGTACAGTATGTCTTGATATAACTTTACTGTATGTATAAACAGACAGCTTACTGCACTGGCTTGCCAAACAACAACCGAAAGGCAAGACATAAGTCAGTTTAAAGGGATAGTTCACACAACTTTGAAAATTCTGTTATTTTCATTTACTCACCTTTCATTTACCACAATGCAGTTTCTTTCTTTTAATGAACACAAAAGAAGATATTTTAAAAAATGTTGGAAACCTGTAACCATTGACTTCTGTAATATTTGTTTTACTATGGATGTCACAGTGGTTACAGTTTTTTAAAACTTCAAAACTGTGTGCTGTTTTGGGTTAAACATGAGAAAAGAAAGTCCTAAAAGTTTTAAAAGTAAATTTTTGATGATTCTAACTTTGTCCTAAGCATTAATAGACAAATTCTTGCATTAATAGTTCAATTCTATTTTTTAATTAATTACAACTCATGCTGATGTGTTTATCCTCATAAAACCTTATGTGCTTAACTACATATAAACTTGCTCCATAACATCTGTGGCTTTGTGTGACTGATAACCAAGAAGTTACCTCCTCTGTACTTGTTATCACCAAAATGTTACAACGCTACTTTCAGAGAGTGCTCGTTTACAGGAACAATCACGGACGGTAGGGGCAAAGGCTCATTCTCTTGCTGGCTCTGTTATGTGTATAACTTTTTCTGTGCAGATTAGCTTGTTCTGCCTAATAGCTAATGATTTAACTGATCTAGATGGAGGATCTTTCTTACTGAAGCGGCCCTGGGCGGGGCTGAAGAGAGACGTCGATAAATATGGAGGGGGAAGCGGAAGTGGGTGTGTGTGCCCAGCTGACACAGACTGCCTGTGTTGCTGTTCTCTGACACCTGGAGCTCTGTAATGCTTTATTCATCTAATTAATTAAATTGATTGAACTTATTTAAAGCCTCTGACTGATGTTTTAATCTGGGAGGACAAGTAAAAGTCCAACAAAGTTTAGAACCAATTGTGCATAAGTAAACTGTTAGAAAATCTCAATTTTTTTGGTGAACTCTCCCTTTAAAAACTGAAGTCTAAGTGACATTATGAACTGGATGAAGAAAAGGCATCTCAGAGAAAAAAAAACGGTTGCAACCATGCTTATATTGTAATGATATGGTGTTATTTTAAGTATTTTGGAGCATCATGTAAATACAAAGCAATATAATATTTACATATTATGCATGCACAGTACACAATTACTTACACTAATAAATAGTTAAAAAAACAGAAAATAGTTGTGGAAATTAAATATTTATTCATTCATTTTCTTTTCAGCTTAGTCCCTTTATTAATCTGGGGTCGCCACAGCGGAATGAACCTCCGACTTATCCAGCATATGTTTTACGCAGCGGATGCCCTTCCAGCTGCAACCTATCACTGGGAAACATCCATACACACTCACTCACACACATACACTACGGTCAATTTTAGCACACCCAATTCACCTATAGCGCATGGACTGTGGGGAAAACCGGAGTACCAGGAGGAAACCCACGCCAACATGGGAGAACTCCACACAGAAATACCAACTGACCCAGCCGAGGCTCGAACCAGTGACCTTCTTGCTGTGAGGCAATTGTGCTACCCACTGCGGCGCCCTGAATAGAGAAATATGCTAGACTATTATTATAACTATAAAAACATTTACAGCATGCCAAATTGTTATGATAATATAATTCACAACCACTGTATTACCATCTGATCTAATCACTGTATCATGATGGCTTTATTTTAAATGTATCCATGACTGAAACAATACTGTAGTGATGATTTATAGTAAATACTAGTGTTTTTAAACTATAGTATAGTAAAATCTGCTATGGTAACACACCAACTAATATAGTAGTTTTCTACAACTATGTATATTATAGTACAATACACTACAGTTTACTGTGGTAAAAACTAAAGTATCCTACATTATTTAATACAGGTTATCAGTTTAATATAGTTAATACTACAGTAGTCTATGCTGTAACATTCAATAACAAAGTGTTGTAAATTCTATCATATAGTGTATTAGCAACTTTACTATAGTATGGTTCAAAAATACTGTAGTATATGCTGTAAATTACTATAGTATTTTTTTCATGTTGGCATTGCTAAAACTGTCAGACAGATTTGGACATACAAAAGTAGCATTTATCAGCAATAAAGCAAAATAAATAAATAAATAAATAAACGATAACTCACCCTCATGCATTTCCACTTTCACTTGACACTTTTCTCTCGTGAGATTGTTTGCGGTCTACATTTTCAACGGCATGAACTGAAACCATCGAAATACGTCTCTGCTACTGGTTTCATAAATAAAAAAGCACCTCTATCCGTTCATAAATCGATAACATCCATATAAAATCGTCCAATCGCTCTAAACGAGACCGCAAATGCCGAGACACAGCAGAAACTCTTGGGCTCCGCGCATCTGAGGAGCTTTTGAGTATTTGACTGAGTGACAGTGAGGAGCGGGAAGCCTTGCCTCATGAATATTAATCATTTCAATGACAGACGCACAGTATGCGTAACTGGTTGGATCCAATGATCTAAGTACGCCTCACTTCAACTGTTGATTTATTAAATTATATTTTCAATAATATTATGGATATTCATTACGTCATGTGACAAATTAACCTGACGTAATTAAAATATTAATTTTCAAAAATGTAATACATCATTTAAGTACATATTATAATACACTTAACACAAAAGTATATATTTAATACATTTTAGTGATGCACAAAAATTACAAGACATTACACTTGCTGGAACAAAATTATTTTACCTTATATATTTTTATGTTTGAATGATAAACACATGCATTAGCACTTCAGTAGTTGCTTCATTATTATTTTAATAAAACAAAGCACTAGAGATAGGCTAATATTACTTTACACAATAATGCACAAATGCATTTACACTAAAATTACACCTGCAGAAATAATATTAGTTTATATTTGAACAATGCACAAGAAATTTTAATCTGTTTACACTGTAAAAAAAATCTGTAAAAAAACAGTAAAAAGACATATTAAGACATATTCCAGTAAATTACCGAAACCGACCATTTCACAGAATTACAAGCAAAAACGGTACAGAACATACTTTAAGAGCAACATTCATTAAATTACAGTTTATTACTGTTGATAATTTACTTTTAAACTGTGAAAAATGGAAAACAAACTGTCAGAATAATAAATGTAAATAATCTGTAAAAAAAAACTAATTTCTTGCTCCATAATTACAGTCATGTTGCAGATTAGAACTGTAATGATACATGTAATTACTGCCATTTTACTAATAATTACTGCAATTAAACAGATTACTGTAATTTTACAAATTATTACTGTAAATATATAATTTATTATTGTAATTATACAAATTAATTAATGTGATTATAACTGTAATTATGCAGATTAATTGATGAGATTATACAGATTAATTTATGTAGTTATGCACGAAATCTCTAAATACTTCATAAAATTTTAAAACAGAAAAATAGCTTTTAAAGAATGATAAAAAAAAGCTTGAGTACAAATAGGCCTAACTGCTGTTGTCATGAAACACTGTATATATAACTATAAACTATAATACAATTTAACAATTTTTTTTATATGAAGGTTACACTCCAATACAATTTGCTTTAAAAAATACAAAACTGTTTTATATCTAATTTCTTTTACAAATAACACATTTACTCATCATTTAACAACAAAAACAACATTAGTGTCATGTGAGGACACTTGCAAAACAAAGTTGAGGATCAAATAGCAGTTTATTAAGAGAACCATCTTGCAATTAAAGGTTGAAACAGGAACAAACAGGTGCATACAAATAATCCCAAGCGTAAAGGCGGCAAACAAAGTAACAAAGTAACAAAGCAAAGTGCGTCAATGCTCGCTAAACACTTTACAAGACTCAGCAACGATGTGTCTGTGTGCTGAGTTTATAGTCCTTGAAATCAGTCCATTATGATCTTCTGGCTGTGTGTGTGTAATCAATGAGAATTAAGAATCCTGGGAGTTGTAGTACGCTAATGTAGAGTGTGTAGTTCTCCAGTGATCCGCAGTCGATAGATTGCTGGTGATCGTAACAGTTAGCATAGCAACATTGTTAGCACTGATAAATTTTTTAACAATAAACTTATTTTATAGCCATTTAAACACTGTGCATTACAAAAAACTAATAAAATAATACATTAAAACAAGAGTGTCAAACTCTGTGCAGTTTGTCCAACCCTTTGTGGGGAAAATATAATAAAAATATATGTGTAAAATGAATTTATATATTAGTAGTAAAGTTAGTAAAATAGTAAAATAACAGTGATTTTTACAGTTTTACAGTGATTGCAATATATGCAGCCTACAAACAGTAGGCTATTATTTGACATTATTAACCTCACGTTAATCTTCATATGTTTACTATACTAAAAAAATATTTGACTGAGTTTTTGTTTCCATATTTTTACAGGGATAATCTGTAAATATTAAAGTTAAAATATGTGTTCCTCTCTGAAAATACAGAACATTTCCTTTAAAAAACAGAAAAATAACACAATACCAAAATACAAGCAATAACTGTAAATTTATTATTCAAATATTTTTATTACAGAACATATCTATAAAACAACAGCGATTTCACTGTATAATGGAAAAAAACTGGAAAATTCTGTGAAAAAATACAGACAATTACCTTTAAAATAATGTTTATTTTTTACAGTCTATCTATCTATCTATCTATCTATCTATATATCTATCTATCTATTTATCTATCTATCTATCTATCTATCTATCTATCTATCTATCTATCTATCTATCTGTCTGTCTGTCTGTCTGTCTGTCTGTCTGTCTATCTATCCATCCATCGTTCTATCTATCTATCTATCTATCTATCTATCTATCTATCTATCTATCTATCTATCTATCTATCTATCTATCTATCTGTCTGTCTGTCTGTCTGTCTGTCTGTCTGTCTGTCTGTCTGTCTGTCTGTCTATCTATCCATCCATCGTTCTATCTATCTATCTATCTATCTATCTATCTATCTATCTATCTATCTATCTATCTATCTATCTATCTATCTATCTATCTATCTATCCATACATCCATCAATCCATACACTGTAAAAAATTATGTGACAAAAAATCATGACAACAAATATTTTACAAACAGTGGTCCCCAAACAATGGTCCCCACCCCCCTGTTTATGGATCAATTGGTAACAGGCCACACACAAAAAAGCATTAATTACTTCCAATTTATTTATTATCTGAGTCTAAACGATCTTTTATTTTGAAAAGTTTCTATTGTTTACATCTTGAGCACCGAAATGTAACCTCAAAACTAGCAAAATGAGTAAGAATCGTGTCTTTTCCCCGCACAGGTTAATTAATTCCAATGGAAGAGCGTGGCTTGTGTGCATAATGGACTGATTTCACGCGGCCGCCATTTTTAAAAGCGAAATCGAGGCTGCGGTGGTAAGAAACCCGGAAGTATCGTTGGGAGTTACATTAGAACGTTGTGTACTTGGCTGTATATCTTATCAGCGAAGAGAAAGTGACACAAATTTATCATTTCACCGCCTTCCGAGTGACCCGAAGGTCCGTCCTGAATGAATGGTGAAAATAGAAAGGGATATCAGAGCTCATTTTCAGCTAAGTTAAGGGAAATGGCACTAGTTAGCTAACGTTTTCTTTCCCAAACACACGTTTTAGATGCCATTTATCAAACTCAAGTTAATGAACTGATTCTTTCACTATATTAGACTTGTCACGATACTGAATTAAAAGAAAAAACATCAATTTCCCGCTAACATTTAAGGCACTGTTGACGGCTTTCTTAAAACAGCGCTGATTTGCCATTGTGTTCACGTGATCAACAGAATGGCTTGTGATTGGCCGAGAAGGTCATCAGTTCACCCTCCGCTGTTTACCGAGTACAAACACAGACGAGCCGAGCGATCTGCTTGATGACTCGACTGATCTTCATGGCTGTTTCCGCTCGCGTCTCCGTGTATCTGTGTTTGCACTGGGTGAAGGGCAGTAAACTGTGTGCAAACACAGATACACGGAGACTGGAACGCGAAGCAGCCGTGAAGATCAGTCGAGTCAAAAACTCAGCGGGAAATAGATGGTTTTAAAACTTAAGTACCGGGACAACACTATTACAGACAACACGAGGGTGTGCTACAGTGTTTTAGCGCTCACTGGGTAACATAGACTGAAGCAGGGAAGTGTCCCCACGGTGTTTACCTGCTGCCATGATCTGAAGCCTAGGAGGACACTTGAGCATATTACTCTTAAAGAGATTGCGATGTTGTTTGATGCTAAATTGCTTTTAATTTTCTAAATTAAACTTACTGAATGATATTAAAGTGATGTTTACACCAGTTCTGCATTTTGAAATCTCGGCAACAGCTGGAGGTGTGTACTCCGCATCATGTTACTGTAATGTGTACAGTCCTTGTCCTATACTTCCGGGTTTCTTCCCACCGCAGCCTCGCTTTGGTTCTTTAAAATGGCGGCCGCGTGAAATAAGCGTATGGGAGCAATTCTCATGTGCAACCATAGTGCAACGCTCTCGCACCTTTCAGGTGCACCTATTTTAAAACATCTTCAGAAAGCTGCGAGCACACCGCAAATCACGTGACAAAAACAGGAACGCTTCACATTTTGTATGGAATAGACACATTTTTGTAGACTTACAGATCTTAGACAAACACTGCAGGGCTTTTTACTTTTCTCCATGAATAAAACTTGTATCAGAGTTGCAGCAAAGTTTTGTTAGCTTGTCATCCTCTGAGAAAATGGTTGATGGTCACCTAGTAATCTACATACACCCACCCCCTGGTCTGCAGTAAAATTGTCAAGCGTTAACCAGTCCGCGGTAATTAAAAGGTTGGAGACCACTTTTTCACAACACTTATTTTAATAAGTAATCAGTCTTTTTATTTTTACAAGGTTTAACTTCAGTCAATTTGACTAACTTAAGTTGAGATGACTAGAGAAATGTAATTTAAATAACTAAACGATTTAAGGCAGTAAGACTTTTTTACAGTGTATAACTGTAATGAAGCATTTACAAGTGCTGAATAAACCTTTTGTGGTACTGTGGATTTCTTTTTCTTTTCCTTTTTCAGGGACGAAGCAGCACAAAACCTGCTATCTTAACCCTGTTGGGGATGTTTTCATCCACTCTGGGGTGATTTTGAGTCTTAATTTGGCCATAACTTTTTCTGTGTTTCAGCCAGCAGAATGATTTTTGCTGACAAATCTTACTTTGACACATATTTTGAGAAAATGCTTTGAATTAAAATAACGAACAAACAAACAAACAAACAAACAAACAAACAAACAAACAAACACAATGATACACTCTAGGCAAATTTACTACCCTTTTGTGTTTGGGATGAAAACATCCACTAAATTAAACTGCTGTAAAAATGCATCAGATAATTTTTTTTTCAAGTTTGTTTGCAGAAATCTGTCAATCAACCTCAGTCCTGATCAAAACTACTAAATTGCCTAGAAAATGACAGGATTTTATCTCTTTAATTGGCAAATTCATAAATGATGTCACTGATTTAGTGAAAAAACACACACAAAATGACGTATTTTCAATATAAAAAGTAATTGTGGACTGGATTTATTTTTATTTTTACCACAGTCTTGGACATGTAAAACAACATTGCCTTTGATGCATTGTTTTTGATTTATAAAAAAAAATTTTTTTTCTAATTTACGGTTGGTGGCTGTTTTCCCCATAACCAATTTTTTTTATTTATTAAAAAACCATGACACCCTATAATCATGCATTTTTGATTGTTGGGGGTTTTCCCCAACAAAAAAATTGTCAATTTTACTGTTGATCATCAGTTGGCTCAATAAACCCTTTAGAATTAACCTTGTGCAAAAGAAGTTTCTGGATTTTATATGGAGTATAACAGCAAATTAAAGTGTGTGTATGTGTGTTTGAGTGTGTGAGAGTGACCTTTACGCACTTACCTTGATGTGTTTGAGAAAATCAAAATATGCATCTCAGCTCTCAGAACTACATAGAGTAAATAAAACAAAGACGGTGTATTTATGCACCATTAATAATGGTTATAATGGAAGTCAATAGGGCAAAAATAACCACCAACAGTAAATTAGGGAGAAACAAATGAAAATCGAACAATGCATCAAAGCCAGTGTTGTTACTAATCATTCACATGTTCAAGACTGTAAAATAAATTCATTCCACAATTACTTTTTATATTGAAAATACGTCATTTTGTGGGGTTTTTTCAACAAATCAGTGAAATTATTTGTGAATTTGGCAATTAAAGAGTTAAAATCCTGTAATTTTTTAAAAACATTTAGTAGTTTAGATCAGAACTGAGGTTGATTAACAGATTTCTGCACACAAATTTAAAAAATATTGATGCATTTTTACAGCAGTTTAATTCAGTGCATGTTTTCATCTCTATTATAACAAAAGGGTAGTATTTGAACAATGTACAAGGGTAAACTCTTGTTCGTAGCATTAAAAACAGTGTTTGTGGCTCAAAACACTGCAAATTTGACATTTCTCCATTACCTGACATACATATATTATCTTTAACCTTCTAGATTAGTGGTGTTATATTAGAAAGCATCTATAATGCACAGCTCTCCAAGACCAGGGCTGAGAAGCAAATGCAGCTCTAGGAAGATTACGAAGAAGCCTCCACATGACCTAAGCAGTAAGTCTTGCCATGGGATGTGTAATTTTGCGGATGGGGTCCGCACATCTGTTGAAGACGAGGGATTTGAGACTTAACACTGAGGGTCCCTGATAAGCAGTATGGGGACTGAACTGATGAGGCGCATTACAGAAGCTGATTACACCGGGATATATGAATTCTAATAATATCGGGCTTGATCTGATCACGTAATGCATTGACTGACAAGGTGCGTCACAGTGTGTGGTTTTAATCACCTTTACACTTGGCAAGAAGCAACACTATTGTGATAAAGCCATGACCTCTGTGTACTGAACTTTGTAAGTTTTCCCACATTGTTTGTGATAAAAACACGGATCACGTCTTAAATCAGGCAGATTTTTGTGCTCGGAGTTACAATTTGGAGGTGGGGATTATCTTGGATTTCAAAGTGGGAAATATTTGCTTACTTTTTATGGAGAGTTACCTTTTAAAGAAGTTAGACTGAATTAAAAGTTGCTAAAAAATATTCATAAATATTTTTGTAAATGTAAATGATGCACATTACATTATTTATGCTTATGTACTGTATAATTATATAGTATTATATATATTTATATGTAAATTTATATATTTTTATATATGCAAAATGCATTTACACCACTCACCGGCCACTTTATTAGGTACAATTTAGTACGTCTTCCCCAGAAGGACCTCCTTTTGCCTTCTGAAGTGTCTTAATCTTTGTGCCATAGATTCAACAAGGTACTGGAAAAGTTCCTCAGAGATTCTGGTCCAAACTGACATAATAGCATCACACAGTTGATGCAGATTTGTCGGCTGCACATCCATGATGCAAATCTCCCATTCCACCACATCCCAATCGTGCTCTATTGGATTGAGTTCTGGTGACTTTTGAGTACAGTGAACTCATTGTCATGATCAAAAAACTAGTCTGAGATGACTTGCGCTTTATGACATGGTGTGTTATCCTGCTGGAAGTAGCCATCAGAAGATGGGTACACTGTGTTCATAAAGGGATGGACATGGTCAGCAACAATACTCAGATAGGCTGTGGCGTTGACATGATGCTCAATTGGTACTAATGGGCCCAAAGTGTGCCAAGAAAAAACACTGATGCCCTTCTATCAGCTCGAATTTTAATATTTTAATATAAACATTTATTCCTTAATTGTCCTTCGGCTTAGTCCCTTTATTCAGCGGAATGAAGCGGCAACTTATCCAGCATATGTTTTACACAGCATATGCCCTTCCAACCGCACCCCAAAACTGGGTAACACCCATACACTCTCACGTTCACACTCATACACTACGGCCAATTTTAGTTCACCCAATTCACCTATAGCACATGTTTTTTTATTGGATTTGTGGGGGAAACCGGAGCACCTGGAGGAAACCCACGCCAAAATGGGAGAACATGTAAACTCCACACAGAAATGCCAGCTGGCCCAGCCGGGACTCGAACCAGCTAACCACCGTGTCGCCCTCTAATAGCAAACCGGCGCAAAAAAAATCACTAAATTAACAATTAAAATTAAATTGATGCTCAATTTAAAATCTACATGCGTTTCCTTTTGATTACAATATAAACAATCAATTTCAATAAATATATGATTCATTTACAATGCAGACTGTAAAGTCATATTTTCTGTCTTTTAGTTAGACATACTCAGTTAAAATAGTTGGGTTAAAAATACTCCAACATATATCCCCACAACAGGTTATTATAGCACCTTCCCAACTATGGGTTATTTTAACCCAATGCATTGGGTTATATAGTTTAACCCAATACATTGGGTTATTTTTGATTAAATGTAATTTTTTTCCACTCTGGTATTATTATTGCTACTATTGCTAGTACTATTAATGCGATATTTATGGCTGTGTAAATAAATAACATACAATTTTCAAAAATGTTGAAAATGCTTTGTTTCTATTACATTTTAAGTTCCAGGCACTTTGTTAAAATAAATCAAGAATCACAAACAACAAGTAACAGAAGAAAGTACAGACAGTTATAAACTGCAAGCAGAAAACCATGTGTTGATGGAGCAGAATATGGAGCTCTGTGTGCTGTATAGGCTGTGCAGCAGCTGCAGCAGGCTTCACTCAGTGTCCACAATGTACAATACATTTAAACCACATTCAAAAGCTTCTAAAAAACTGTAGAGATGATTTAATATAGATCGCCTATAAGCGAGCGTTTGTATCATCAATAATAAGAGTGCTGGTGAAACGGATATAAAAAGAAAACACTACACGGAGAGGATATTTGATAAATATTGATAAAATATTGCATTACAGCTTAAATAAACGTTAAAATGTAAAAACAACATTACACACCCATATTAATACAGCTGTACTGTGTCAGTTAAATCAGTTGACTGTTGAAATTCTTAATTTTTAACCCAACAGGTTGAGTTATTAAATAAATAACCAAATAAGGATTAAAATAACCCAACAAAGCACCAAATATTAAACCCAACTGGTTGAGTTATTAAAAAATAACCAAATAAGGATTAAAATAACCCAACAAAGCACCAAATATTAAACTAAACTGGTTGAGTTATTAAAAAATAACCAAATAAGGATTAAAATAACCCAACAAAGCACCAAATATTAAACTAAACTGGTTGAGTTATTAATAAATACCCCAATAAAGGTAAAAAATAACTAAACAAAGCACCAAATATTTTTAACTAAACCATTGGGTTAAATAGATTACTCAATGTATTTACAAGTGTATTATATGAGAGACTTGCTTTGTTTACCAAAGAACAAGATCTATTGTAAACCTTTTAGTGACTCCCAAAATCATTCCACATAAATCCACAGATTTATTTCTATTGTTTTGCAAAATTCTGCACAGATAAATAGCAACAAATATCCACAGATTCAGTCTGGCCCTAGTTATAAAATATGAATGTTATAGCGTCAGAATAAATATTGTTTTAATTTTAATATTTTATGCATGTGCAACAAAATCGCAAAATTAACAATTAAAACTAGGTGAAGCTCAAATTAAACCCCACAACATTATCCTATTGATTACGATATACACAATCAATATCAATAAAGTTCTAAGCTACACGTTTTAAAAGTAAACTTTGGCATTGCAAAAAATACAAATGTATCAAAGCCTCATGAATTAAGCTGCATGTGTGCCCTGCTTAAATGATCACAGAAAAGTTCTTTTCCATTCACGGCCCAACAAGACTATGCCTGCTGACAACTAACAGAAAAAGAGCTTTCATAAATAAGTTAAGCTGCCAGTGAAGTATGATGGCACTATTTGCAATTCAGATGAGCTTCAAACTCTCTTTCATCTTTGGCGGAGGAGATGAGATTCTCACCTGAGAATAGAGATTCTGCCACGTTCATTTACAATGGCCTAGATAAAGCACTGAAGCCACGCTAACTGCCATGAAGTCAACACGAAACTGTTGAGATATGGGATTATATGCATCCATATGCATCAGATAAAGCGAACAAGAGAACTAAACTGAAAACACTGTGGATGGTATGTTTGTGGGCTTTTTTCTTCAAATGTTAAAAATATTACATCAAACAAAAAGAATAGATTTGAGCCATAAGAATAGATCGAGCCATATGAAAAAAACAACAACCCAGGATCATTTTGATTACGTACCCCTATATACATTTCTGGAGATTGGCAAAAACATCCCAGGAGCTACATTTTTTTGCAGTTTTTGCGAATGCACCAGATGCCGCTGTGTGCACTTTTTGAGATCCCAAACTTCTCTCGCGAGTGTCATTTGCACCTGCTGTTCTTGCGTAAATCCACCAGAGGTCGCTGTCGACTGACCATGTCTATGGTGCCGATTTGGATTAGTCAATTAACTTAAGTTGCATGTTTTTGGACGGTGGGAGGAAACCAGGGGAAAACCACGTGAGCACGGGGAGAACGCGTAAACTCCGCACAGAAACGTTGGCTGGATTGGTAAGGACTAGAACAAGTGACGTTCTTGCTGTGAGGCAACAGTGCTAACCACTAGGCCACCATGCCACCCATCTAGGAAAGGAGGAGAAGAGTGGAAGGGGGATTCTTCAAAACGAAGATGGCTGGACAAACTTAGGGTAATTACAGTGGCTTAGGAATTGTCTGATTGGTGAATCATAAATTGGATAATGCGACCAGCCGCAAGCAATCATAAGCATGTGATCCTCTCCAAATTAATTTATAAATAAACCTCACTTGAGCTGAAACAGCACAACTCTTGAGGTTTTTAGGGACAACTTAAACGTTTTATGTTCAATCAACTCAAAATCGTAAAAAAAATTATTAAGTTAACTTAATTTGTGTTGAGATGAAACGATTGTGTGGAACCCAGCATTCAATGTAACATCATATATCCTTATGCACTATAATGTTTTGCTTTGTCATGAATATATTTTTGAGTGTTCTCGAAACATGCTTTCTCTAGTCTATAGTTTTCAAATAGGAATGTTACTTTTGAATGTTAAATGAATATCTAACGCATTTTAGAAAAACATCAATCATGGATGTTCTATGATTAACGTATAAATTTAGTTTTTGGGTATGAGAATGTTGTGATAAACATGTTAACAGTATGGAAGAACGTTTAGAAAATGTGAAATCTTTCAATTGTTTTTTAAAAAGTTATTTGTTTTAAGCGTACATTGTCAAAATAAATATTTTTTAAACATTAGAACATTTCCAAAGCATTATATTTTGAAACAAAAAAGTATGTGTAATGTTTGCGGTATACTGTACGTGTAACATTTATTAATGTAAAAAATGCTACAGTATATCAACATAAAAAAGTAATAAATGTATGGAAAATAAATTTTTCAAACATTTTAGGAATATTTTCTTAGTTTTATTCATTTATTCAATCATTTTACTTCGTTTTACTTACTATTTTAATCATTTACTAGCGTAATGAACCGCCAACTATTCCAGCATGCAATCCAGTATTCGGAAACACCCATATACAGTCATTCACACAAACAAACATACACTACAGACAATTTAGTTTACCCAATTCACCTATAGCGCATCTGTTTGGACTGTGGGGGAAACCGGAGCACCCCGGAGGAAACCCGGAGACTCAAACCAGCAACCCTCTATTTATGTAATGTTAATGGTTTTTTAAATGCTATGCAATGCTATATATTAAAAAAAATCTGAAGAAAATGGTAAAATACCTGTGAAGAACGTTCTATCAACGTTAATAGACGAACTTTATAACTTTAAAGGAACCCTTTCAAACATTAGTAAAAGTTATGAGAAAGTTCCTCGATAACTGCACCTAGTTAACAACATTTATGAAAACATTATTTCTAAATAGGGCGACATGGTGGCGCAGTGGGTAGCGATGTCACCTCACAGCAAGAAGGTCGCTGGTTCGAGCCCCAGCTGGGTCAGTTGGCACTTCTTTGTGGAGTTTGCATGTTCTCCCCGTCCAAAGACGCAGTATGGGTGAATTGAATAAACTAAATTGGCTATAGTGTATGTGTGTGAATGCAAGAGTGTATGGGTGTATCCCAGTACTGGGTTGCGGCTGGAAGGGCTTCTGCTACGTAAAACATATTTATAGATTAATAGATTAATAAAGGGACTGAGCCAAAAAGAAAATACATGAATGAATGAATATTTCTGAATATTTCTCACTGCATTCAAATGGAAACTTTTTGAATGTTTTAAAAATGTTTATGCAAATTGGGAATGTCTGCAAAAAAAGCGGGAAAAATTCTATATCTTGTTGCAAACAATATTGGAATGTTAGTTTTGAAGGTTCTCTGAACACTTCAAAACAAGATGTCATTAGCAGGCACATGACGTCTACATGACATCAGATTGATGTTGTTTTGTTTGGAAATGAAAATCAGGTTGATTTCAGAACCCAGACTTCCCAACAGTCCTAATTCATTCATTTTCTTTTCGGCTTAGTCCCTTTATAATTTGGGGATCACCACAGTGGATTGAACCGCCAACTTATCCAGCATATGTTTTACGCAGAGGTTGCCCTTCCAGCTGCAACCCATCACTGGGAAATATTCACACACATACACTACAGCCAATTTAGTTTATTATACCGCATGTCTTTGGAGCACCCGGAGGACACTGGGAGAACATGCAAACTTCGCCCAGAAACTGACCCATTTTAAACTGACTGATGTCTTAATGACATGTCTTAATAAGATTTCTACATTTAAAATGATTTGTTTTTTTAAATGAACTGGCCCAACTGGGGCTCGAACCAGCAACCTTCTTGCTGTGAGGTAATTGTGCTACCAACTGCTCCACTGTGCTGTTTCTTTCTTCTATCATATAATCTTCTTTTCAACGTCTTAATGAGATTTCTACATTTAAAATGATTTGTTTTTTTTAAATGAATTCACAACAAAAAGAATTGTTTTAAAGACTAAATCTTCATCTGATTTGACTGCTGTCCTGCTCTATGATTGAGGTGGGGGACACATCTGCATAAAAATGTATTTGTTAAACCCTCATAAAACTATGTTAAACTAAATTAAAAACTATAATTTGTAGAAACTTAGAGGCATTTATAGGGGCCCCCAAATTTTCTAGTTGCTTATTTTGCTTATAGGTTAAATCCGCCATGGGCCATGCTTGACGAATAAATGTCAGTATTTGACGTCAATATGACGTTGGTTTAAGATTGTCTCGACATTGGATTTTGGTCAATTTCCAACACAACCTAAAATCAACCAAATATCAACGTCTAGCCTTGTCGTTATTGGACGTCAAAATAACATTGTCCTTAGATGCTGGCGACCTTAATCTAACCTAATATTAAGGTCTTATGATTTTGTGTGTCTGCTGGGAAGGTTTTATAAAACTGCATTTGATGCAAGAAATATATTCCATGTATATTTTATAAATGTTTTCATCCAAGAAAATAAAATAGAATATTAAAGAGAAAAAAAGCCCTGAAGAATATTCTGTTAACTGTTAATCTGTCAAAGTTCTGCAAATCTTCTTAACTTGGTATCTTGAATATTAATTAATTCATCCATTCATTCAATTTCCTTCAGCTTAGTCTCTATTTCAGAAATCATCACAGTGGAATGAACCACCAACTATTACAGCATATGTTTTACACAGCGGATGCCCATCCAGGTGCAACCCAGTACTGAGAAACACCCATACAGACTCATTTACACACACTCATACACCATAGTCAATTCACCTATAGCGCATGTGTTTGGACTGTGGGGGAAACTGGAGCACCCGGAGGAAACCCACACCAACATGGGGAGAACATGCAAACTCCACACAGAAATGCCAACTGACCCAGCCAGGACTCGAACCAGCAACCTTCTTGCTGTAAGGCAACAGTGCAATTTAAATTTTTCAATCTCTCTATCTGTCTGTCCATCCATCCATCCGTTCATCTAACCATCCATCCATCTTTCTATCTGTCCATCCATTCATCTCGCTCTCTTTCTATCTGTGTCCATCCAACCATCTCTCTATCTGTCCATTTATCTGTCCATCTATCTATCTATCTATCTATCTATCTATCTATCTATCTATCTATCTATCTATCTATCTATCTATCTATCTATCTATCTATCTATCTATCTATCTATCTATCTATCTATCTGTCTATCTCTTTTTGCTGTGAGGGGACAGCGCTAACCACTATAAACAATATTTGAATGTTAGTTTCCAACTTTCTCTGAACACATCATACTGCATAAAACATATGCTGGAATAGTTGGCGGTTCATACCGCTGTGGAGAATCTCTGAAACAACTAAGCCGAAGGAAAATTAATGAATGGCTATTTGAGTTTGATAAAAACAATTTGGTCTTGAATAATTCCTCTTTGGTGCACAATAACTCTCACTGTAATACAATCCGAAGATGCAATGAAACATTAAAAAGAAATCAAATTTATATCGGATCAAATTCAAAACGTTCAAAAAAAGAGCATCAGCGAGGCACTGCATTTTTTCAGCATCCAGGTTCATGACTTCTGTGTGTTTGTCTGCACGCGATTGCGGATCTAAGTCAATCTGGAGGTCAAGTCTGCTTGAGTGTTGAAGGATTAAGAAAAGAGTCAAATCTTTTTGTTAATCTGCTGCTTTGTGGAGATGCAGAACGAGAGAGAGAGAGAGAGAGAGAAATTACTACTCAATTTCCTCTCAGCAAACTTAATTTCAAGGAAGAAAACAAAATGAAGGAATGAACTGTTATGTCTGAGAAAAACAACAAGATTTGAGTGATTGAGCCCACATGTCAACCATTTTATCTTATTTTTATTTAGATATTAATAGATATTGATATGAACCAACTTCATTCATTCATTTTCATTCAGCGGATCGCCACAGCGGAATGAACCGACAACTTCATTCATTCATTCTTTTTGGCTTAGTCTTTTTATTCATCAGGGGTTGCCCCAGCGGAATTAACCAACAACTTCATTCACTCATTTCGTTTACAGCTCAGTCCCTTTATTTATCAGGGGTCGCCACAGTGGAATTAACCGACAACTTCATTCATTCATTTTCTTTTTGGCTTAGTTTCTTTATTCATAAGGGATCGCCACAGCAGAATGAACCAACAACTTCATTCATTCATTCATTTTCTTTTCAGCTTAGTCTGTTTATTCATCAGGGATCGCCACAGCGGAGTGAACCGACAACTTCATTCATTCATTTTTTTTGGCTTAGTGCGTTTATTCATCAGGGATCGCCACAGCAGAATGAACCGACAACTTCATTCATTCATTCATTCATTTTCTTTTCAGCTTAGTCCCTTTATTAACCAGAGGTCACCACAGTGGAATGAACCACCAACTTATCCAGAATATGTTTTACACAGCAGATGCCCTTCCAGCTGCAACCCATCACTGGGAAACATCCATACACACTCACACACATACACTACGAACAATTTAGTTTATCCAATCCACCTATAGCGCATGCATACTCCACACAGAAATGCCAACTGACCCAGCTGCGACACAAACCAGTGACTTTCTTGCTGTGAGGTGACAGTGCTAACCACTGAGCCACATATTAAATAGTATATTGTAAATTTCTCTGGATTAAGCAAGGGTTTTGGATCTATACTCATCAAAAGCATCTGAATTCACTGTCATCTTTCTCCCGAATACAATCAAGAAGCAAATGCACAACAGCAATATCAGAATCAGCACCATATGCTTTGTATATGATGTATAATATCAGCAGATCAATTTAGTGTATAGAGACCTTCTGTAGAGAGCAGAATACGTGTTACACAGATAAAGCCAGTATAATGCCTTGTACGTGATTTAAAAGGTTAAATCCAGGAAACGTTCTGGATTAGAAATATAGCATGTGGCTGGAATACAATCACACTGATTCTAAGATGACATCGAAGATAGCAGATTTTCAGCAGATATTTGAACGGATGGGTGAGGGTGACTTTGGTGTTTTGGAAGTGTCTTACTTTATACAGGGTTAAAGTCTGTCTGTCTGTCCATTCATCCATCCTTCCAATCAATCAATCAATCAATCAATCAATCAATCTATCTATCTATCTATCTATCTATCTATCTTTTTCTCTTTATCTGTCCATCCATCTCTCTGTCTATCCACCCATCCATCCATCAGTCCTTCTCTCCATCCGTCTATTTTTATCTATCACTCCATCCATTCGCCTGTCCATCCATCTATCTGTCAATTTTTCTCTATCTATCCATCTGTCCATCCATGGTCCTTCTCTCCATCTCTCTCTATCTATCCGTCCATCCATCAATCTGCCTGTCCGTCCATCTCTTTGTCAATTTCTCCCAATCCATCTGTCCATCTATCCATCTCTCTTTCTATCTATTTGTCCATCCATCCCTCTGCCTGTCTGTTCGACTCTCTATCTGTCCATTCATCTGTCTGTCCGTCTAACCATCCATCTCTCTATCTCTCTATCTATCCGTCTGTCTGTCTGTCCATCCATCTATCTGTCTATCCATCCATTTATTTGTCCTACTTTTCATCTGTCTATCTCTCTCTCTTTATGCACCCGTCCATCGTCCATCCATCCTAATCTGTCAGTCACTCTATTAGTCAGTTTCTCTCTTTCTCTCTCAAATTCAAAAATTCTAATTCAAAAAGTTGCTTTATTGGCATGACAAATGTTACAAATGTATTGCCAAGGTATTTTAAGCTCTCTCTCTCTCTCTCTCTCTCTCTATCTCTGTTTATCTGTGTCTGTCCATTAATCTATTTGTCCATCTAACCATCCATGCATCTCTTTGTCAATCTCTCTCTCTCTATCCGTCTGTCCATCTATCCATCTAGCCGTCCTTTTCTCCATCTGTCCATCTCTCTCTCTATCCATCTGTCCATCCATGTCTTTCAATCAATCAATCTATCTATCTATCTATCTATCTCATTTAAAAAAAAAAAAAAAAAAAAAAAAAAATATATATATATATATATAGTTTTATTTCATTATCAAATGTTTATTTTATTTACACATCTCTAAATCTTGCACCTGGCAGCATCCAAGAGACTTAATTTTTCACCAGAAGAAATAAATGAAGGCAGCTGTGAGAACATGTGGAGGGAGATGGAGAGAGTCTTTCTGACTGAAGTCCTGATGTCAAGCAATCTGAGACTCCAGCAAATCTCTCCACATCCCTCCGGCTAAAAATAACATTAAAGCCACCAGCAACACACTCACACCAAAGAGGTCAGATACACACTGACTCAAATCAACACAGGTCAACATCAACAGATTGAATAAACTTTATATTATCGATACCTTTTCTCTGATAAGTCTAAGTATCCCAAGTCATATTCCTATTTACAGTATACAGTGGATCAAATCTGTTAAGATATTCTAAGCTTGTAATCTGTTGCAGAGATGCCCGAAATGTGACACGTGAAAGAAACAACAATTTCCGTAGAAATCTTATTGCCTGTTTTTCAAATCCCATGAGTTATATCATGGCTATACATGTGATCAAAGACACAATGGAGAAAATCTGAAGGATTTTAATCACACAAGCTCTAAATGACAATGAAACTCTTAAATCTGGATGGACTGGTATATCTGAATATACACTACCTGACAAAAGTCATGTCGCTTATCCAAGTTTTAGGAACAACAAATATTAACTTGACTTTTAGTTGATCATTTGGTAAGAAAAGTGGCTTATATGAAAGGCAAATGCCTCTAGATTACACTTGTTTATTTTATCATGATCATGTCTTGATTTTTATTTATTTAATTAGGACATGAAGGTCTGACTTTGCTTAGACAAAAGTCTTGGATTGCATCAATTCATTGACTGAAATAACTTATTTATAAAGTAATCTGGAAGGGCAAAGAAAGCGTTCTTGTAGGACTCCCAGTCCATCAAGATCCTTTGGATTCATCTTCAATGTTTCCTCCATCTTACTCCAGACATGCTCAATAATGTTCATGTCTGGTGACTGGGCTGGCCAATCCTGGAGCACCTTGACCTTCTTTGCTTTTAGGAACTTTGATGTGGAGGCTGAAGTATGAGGAGGAGCGCTATCCTGCTGAAGAATTTGCCCTCTCCTGTGGTTTGTAATGTAATGGACAGCACAAATGTCTTGATACCTCAGGCTGTTGATGGTGCCATCCACTCTGCAGATCTCTCACACACCCCCATACTGAATGTAACCCCAAACCATGATTTTTCCTTCACCGAACTTGACTGAATGTGAGAATGTTGGGTGCATGTGGGTTCCATTAGGTTTTCTGCAGTAATTGTGATGATCGGGATGCAGTTCAACATGATTCATTGGAAAAAACTACCTTCTGCCACTTTTCCAAATGATCAACTAGTTAAGTTATTATTTGTTGCTCTCATAACTGGGATTGATGACAAGACATTTGTCAGCCAGTGTATATACAATAAGCAGCATTTGCTGGACCTAAAGTTCCGATTCGTTTGGCTTTACCACATTATTAAATCAGAAACGCACAATGTTTTTGTGTTTGTTTGTTGCGAAGGAAATCTGTGTGTGTCATTTCCTATCCAGAGGGAAATGTACAATCTAAGTCTTGAGAGGACAATTTCAGAATAGCAAAACAGGCATCTAATTTACAGATCTGGAACACAAACACACGAGTAGTCAAACTTTGCTACTGTCTTCCTAAACATATGTTTCTAATCATCCCTGGGTGTTTACGCTCTGTGCCAAAAGCTCCTTCCAAATAAAAAGCACGGAAGAGCGTGGAAATGCTGTGACAGACAGAGAGAGGAATCAAAGTGAAGGGATTTAGAGTCTTAAGAGTGATAACAACCTCATTTCTGTGTCTCTCGCACATTATACAAGCAGATAGTTTCTCACAGCTCTGCAATTACTGCTTCAGCTGTACAATTACTGCTAACAACAACAACAGCTGCCATCAGCTACAACAAACACACATGACTGCGCACAAAACAGAGATAAAGGGAGATGGCATGATAAGCAAAGTTGTAGTTTAAAGAATGTTAAATAACAAAAGTGTAAATCAATCCTTTTATCTGAGGGTCATATAGGGTCATTTAACATGAAAATAAAACATGAAGCACAGGTACAAATAAAAAAAAGCAAAAACATGCTCAGTCCTACACCCTGCATATTCAGGGTTACATCAGAAAATGATCCAAAGCTGTATGTCTCCATCTTGTGGACAATTTCCTACAGCGTATTTACATTCACCGGCCACTTTATTAGGTACACCTTATCAGTATCGGGTTGAAACCTCTTTTGCCTTCCGAACAGCCTTAATGCTTCGTGGCATATATTCAACAAAGTACTGGAAAAGTTTTTGGTCCATATTGACAAGATAGCATCACGCAGTTGTTGCAGATTTGTCAGCTGCACATCCATGACGCAAATCTCCCGTTGGACTTGGTCATCAACAATACTCAGGTAGGCTGTGGCGTTGACACGGTGCACAGTTGTTACTGGGCCCAAAGTGTGCAAGAAAATATCCCCCACACCATTACACCACCACCACCAGCCTGAACCGTTGATACAAGGCAGGATGGATCCATGCTTTAATGTTGTTGATGCCAAATTCTGACTCTATCATCCGAATGTCGCAGCAGAAATCGAGACTCATCAGACCAGGCAATGTTTATCCAATCTTCTATTGTCCAATTTTGGTAAGACTGTGTGAATTGTAGCCTCAGTTTCCTGTTCTTAGCTGACAGGAGTGGCACTCGGTGTGGTCTTCTGCTGCTGTAGCCCATCCGCCTCAAGGTTGAACGTGTTGTGCTTTCAGAGATGCTCCTTTGAATACCTCGGTTGTACCGTGTGGTTATTTGAGTAACTGTTGCCTTTTATCAGCTCAAACCAGGTGGATATTTTCTCTTTTTCAGACCATTCTCTGTAAACACTAAAGATTAGTAGAACGGCTGATTAGAAGTTTGCGTTAACAAGTTGGGCAATAAATCTAATAAAGTGGCCAGTGAGTGTAAATATATATATAGTTAAAGTCAGGATTATTAGCCCCCGTTTATTTTTTTCCCCCAATTTCTGTTCAACAGAGAGAAAAAAAATTTCCAACACATTTCTAAACATAATAGTTTTAATAACTTATCTCTAATAACGGATTTATTTTATCTTTGTTATGATGACAGTAAATACTATTTGACTAGATGTTTTTCAAGAGACTAGTATACAGCTTAAAGTGACATTTAAAGGCTTAACTATGGTAATTAGGTTAACTAGGCAAGTTAGGGTAATTAGGCAAGTTATTGAATAATGATGGTTTGCTCTGTAGACTATCTGAAAAAATTAGCTTAAAGGGGCTAATAATTTTGACCCTAAAATGTTTTTTTAAAAATTAAAAACTGCTTTTATTCTAGCCGAAATACAACAAATCAGACTTTCTCCAGAAGAAAAAATAATATCAGACATACCGTGATAATGTCCTTGCTCTGTTAAACATCATTTGGGAAATATTTATAAAAGAAAAAAAAGTTAGAGGGGAGCTAATAATTATGACTTCAACTGTATATATAGTGTCGTTATACATTGCAATTATTGGATAAAAGCATATATAATGTAAACTTTAATGTATGAATTCTGTTTGACTAAAAATTTATTTTTTATTTATTCTGTAAAATACAGATGACTAATCAAATTTAGAGAAATGTCTTTTAGATCATTGCATAAAATAAAGTGTCAAGCTTTCAGACATGTTCATATAATTTTTTGACAATACAATATCAATGTTTTAACAGAACAGTAGAATCTCTGAAAACATTTGTTATTGTATTATTTTCTAGAAAAAAAGTCTAAATTAAATGTTTTATTTAAAATTTGAAGAAATGCTATCAGACGTTGATAGAATTAAACAAATATTAACCTTTTATTCAAACACATACCTCACAAATCCTGAGTATTGTCAACCGGTTTCTTTTTTTATTTCTTATTTGTTAGTGTGTATCTGAAATATTATTAACTATAGGCTACCAAAACTTTTTCCTGTTAGCCTACTCTCAGCTAAATATTTGAAGTAAATGTGTGTCTAAACTGTGTCAGTGAAAACACTGCTTTAAGCCAGGGCATCAGTGAATCATTTGTGCAGTCAAAGAAGCAGAAATGACCGACTTTAATCAATTGTTCCACATTTTAAACACATTCAGTGACGTCGTGAAAGAGGGCGGGGCGGTGAGAGTGCGTGGGACGCGCAAATTTCCGACAGCCCTGCAGAGAATGAACGGGGAGTCAGACGGGGGAAGGATCTGGAAGAATCGATTCAGTTTGTTTCGACTCGTTAAAGATTCATTTCGTTTTAGATCGTTCAACGCTAAAGTTCTCTCGAAAGTAGTGAATTTAGTTGATTATCTTTTTATTTTATATATTGTTTACTGACTTTCAACTAGGTAGACAATTTTAATACCACTATTTGTCGCTGCAATGTTAAATAACATGGAGCAATAGTAGCAGCACCGTTAAACTACAACTTAAACACACTATTACTACAACTTGTGATACGCAAACGTCCATTACAGTATAATTCATTTGGTTAAATTCTACTCGAGTGAATCGTGAATCGGTTCGACCAAATCATTTAAAAGAATCATCTCAGTTGAACGATTCGTCTGGAAACTACATCACTAGCAGTTTTCCTCCCTTTGCTCAGTCAGTCTCTCCATCCCTGATTTTGTGTTTGCTGCGTCTCCACTCATTCACCGTTAAACAAAGGTAGGTTTATGGGCTAATTATACTTTGATTGCAAACTTTGCTATGTTTTTCCTTTGGTATACTTAAAAATAAGTATGTGTGCTGTTTGTCGGTGCTGTCAGAAGCTCTCTGCTTTGTTAAGTCTCAGCGGTGAGATGCCACGTCATTAGTGAAAATTCTAACGTTTTTAAATTTCGCCATGTTCTCTCTCAGTTTAATGTATTTAAAGTGGATTACAGAGCAATTATACTCTAAACTTCTTTTTATTAGTGTGGTCGTCAGATGAGACCCATGTTCAGTGCACTTCATTAGTTGAAAGAAGGTGTGGCTGAGTTAAAAGAAATAGTTCATCTTTAATTTGCATATCTACTTATAATATACATAACACGTATAGTTAGAATAACGAGACAATTTTTATGTGAATGTCTTGCGTATGCTAAATTTAAACAGCCCTTTGTGCTATTAATCACATACATGGCCATGAAAGTTGTGCATTTCCAATTGCTGGACTATAAAACCACAAGAAGCGGACATTATGTGCTGAGGTCTAAGCCATGGTTAAATGTTATTTGTTTTGTCATGAAACTACAAGAAGCACCGTTTATTTTAGGAGTAGTTCTCTAGGTTTCTTTCAAAGACTTGTGGCCGATTACTGCTGTTAAGTGGAAAAAGTAAAGTTTTATTTCATATGGAAAACATTAAAACAGAGAAGAAAATAAAAAAGATTTGTACCTTAAATGTGAGGTTGATATCTCTCAAAATTAAGCTTTCAGTAGTTTAATTTACATATCTATCTATCTATCTATCTATCTATCTATCTATCTATCTATCTATCTATCTATCTATCTAACTTAAACAGAACCATAGAGTTAATTTAGCTGGAAAAGAAAACTGTAAAAAAAAAATAATAATAATAATAAATTCTATTATGTAATTTGTTGTTCCTGCTAAACCCATTTCCTGTGGGTCATTTTCTTTCTCGAGTTCTTTCCACTCTGATGTTTTAATAAACATGAATGTTTCTAGCCCAGCTTAGTCTGCTATATTTAAAGATGATTATATTTGTGTGAGCTTGGCTTTAAGAATTGTGATCTCTCTATTGCAAGGGAGCAGAATGGGAGCGAAGCTCAGTCGAAAGAAGAGTGAAGCGGGGATTGGAGCAGAGACAGCAGGTCCAGCTGTAACAGAAACTGAAACAGCAGACGGGACAGAGAACCAAGAGCAAAAATGTTGTGAAGGGAATAAGCCTGAAGAAGAGAAGCCTGACTCCTCAACCAGCGTCCTGCACAGCATCACTCAAGCTGTAGGAGAAACGGTCAATGCAGTCACTGAACAGATTGCTGCACCGGTGGAAGATGTGGTAAACAAAGGCATTGAAGCAGTGGAGTCTGCATTGGCATCCGTCAGTCTGATTGGGAAGGAATCTGCAGAGCAAGACCCCGAGCAGAAGTCTGATCCTGCTTCTTCTGATGTTGAACCCAGCCTCTTGGATGACCTGCTGAAATCTCCAATCTCAGAAGCCCTCATTTCTGGAGTGGCAGTGGTGAGTGAAGCCATGACCGGTGAGACGGTGGACGACAAAAGTAGCAATCCCGCACCAGCAGAGAAGGAATGTCTGGATAAGGTGGAGACGCCCTCATTGGACCTCGTGGACTGTAAACTGACTCATGAAACCACAATCCCTGACTCAGATCCCTCATTCACTTTGGAGGATATGGGACAGAATGCAGTGGACACAGTCAACCTCATTTAAACCACTATACTCTCCTTTAGAAGTCAGCAGCGGCTGGAAGGTTATTAGATGCATGTGTGTCACAACATTATTAAAGAAAATGAACAGTCATGTTTTCCCCAAGGATTTAGTATTAAAACAGGATTGTCCGATTCAGAATTTAACTGTGGTATCCAAACTGGATGAACATTTTTTGAATGTAAGAATGAAATGAAAGGATAAGTAAACCAATAATTTTATAAATGTATATCAAAAGTTAAGGAAAACTTTGGAAGTTAACCTTGTTCTTTTAAGAGATTGTTCACCCATAAATTTAAATTACCTCATAATTTAGTCTCCATCATGTGGTTTTAAACCATTAAGAGTTTCTTCTCTTGAACACAAAAGATGAAGTTTTGAAGACTGCTGTTGTGGCTGGCACCATTTGACTTCCATAGTAAGAAATAATAAATACTAAATGGAAGTCAATGGGTACCAGCCATTTTTTAAATATCTTATTCTGTGTTCAACATCAGAAAAGAACTCAAATTGGTGATATCCCAGCAAAAAATTTTGTGTCATCTAATAAACATCTAAACATAGACAGCTTGGCTAAAACAAGGCTAAACTCTGGCTGTCAGTGAAAATCTAATAGACATCTAAACAAAATAGCCAAAAACTACACTAGTCGTCAAATAGACAGACTATTACAGTACAGTAGTCATTCATATCTGTTTATTTGATGACTAGTCTAGTTTTGGCCTATTTTTGGACATCTACTAGATTTTAACCATGTTGATTTAACCAAGATGACCATGTTTAGACGTCTATCAGACATCTATTCGACATCTTTTAAAAAAAAAATAAAAAATGCTTGCTGGGATGATAGCAGAATTTTCTCTTTCTTAGTGAACGATCCCTTTACTTGTGAATATTACACAAGCCTTCCTTGAAAAAAGACCCTTTAAGTTACATGTAAACCCCACTAGGAAAACAATCCAGCCATGTCAGATCTAATGAACATTCCTAATGTTATTCCTACCAATTTGTCGACCAGCCGTCTAACTTTTTCTCTTCTTGATGGTCTGTATTCTTCCAAGCTGATTGTGTATGAACGGTACAGCCAGTCTCCCATAGGAGAAATGAAAAAGAATGTACATTAAAACAATGATTGTAGTAAATGAAAATAAAGACTTCTACAACTCACAATGACATTCTTCCTTGATCTGTATTTTATTTAACCCTCTCCAAAAAAAATGGTATGCATTCCTACAGAATCTCTTCATAACATCTGAACAAAACATCAAGGATATTGGAAATAATTTGACATATTACTGCAGTGGTGTTTGAAATCATTTGGAGTGCAAACGAAACACAACATAAAAGTGTATGAACTAACCCAATACGCAGGAGCTTCCTGGGAAGTTTCTGGGAAGATAACATGCCCCATCTCAAGAGTTTTCTCAGAGAGGTTTCTGGGGAGAGGGGGGCAACATTCTTTCCAGAGAAAAGAGGTCTCATGGGACATTAGTATTTTTTTGAGGTTAACTTTCAGGCTCTTATCCTAAGAAACTTTGGGTTTATGTAAACAAACATCTTTTCACTGTGTTTTCTGTACTGAATGTGTAGCGAAGTTTGATGAAATATTAAGCTGCTTCCGTTTGCTGGAATCTAAAGGAAATGCCATGCCTCATTATCTTTGTATAACAGAGCTTTGTGTACTTCAGCCATAAGAGGAATGAATTTAGATGACAGGAGCAATGGGAACGCATCACTGTTCAGCTTTATACAAATATACATACAGTATGGACTCCCATGCAAATCAAGTGGATTTGACTGAAAACAAATAGATATGCGTGACCAGTTCTGCATTACATTTCCAATAAACAACAGAAAAATACCAAACTTAAGAAGAAACTAAATATATAATCTCTTTTTTTTTAACATTACTCAGTTTTTTTTCTAACACATAACTTTGTTATACACAAAACTATACAGTCTCAAAACAAAAATATCCAATAACATAACGTCCTTTTTTGAGTCGGTGATGTTTATAAGGCCTTTGCAACAGACAGATCCACACCCTGCGCTTTGGCTTTCTGTCAGTAAAAGAGAAAGAAAAAACGAATTAGGATTCAGAGAGGACACTATTGGGGAAATGAAACAGGAAGCAAGAATATGATACAGTCTGTGCTCTGCTTTCCATGATAAAGCATAGATACAACCATAGTCTTAAAGGTACTGGCATTGCAAATTAGCTAACATTCGATGTTTCTAGATTTTTATTGAGCCATGTCTTGTTAGTCATTTTGAACTGTAAAGACAGCAACCACAGATTGTGTTATGTAATAGTATGACAGCCACATACCAAAGAGGTCACAGTTTCTTTAGCATTTTCTTTTACTGAGCACATGATTGGAGCCTATTATCACTGGATATATTTATCTAATTTAAATGTATGTATTTCAATACCATTTCAAACATTAAAGTAGTTGGAGAGCATATACAGTTTAAGTCAGAATTATTAGTCCTCCTGAAATATTAGCCCCCTGTATAATATTTCCCCCTAACGGAGAGAAGATTTTTTAGCTAATTTCTAATAACTGGTTATTTTATCGGGCAGCACAGAAGGTCCCTGGTTCGACCCTCGGCTGGGTCAGTTGGCATTTCTGTATGGAGTGTGCATGTTCTCCCCATTTTCACATGGGTTTCCTCCGGGTGCTCCGGTTTCTCCCACAAGTCCAAAGACATGCGCTATAGGTGAATTGGGTAAGCTAAATTTTCTGTAGTGTATGTGTGTGAATAAGTGTGGATGTTTCCCAGGGAGGGGTTGCAGCTGGAAGGGCATCCGTTGCGTAAAACATATGCTGGATAAGTTAGTGGTTCTTTCCGCTGTGGCGACCCCAGATTAATAAAGGGACTAAGCCAAAAAGAAAATGAATGAATGATTATTTTTTCTTTGCTATAATGACAGTACATAATATTTGATTAGATACTTTTCAAGAGACTAGTATTCAGCTTAAAGTGACATTTAAAGGCTTAACTAGTTAACTAGGCAAGTTAAGGTAAATAGGCAAGTCGTTGTATAACGATGGTTTGTTCTGTCTACTAAAATAGGGGGCTAATATTTTTGAAAAAATAAAATTAAAAACTGCTTTTATTCGAGTTGAAATAAAACAAATAAGACTTTCTCCGCAAATACTTAAATTTCTTGCACTGTTAAACATCATTTGGAAAATATAAAAAATAAAATAAAAAAAAAACAGGAGGGCGAATTATTTTGACTTCAACTGTATAAAGTAAAAGTACATTTTACATTTTCAAGGTCAAACATGAAAAAAAAATGTAAAAAAATTTATATTGTCAAGATACAATTTAAAATGCAGTAAAAAGTTAAACATTTCTTTGTCTTTTAGGGACTTTGATGATGTTCTAAAAACAGCTGTTGTTACATTTTTGAGCCAAATCTCTGGTGTGATTGTCTTAAGCATAGATCAATAAATTACAGCTCTCATAAATTCATTCATTCATTTTCATTCGGCTTAGTCCCTGATTTGTCAGGGTTTGCCACAGCGGAATGAACCGAAAACTTATCCAGCAAATGTTTTACACAGCGGATGGCCTTCCAGCAGCAACCAAGTACTAGGAAAGACCCATACACATTGATTCACACGCACTCATACACTACGGCCAATTTAGCTCATCCAATTCACCTATAGTGCATGTCTTTGGACTGTGGGACAAACTGAAGCACCCGGAGGAAACCCACGCCAACATGGGGAGAACATGCAAACTCCACACAGAAATGTCGGGACTCGAACCAGTAATTTCCTTGCTGTGTGGTGACAGTGTCCACCACTGAGCCACCATGCCACACTCTCATTATTTTAAATTATAACACCATCAATAAATACCTCAGGCCTAATTTTAAAAGTGGGTATTTTAGTAAAGTTTAGTAGTTTTTTTTAATCCATAAACATATTTCTAATAACATAGGAACTTGACTCATTATGTAACTGAAAACCAGGTTCTCTGATGTGACACTAAATGCTAAATGTAGGCTAACATTTAGACTTTGATTCTAATTGTGGCATTTTGGTGATTGTCGCTTTAAATTCTAATGAGATTCTGCTCCCAGCCTTCTCTTCAAGAGGGCGCAGCTACAAATGCATATGTGTCAGCATAGTAGCAAATTCCTATGCTAATGAGGGAGAGATTGTCACTAATGGGCGGGGCTTTCCCCCTCTGATGACACGTACAAAGGGAGAATGTCAATCAAAGTATTTCTGCAGACTGTTTTTAAGTGTGATTATAAAACATTATCCCCCAGTTTCACAAACAAGGTTTAAGGGTAGTCAAGATTAAATTACATGTTTAAGCTAGCCAAACTCAAAATAACTTGCATTAAGATATCTTAAAATCCATCAGTGTCTTTTTTTTGTCTCCAGGTGCACACCAGTAATATATTTTTCTAAGGCCATTTTTATAAATGTGGCTTAAATAGCTTAATTTAACTAAGGCATACTCGGCTTAATCTAAGCCCTGTTTGTGAAACTGGGCCAAAATGTATAAATTTTACCATTAGAAGCTGCTGATATTTATGAACAGACTGTTTAAACCACACAACTGTGTTTAAACCCCTTATAAAACTAAATTATGCATTATGGGTCTACTATAATAGTCCTACAAAGTTTATGCAAAATACATTCATCCTGTTAGGGTAAAGTCTTAAGTGTGCATCATGAGACCTGCATGTGGTAGAACTTCTTGGCCAGGTCTACATTGGTGCGCCCGGGGTGGAAGGGATACTTCCAGAGGATGGTGTTCCAGGAGTGACCAAACCTCTTCACACCCTTACTGAGGTTGTACAGCTCTTCATCAGACCAGTTCTGCCTCTTTCTGTGTCTGCCTGAAGACTAAAGGAGAAAACCATTAAAGATGAGGAAAGTTATTTCAGAGAAGTTATTAAACTGACAATTGCATTTTCTTTGATTCTGTGACAAATAAATAAATAAATCTGGAAATAGCAGGACTGACTGAGAGAATCTAAAACGCTTCAGATGAGATCATTGTAAGTTAGTGTGAAATCGCAGTTATGAATAGTACTATACATTTTTGAAGAGACTTTCTTCTGAGCTTTTCTTGAGTTGTCTGTGATCTGTCCACTGTTTCACGTCAGGGCCTGGGAGAAAATGCAGGATAAGAGGGACAGGAAGTGGAATTAATGAACCAAACCATACTAAATGTGTCCATGCTGGCAAAAGCAATACAAATGGTTAAACTTGCACAGGGCAGCAGGGAGGTACATTGATCTTTAGAATGATTTAGTGGGCAGTCTGTGAAAGTGCACATGCTGTATAGAACCCTGTAGTCTAGTACACAGTGGAAATACCATAATCTAGTTGGCCATCTTCTCTACACATATGCTCTGGTTACTGTATATGACATTCTTACTCAATAAGAAGGCTTTAATTGTAAAATACCAATAAACTAAAATTATATTTAACAAAAAAAGAGGAGTATAAACGGGTGCAAAAGTCTCTAAGTGCCTTCTGAAATGTTATTATAAAATTAAGATTTTTCTCAGGCTCCTGTGTGTTGGCTTGGTAATCTTATTTTATGGCAAAGAAGAGATTGTTTTCATTGCTTTAAAATGTTAAATAACTGAACAGGAACATCGGAGGCTGAGAAAAATGCTCATTTAAAAAGAAAATTGTGGCCACTTGCATCTGAACTCTCCATATTATTATTAAAACAGGGTATATGCAGGAATCCTAAAGGTAATTTCAATACCTTTTTAAGACTTTTTAAAGACCTTGTCAGAATATTTTAAGACCTCATCGTCACTTCAAGTTCTAACAGTATCAAACCTTTAACTTAATAAAAAGTTGTTAATAAACAATTGTAGTTAAATCAATGGAGCACAACCATGCAACAGAACTCAGATAAGGTCGGAAAAAACAAAGCTTGAAAGAATAAATAATGCGGTTGTTTTCAGTGACAGGCTTCAGCCACTGTTTAAACTTTTATATTTTATACATTTTCCCATTTTGCCGTTTGTTTCGCTCTATGGTTTTGCTACATGTGGAGAGCGTCACATCACTTTCCCGCGTTTGTCAAAAATTACGTGACATCACCCGGACGAAGCAGCTTGGCAGGACACGCCACGGCCCGAACCAATTGCGTGGATCGAGCTTGCCGTTGTTAATATTTGGAGGAAAATAAATAGATTTATGCTTTTTTTGGAGTCAAACACTTTGGAAAATGCTTAAAATTTAAGGCCTCGTAAAAACGCGATTAAGACTTCTAAATACATATTAAGGGCCTTAATTTTCTCATAATTAATCTATCAACTTTTAATATTTCAAGAACCTGCGGACACTGTGTAAAAATAAAATTATCTATAGAAATCATCATCAAACCTCTAGTAGATATTCCAGTCAACTTGAAGCATTTTAAAGGTTGCGTGAAATGCCTGGAATTGTGCCTTTTAATTCGATGTTTGACAATCTCAACCAGAACATGAAGAGAGGGCGGGACATATAGTAGCTCCTCCCCTTGGTGACAGTGGTTGAGCTCAAGCACATCAAATGAAAAGCAAATAATACGTTTCTTGAAGGGGCGGGGCATATTCAATACTAGAAAGTATTTTATTGATCAAGATTTGATGACTGAAGTATGAGATGATGTGAGAAAAAAAATCATGGATCTTTTTAGGTGGAAGTGACAAACTGCAAGCTTTGGATGTTTACATCCGTTTTATGTCTTCTAAAAGCAAATTTTGTCACTGTTTTGGAGCACACTAGCTTATAGACATCCTTAAAACTAACATACTAGGGGTTTATTGGATTTCGATTGATCCGTGATTTGTACAGATCATAACCCATGGTTCAGAACACACGTTGCCGGCGGATTAATAATTTTTTTTTAACTTGTGGATTAATCTTATATTTGTACAGATTGCAGAGAGAGATCGCCTCTCGCGTCATTCAAATTATATGTATGAAAGCATTTAGGCTTTCCTGTACAATATATTGAAGATGGAAGTTGTGGAAGGTTATTTGGCACGTGGTCATTTTCTTATGTTATTAAAGGTGTTTTCTGTCACTACTTGTTTAGCCTGCATTAAAAGATTAGGATCTCAATACCCACAGAACATACATTATAAATGATGGTGATTTGCATATGTTTATTAATCCTTCGAATCGCTGCATTCAAATCTGTGTTTGAAAAACGCAAAAATAAAGAAAGAGATTCAGTCATTAGAGTAAGTTATGAAGTTACAAACAGTCAAATTTCACAGAAGTACTGGAATAACAGTATATAGTTTAGATAAAACCACTGATGTTTATGGTAAAGATTTAAAAATCACCAACATATGCCTTTAACTTGATGCTCAAAATGAAAGTTGTGGCAACAATTACATTATTTAACCAATAGGTTGCGACAACCAGCCAACAAAAATATGCCACTGAATAATTCTTCAAAAATGATCCATCTAGCAATGAAAAAGATTTGAGTGAATAACTGAATCATTAATTGAAAATGAGACTAAAAATAAATATGGGTTGTACAAATTATATAAATTACTGAATATTTTACCATTTATTTTTATTCAGCTGATTATTTCTTCATTTTATTTTTAGTAAAATTACAGCTTCTGAGTTTTGTCTGTTAAAACCAAGTGTCTTGCAGTACTTTTTTTGTAATATGACATTTGTCTCCTCCCCTTATGGCTGATCCGAAAAATGGTCCGATCAGTGACAAAAAACCCCCCCCGATGTGATCTGAACTGTGAGATTTGTGATCCGTTACACCACTATACCAAATGGATACTAAATTAGTTTTTTATTTCACATGACCTTTAAGAAACACATGAAATTAAAATTAGTAACTACTCACGAAGGACTCTGAAATGCTTGATTTTTAAAGTAATGCATAATGACTGCTTAACTGTAAATTGCTCATTTTATTTGAACAAGATAATGCATTAGTGCCACCTTCATTATTGTAAAACAGCTCAAATAAAACCTTTTAGTTAGGGTCGACTCACCCTTTCCGGGCTTGAATTGTGATAATGACTGGATAACGGTCCATTACCATTTACTCGACAATTGCACTAAGAACATCTCTAGAAAGTCCAGTGAAAAAGTCTTGTGGTTATGGGAAAAAAGCCATATAGGAACAACTGAACAGCACTCAGAGACCACAACTCGGCAATGGAGAGAATGGAATGAGTGAGACTGAGGGTAAAAGGAGGACATGGAGGGAGAAAAAAAAATGAAAGTAAAGATGGAAAGACATCTCAACACCATAGACAAAAGTGGAAAGTGCAGTCCTGCATCTTGTGTTACGAAACAGTAACTTATTCAACATTATATCCCAGGTCTTTGCACGCACATGCACCATTTATCAAACTTATAGTGCAGATGTTTAAAGTGGCACAGGTACTATGAATGTTTCCCTCTTTACCTCTAAATCCCACTGTCTTCTCTATCAAACTCAAAAAGACGTGTAGGAATTTGTTCGTATAGTAGGTAAAGAACCCTTACTGTATGTTTCACGTGGTCTTCTCAGGGGTGTGAGCCTATAACCTGGACAGAGAAGAATTACTGAGCAGTATTGAAATATAAAATGCACTAAAAATTATGCTAATAATGTTGTTAAACATTGCATACTGCCAAAGACTACAGAATAGACATGATATGTCACTCATATAGTTTTGAATTGGGGTATATGTAACAGTCAATATGGCGAATGATGCCACGCCTTCTAGTAAAGGAGCCAATTGTTGATCAAAATAAACTGACGATTCTTCGAGGAAGGAGCTCTGACTATATGTGTTTTTGTTTCTGCAGATTTTGTGTGATTCAAACATTTATGAACGAAGGTAGAGAAACTGTTGTAGTTTAATTTTATTGGTAATTCCAGATATGAAATTTAATCATCAGCTTGGCAAACAGTTTGAGAATTTGACGTTTCACTATTCAAACAGAATGCCCGAGCATACTGCCTGAGAAAGATGGCAGCTAATTGAAATGACTTCTCTGAGAGTGACATGGGTTGCGTCCGATATTAACCTAGTACTCAGTAGGTACTGCATTTGAACGTACTACTTGACCATTAGAAAAAGTACGTTGTATACAGTATGAATGCGAGTAGCATGAATAGAACTCGGACATACTACATCCGCCATTTTGTCATGATCACATAACCTACACACGTCAGTTGTGTCGCTTAACTCCCATTCATTAATTCTCTCGTGGTGTCCATCAGATGCACACTTCAGAATCTCGCTAGAAGTAGTAGGTTATCTGGGTGCTTCTCACATACTGTTTTTCAAATTCTATAGCCGCCTTTCCACTGCACACAACATTTAGACACAGCTGTTGGAATACGCCCCCTTATGGCTGTCGCACAGAATTTGCAGTTTTTTCGTGCGCCATGGGAGAGAAGCTGTTCTCGCAGTGTCCGAAATAAAGGAGTGCAAAAGCAAGAACCTTTATTCTCTGTGCATTCACCATGGCTGAATGAATGCAAAACTAGAAACTCAAGCCGCAAAAAATTTAAGGGAATGTGGAGACAACAAATTATTATTATTTTTTTTTATTACTCATTTATGAATAGAAATGTTTTTTAATATAGATTTTTTTTTCTGATTATAAATAAATAAATAAAATCACGAAAAAAAAATAGTTTTTCTCATCTCGTGCACGCGGACTTGCTTGGACAACACTGGAATACATCACATCCGGTCGGTCAGTCGCAGAAAATAAAAGCAGCTTATAAATTCGGACATACTACTCTGCTCACATACTGTTTTCAGCACACTTTATAGTATGGAAGTATGCGATTTCGGACGCAGCCTTTGTTATTACTAATTGTGCAATAAGGGGGCATGATACCTAAAACCTGCATCATAATTCCACAGACTGTCATGAAAATCTAAAATACAATAAAAAGAACAAAACATAAAATACAAATAAATATAAAATACATTATAAAAAAGAGAAATATTTTAGCCTTGAAAAATTTGTAAGTATAGATTCCACTTAAATATCCTGTTGTATTGCTCTTTTTTTTGTATATTCCTAATTTATTTTATATTGTCTATTTATCTGTATTTTTTTTAATATGTTGCTCTTTTATTGTATAATTCTATGGGCAATTGTTGCTGAAAGATCACCAATAATTTTGTTTTACTACCATGTGGAACGACAGTCTATTGTATAAACCATTTTCAAACATAATATATATATATATATATATATATATATATATATATATATATATATATATATATATATATATATATATATATATATATATATATATATATATATATATATATATATATATATATATATATATATATATATATATATATATATATATATCGTTCCCCAACACACATCGATGCTTCATATGTAAGCATCTGCTAAATTACTAAATGCAAATCACGAGGGTGTGTTTGGTTCTCCAGGCCTTGTTCTAGTAAAGCTATTGTGAAAGACGCAGTCTCTTACATCTGTCTGATGATTGGTGACTCAGCTTGTGTTTTTCCCTTTTGCTCCTCTCTTTATGCTCTTGAGCGCTTGTGCTGTGCTCTCTGTTTTTGTGGTGCGTGTTGATGCGAGTGTGTGTCAGAGTGTGGCTAGTCCTCTTTAATGGCTGGCTTCTCCTGAATCGATCCTCTGCCTCTCTCAGCGCCAAGTGAAAGTCACACTGAAATCTGCAGCTACTCAACACAGCACCAAATGACCGACTGTTCAGCTCATTCATTTGTTTCACACAACCTGAGAGATAGAAAACGTGTGCATGCATGTGACATTATGGAGATAAAGAAAATACAAGAAGAGAACAAATGAGAGTGATGAAGCAGAAAGTGGCAGAATGTATTGCTTTTATAGGGATAGTTCGCCCAAAGATTGTGTTCATCCTTGTTTCAAATCTATTTGAGTTTTTTCTTCTGTTGAACACAAAAGAAGGTATTTTGAAAAATGCTGGTAGCTGGAACCCATTAACATCCATTTTTTTTCCTACTATGGAATCAATGTGTACCAATGGGTTCTTCAAAATATCATTTGTGTTCAGCTGAAGAAAGAAACACAAAGATTTAAAAAGCACATGAGAGAGAGTAAATGAAGAGGGGGTAGTTTTTATTTTTGGGTGAACCATCCCTTTAATATCTAATGTTATTTGTGTGCATTTATACAGACACACACCTGCACAGCGTAGAGTGTTGGACTTCAAAGTAGATGGTGGCTTTAGATACTTGTTGATTTCCTTGTCTAACAGCTCTGTGCACAGAGACATCTTATCTGAAAACAGAATTCAGCATAACGCGATTATCACATCACATGATTACCAAAGAATTAAGTCTATGCAGTAGATGAGGAGGAGTGACGGGTTTAACTGTGATGTAGCACAAACAGAGTTTGATGTTTTAAGAAAGATTTACCATCTGAGAGAAAGGGTGCGCGCTGGTTTCTCTTCACAGGATCAGGATGTCTGAAAATATCTGGGCTGAAACCCAAGAAAAATAAAATGGAGAGAGAAATGTCACTCCCTTGAGGAGGAAAAATTTACTGACTCTGTCTTGAAAAGTCATTGAAATGCTTTATGTGAATCTGGATTTTATGTGAACATGCTAATCCTGAATAAAACAAGAAAGAATAAAGAAGCAAGAATAATTCGGAATGTCCCTGTTTAAAGTCTGAATAAACGTGAAGCTGCAGAATTTTTTTATTCCAGTATGTTAATGTACTTACAACTGAAATGGAATATTGAGTAGGGTGTTTTTGCATCATTCCATCATAGCAAACTAACAAACTAAGAGGGGCGTGGTTAAGAATGTTGTGGCTGAAGCGCCAAGCTGACGTCAACAGAGAATAAGCCACTCCAAACGTTTAAGTAAATTGTCAGACTTTAATTGAATATTACCAAATTATACTTAACAACTATTTTAATTAAGCATAGATTAACTGTTCATCTAAAAGTATAACAGTAGCCCCTTTCACACAGTGATACTTTACTGGTAAATTAAAAAAAATAAATTAATTAATAATAATAATAATAATGTTCTCGTGGTCTCCCAAGTTCGTTCTTCCGATGTATCATGGCAAGACCAGTCTCCACAAGAACACGAGTCCATTCTCTGTGTTCTTGGAATTGAGAAACATTAAGTGACCATTAAGTGGTCCTCCAGGAACTTGGTTGAGAAACACTGTTTTAGACTCTGCACAGTTTATTTTCAACCCTAATTAAACACATCTTAAAAAATTAATTCAGTCCTTCAGGCTTGTTTGAAGCCTACAGGTAAGTGTGTTGGAGTAGGGTTGTAGCTAAATGGTGCAGGGCTGCGGCCCTCCAAGACCTCAGTTTGACACCCCTGCATTAGACTATGATTCTCTGAGCAATCAAGTTCTTTTGTGTCACACAATGCTCTCAATTCGAAAGGGATCATCCCTATGCTCTAATTAGCCTGTGGAATGGAATCCACCCAATGTGTGAATCTAGAAAAGCTCATGTTTCTTTACCCCTGTGTATCTCTGTTGCCCCCTGTTGGCGTGCTGCAGTTTCGTAGAAGTTCATAGCCATCATCATCAGACTCTAGATTCATCATCTTTAATCTCTTCACCACTCTTTCAGACTTCACATTCCTCTTCAATTCTCTCTTGTTCACTCCTTCTCTCCATGTTTCCTGGTTGTCCCTCCTCTCAATATTCCTCTCATTCTCTCTCTTTTGTTCATGCTCTCTCTTTTCGCTCTTTTCCCAGTTAGGGCCCTTAAAAAGGTTGACTTGGACAGGACTCAAACCCTCTTCAGAGCCGTCAGGCTGCTGATCACATACATAAACACAATCTTGTGTTTAAATTAGCTATCAAAGTTGTTAAAACTGCTGTAACCTGATGCAGAATGCTTATTATTTACATATTAGAAATCAATGTGTGTACATACCAAACTATCTTGGTCTTGCAGTATTTCACTTGTGATTGGAGTTCCTGCAGGAATTGCACGGAACTCCCCATTTACTCGATGATTACCTTTGACCTTTCGCGTTACAGAACCCTCCCACAATTCATCATTGCATTCATGTGAGTCTGACCTCTTCATGCTGTGTGGTTGGCTTTCAGGGTCTCTTTCCCATAGTTTCTTACCAATCTGAAAATTAAGATGCAAAATTTGGTTGATAAAATTTTACATTTAAGATTGAAGAATTCAAATAAATTCACCAAAGGACAACATTGCGGCAAATATTGTGAAATCTCATAACATTTATACACAAATAACCTTTTTTTCAAGCAGCTGTATTCTCTGAAGAATCTGTCCAGCTGAACGCCATTGTCCCTCTCTGTCACACTCATTTAGATCTACAGTGGACATACCTGGGCCTAATGATTCAGCTGGGCAGAGAAGAAAAACACAATCAGGACTAAAGGCTGTTAGATGGGGTCACCTGAAGTTAATAGCATATAATTAGTACTTCAATTAACAGCATGCACCTTCTAAGCTGGGGATAGATACACTGAGTATGTTTACATGGACACCAATACGGACATTGTGATCAATCATGCTGCTTCTGAGCCACCGGACCATAGACCATTTTGAGGGATGTAAACAATAACAGTGGTCCTAACATAATTCCTGTTTTACATTTTTAATTTCCATAGCTTCCGAGAATCCAAAAAGGTCCACATAGTGATAAATAATATTATGACAGCTGTTTTAATGTCCATTAATGATCGAATTACCTCTTGTTACAGTATAGCGTGTGCACATGTATTCTGAGGTTTGGCTTTAAATCGCATGCTATCCTCCCATAAAGTGTGAGATGGTACCCACGCTGAAATTGCATGGAAATTGCAAAGAAGTATGCCTGGTCTTAGACTAGCATTGTCCTTGCATTTTGTATTTAAAAAGGCTTTGTCGCAACTTCACTGTGATTATATTCACTCTTAGACTCTTTAACTTCAGCATGCTACTACAGCCATTAAGATTAACCTTGTGAGAACATAAAAAAAGGAACTCACTGATTCTGTTGCAGGTGTGAAGTACGAATATGGCTGCTTTTTTGAGCTCCTCATCACTGGTTTCAGTGAGCAGTGTAATCATAATAGGCAAACCTCCTGCTGACAACAACTGCGACTGCTGTTCTACTGCACAAATAGAAAACAGACAGACTATTTACAACAATCTACAAAAAACAGGCAAAACGCTATTTATAACTGAAGAGTAAGAGCAGCCAATTGTGGTGATACTGTGAAGATAAAGATACTGAAGTGCGAATCAGGACCAAAGTCCCTTTAAGGCAAGTAATTTTATTGGCGGCCATCTTTGAAACGCCTCTCTGGGACTATGCTCTGGCATTCTGTTTGAATGGGGAAACATCAAATTCTCCAAAACTACTTGCTAAGCTTACGATTACATTTAATATTACGAATAACCAATAAAAATAAACAACAACTGTCTATTTAGTTTAATTTCTAAATGTTCGTATCACACAAAAACTGCAGAAATTAACGCCTGGTATGATCCCCTCCCCCGGAGAATTGTCATTTTATAGCGATTACTGATTGGCTCCTATACTAGAAGGCGGGCTTTATTCGCCAGACAGTGATTATGGATTGGCTCCTTTACTAGAAGGCACAATTGTTTTACTTTCCACACTGGCAGATTTATTTAGCTTGTTTTAGGGTAAAACATGCTTAAAATTGACTTGTTCATTCTGAAAACAATATTTTAAAAAAATGCTTCTTGATTTGAGATTTTTTTATATTTATATTTTTTATATTTCTCTAAAAACAAAAAAATAAAAAATCTGTAACAATCTGTACCTTAAGTCAACTGAGCTAAAGAGCAGTAAGTTGTTGAGAAATATCAAATGAAAAAACATGAATTTTAGTCAAACGCTCACTTATAAGCAATATATTATGAGTATTTTTAGCACTTGTAACAGAGACTATAGAATCCACAGGACATGTCACTTTTATTGTTTTGAATGGGGAAAAGTGTAACAGTCAATATGGCAAATAAAGCCCGTCTTCTAGTACAGGAGCCAATCATCAATTGCTATAAACTGACGATACTTCGGAGGAGGGGCTTAAACTAGACGCGAGTTTCTGCAGATTTTGTGTGATTTAAACGTTTAGAAATGAAACTAAAGAGACGCTAGTTGTTTAATTTTATTGGTAATTCCTAATATGAAAATCAATTGTAAACTTGGAAAGCAGTTTTGGAGAATTCGATGTTTCCCCAAATCTCAAAGATGGCTGCCGAGTAAAATGACTTGCCTTAAAGGGACTTTGCTTGTATCTGTACATAAATTATTAATTTGCATACTCCCATATAGAATAGCATATTAAAATTGGAGAATCAGACCCTGGTGCATCAGGGTGATTATTATATTTCAAAAATGCACAGTTCCATGTTTGTGAAATGTAATTGCAGTGATTTAAAGACAATAAGACTTTATATGCTGTACATCTTACTACAGTAGATGCTGTACAATGTAAATAACCAATCTACGTTGTAAACTGATGTTTTGTTCTATTTCTAACTTACCAAGAAACAAATTATTTGCAGAAGTTAGAAGTTGTTACCAGTATAGATACCTGCGAATTGTACTTAAAAATAATTATTTTATCTTTTGTAGAGCAGTACTTCATTGTTGAACTTGGAAGAATATGAGACATTTTACCCTGGAATGTTACCAAAAAACTGACCACAGGCATCTGTGAGGTGTCCAGTAGTTAACACCACAGCGAGCTGATCTTGTGGATCAAGGTTTGGGCTGGACAACAGACGCAGCAGTCCTGGAATAACCCTCAGCTTTGATAAAGAAGATCCCAACTGCTCTGAGAGAAAAAGAGAAAGAAAACTGTAAACCCAAATCAACCCTGTATGGTTATCCTGGGGTGTGCATGCATGTGTCTTGCCATTGTTGGAGATGCAAGCAGAAAGGGTTTTAGTGATTATGGTAGCCATCTTACAAACAGAAGCACTGTGTGTAGACTGAGATAAAACTCTGGTGAGGGTGTCTGAGAGTGAATCCAGACCGCCCACTGACACAAAATACTCCTGAGCACAGGCTGAAAAATAGAGTTTCACATGAGATGAGATAATGAGCACGTAAGAGTTATTTTGCTGATGTTCTTACGATTGTTTGCCACAGTCATGCCAATAAATGAGCATATGGGTTGTGCTAGCTCTGCTCTGGGCAATCCCACTTCTTGCAGCCAGGGCTTTATCTCAGAAAAAATGCTCATACATGTGTTCTGATTCTCCTCTGTGAAATAAAAAACATATCACTTGTGAAAGTATTTGTTTGCATATATATAGACAGGGATTGGACAATGAAACTGAAACATCACTACCATGGTGCCGTGTATGTAACATGAAAAGGATGTTGAACATCTCCCATGGCCTGCACAGTCACCAGACATAAATATTGTTGAGTCACTTTAGAGCGTTTTGGAGGATCGAGTCAAAAAATATTTCCTTCCACCAGCATCATGTTGTGAACTAGCCACTATTCTACAAGAAGAATGGCTCAAAATCCCTCTGGCTACTGTGAAGGACTTGTATCTGTCATTACCAAGATGATTTGATGTAATCGCCACAAAAGGAGGCCACACACAATACTAATGAATTATTGTGGTCTAAAACCAGCCAATTCAGTTTTATTGTCCAACCCCTTTTTTTATGTGTGTGTAAACAATGGTTAAGGGGTAGAAAGATGACCATACCATTCTGAGGGTTGTTGACAGAGCCACAGAGTGCACTAGACACAGTGGTCCACAACTGCAGCAGCTCATAAGACTCACCGGGAACTGGAAAACTATTTCTGGAGAGTGGCATAAAGAAAACAATTAAAATCTGGTTGTTAAGCAACAGGGTTTTATTTTAAGTGAGGTTTCATATGCCTTTCTGAATTTGAAGATTCACTTCAATAAAACACCAGACAGTATTTGAAATGCATTTACATCTTAGTATTTATTATCTGTTAGTGTATGTTTTTATTCATCCAGGAATTCACTGTCTTAGAGTGTAAAAAGGATAAAAATAAATTGATTTAGTTAACATTACAAGTTTAAATTGATTGCTATTAATGCCAAAACGTTTAATATTATCTGAATATTATGCATACCTGAACAATCTGAGTAAGGCTTCGATACACCTGGAGGTCTTAGCAAGAGTCTGTCCACATCCTAGAATGCAAAACACACATACAGTTGAAGGTAAATTGATTTGCCCTCCTATGATATTTTAAATCTTTTCAAATATTTCTCAAGTGATGTTTAACAGAGCAAGGACATTTTCACAGTATTTCCTATTCTTCTGGAGAAAGTCTTATTTCTTTTAGTTTGGCTGCATTAAGATCAGTTTTATTTATTATTTTGTTTATGTTTTTTTAATGAATGTTAATAGACGCCCTTGAGAAACATTTAAAAATTTTCTATTTCTATTTTTCAAATAGCTCCAGAACAAACCACTGTTGTTCAGTGGCTTGCTTAATTAAAGTAACTTGCCTAGTTAACCTAATTAACCTAGTCTTTAAATGTCACTTTAACCTGAATACTAGTATCTTGAAAAATAACGTAAAATATTATGTACTGTCATCACGGCAAAGACAAAATAAATTAGTTATCAGTAAGTAATTAGTAATAATCTTATTTTTGTTCAGATCTTTTTATTAAAATATAATTTATTAAGACAACCATTTATAAAAATTGAAAAATAGAAAGAAATCATTAAACTATTATATATAAAATGTATTTCTCTCCATTTAACAGCACTTTTACAATTACAAAAAGGATAGTTTTGCCTTCAGCTGTACACACAATTGTGAAATACTAATCTAACTAGACAACCTGTCCAACCTGGAAAAAACCAAACATCTGCATAGAAATGGCCCCTCTGAGTTTTGACGCAAGTTTCATGGTGAAACTTACTGTTGTTGGCAACCAATACAGACAGCATGTACACTGCGACTCTTTTCTCCGTCAGAGGCATTTCCTGTTCCAGATGCTGCACAAAGTCTCGAAACGTCTCTTCTCTACACAGCGCCTGTTTACAGCTCTCTGCAGGGAGAAAATATGTTTGTAATCAGACATGTTGGTATTCATTTGATGTTAAAACCAATATCATTCCAGTATGTACTCTTCTGAATATTTCAAAAGTAAAAAATGGATCTAAAAACTAATAGAAACATGTCTAAAAACATGCCACTTTTTGTTATTTTATGGAAAAAAAAATTATTCATTTTTATTTTGAATTTGGAAGACTCACCAGTTGCTAATGAAATAAAAAATATGCTGCACTCAAACACATAAATAAATAAGAAATTATTTGAATTTTCAAGTGGTCTCTTAACTGTTTGCATATGTAACCAATCACATACCATGCAGTTCAGCCAAGGATGCAAGTGTGAATAGCGCAGTCTCTTTAACTTGAGAGAAAGTGCTGGACTTTGACAGGTTATAGATGAAGGAAATGCCTCCAATCTCTCTGAAGAACTCGACATACTGATCTGAAATACAAAGAAAAATCAATAGACTATCCAAAACTTCACTACAGTATATTAAATATAAGTTTGTGTAAGAAAGGTTGTATTTTTGTTTTATTTTATTATGTTTTGAGCTTTAAAGCAAACCATTTTGCTTGCAGATTGAGATGATAGTGAGAAGAGCTTGTTTCTGTGAGCCAGGCCATTTCATCTGGTATTTCAGACATTCCAGTAAAAGACGCAAATCTGTCTTGGTAGCTGAAAATGTGAAATCATTCAGCTTGGAAAGTCAAATACATCACTGGATATGTACAATTGATGAGTATTGTGCAATACAATAGAATATACACTTACCGGCCACTTTATAAGGTACACCTGTCCAATTGCTTGTTAACGCAAATTTCTAATCAGCCAAACACATGGCAGCAACTTAATGCATTTAGGCATGTAGACATGGTCAAGACGATCTGCTGCAGTTCAAACCGAGCATCAGAATAGGGAAGAAAGGTGATTTAAGTGACTTTGAACGTGGCATGGTTGTTGGTGCCAGACGGGCTGGTCTGAGTATTTCAGAAACAGCTGATCTACTGGGATTTTCACGCACAACCATCTCTAGAGTTTACAGAGAATGGTCAGAAAAAAAGAAAATATCCAGTGAGCGGCAGTTCAGAGCCAGTTCAAGGCGCAAATGCCTTGTTGATGCCAGAGGTCAGAGGATAATGGCCCGACTGGTTTGAGCTGATAGAAAGGCAACAGTAACTCAAATAACCACTCAATTCAACCGAGGTCTGCAGAAGAGCATCTCTGAACGCACAACATGTTGAACCTTGAGGTGGGTGGGCTACAGCAGCAGAAGACCACACCAGGTGCCACTCCTGTCAGCTAAGAACAGGAATCAGATGCTACAGTTTACACAGGCTCACCAAAATTAGACAATAGATGATTGGAAAAATGTTGCCTGGTCTGATGAGTCTCAATTTCTGGGACATTCAGATGTTAGGGTCGGAATTTGGCATCAACAACATGAAAGCATGGATCCATCCTGCCTTGTATCAACAGTTCAGGCTGGTGGAGGTGGTGTAATGGTGTGGGGGATATTTTCTTGGCACACTTTGGGCCCATTAGTACCAATTGAGCATTATGTCAATGCCACAGCTTACCTGAGTATTGTTGCTGACCATGTCCATCCCTTTATGACCACAGTGTACCCATCTTCTGATGGCTACTTCTAGTAGGATAACGCACCATTTCATAAAGTGCGAATCATCTCAGACTGGTTTCTTGAACATGACAACGAGTTCACAGTACTAAAATGGCCTCCACAGTCACCAGGTCTCTATCCAATAAAGCAGCAACTGCTAATTTACAGCAACTGTGTGATGCTATCATGTCAATATGGACCAAAATCTCTGAGGACTTCAATCTATGCCACGAAGGATTAAGGCAGCAGGGGCAGTTCTGAAGCAAAAGTGGATCCAATGCGGTACTAGTAAGGTGTACATAATAAAGTGGCCGGTGAGTGCATATTATATATATATATATATATATATATATATATATATATATATATATATATATATATATATATATTTATTTATATAGTTAAACATTGCATAACAGTTCAAACCAAGCATATTTTAACAGAAAACAAACTAGAAAACGTAAAGATCTTACAAGAAATTGAAAGGTTAACCTCATGATGACATTCATTAATCATTAAAAACATTTTAAAAATCTATACATGTCTATAGTGCACACAATTATCAATAAATAAAATAAATAGCAAATATGTTTACCATGTAAGATGCAAGGTCATTGTAAATATGTAATAGAGTTATTATATATAATAATATTATAAATTAATGTGCTTATGTGTTTAATTTGCCAAAACTCTCCTTTGTAATTGTTACACGATATGATGCTGACCTTCCATTTTTCATTTTCGGACTGATCAGCTTATGTTTTCCATCGAAGTGTCACTATCCTGCAAAAAAAAGATCACACATGTTGTTCTAATATTTAGTAACGTTACACATTGAAAATGAACAACAATATACTTCTGTTTAACTTTACGAATAACAATACCTTAACACCAGCGATCCAAATCCTAAAATATTTACGAAACAAGATTGATTAATAGATTCAAGATTATTAATAGTGCCAAATTAGACCAGAATCGTCGAAATCAAAGAATTTCGTAGCGTTTGTTGATTTATGATGGACTAACGGCAGCTCAACGGAAGAATTAAAATTCCCGCCTCGCTTTGTAATCGCCTCGTGGTTTGAGCCGTGAAAACGGATTGATTAATTAAAAATCGATTTAATGAGCCATTAATTAATTTATACAATTTATTTTTGATGTATGGTATGTCTCTACGGTTAGTTTAGATACTAAAGAAATGTTTTTTGTAGTCTCTAGAGAAGGCAATGAAGTAAATACATGACTGAAGGGGGCGCTGGTGGCTGTGCGTTTCCAAACCGCAAGACGCAGAAGAAGACATTTCACCGAGCAGTGCCAGGTGGGTGTGTGGATTGACTCAGCATTTACTCTTCTTAATACTGCATTTAGAAGTAATTGTTGCACTGACAATTATAAAATACACGTTCTGTTACCCAAATATGCTGAAAAATATAATTAAATTGTGAAATGAACCAATAAATCAATGAATTCACACGAAAGCCGGCAGGTTAGCTTGTAAAGCTAGCGTGTTTCATACTATAATGATAATTTAAAACAATAATTTTTGTTTATATGCATATACATGTATAACCATTTGACCCTCACGAATATGAGAAAGTTATAATATTATTGCTTTGCAAATACGGTTTACATGGATGATATACTAATGAATTTACTTGATCTATGAGTATTTCAGAAGCTTGTGTAACTTAATTTGAACATTTTCTTATTTTTTTTTATTATTTCTTTCTACATTCACTCTTATTAATACTGCATTTTGAAGAATTTTTTCCACTGACAATAACAGATATACAGACAAATAGAATTATATTGTAAAAGCCGGCAGGTTAGCTTGCATGTAAATGCATCAGCTTTTTACAGCGTAATACTCACTACTCTTGAGTACTTTTGAAAGGTCTACTTTTTACTCATACTTTGAGTAATATTAACAGATACTTTTACTCTACTTGTATTACATTTTTAGGCAAGTAATGGTACTTTTACTTAAGTATGATTTTTTTTTTGTACTCTTTCCACCACTGGGGTCGAAACATTTAATAATTTACTTGATCTATGAGTATTTCGAAAGATTATGTAACTATGAATTTGAATTTTTTTTTATTAATTGTCTTATTTCTTACTATGTTTACTCGTATTAATACTGCATTTTAAAGAAATTGTTCCACTGACAAAAAAAAAAAAATACACAAGCTGGCTTGTTAAGCTCGTGTGTTTCGTACTATAATAATGGTTTAAAAGCATAATTTGTGTTTATATGCATGTACATGTTTATTAATCTGATCCTCACAGATATGAGAAAGCTATGCTGTTATTGCTTTGCAAATACGGTTAATGTAGATACACTAAATAATTTACTTGATCTATGAGTATTTCAGAATTTTATGTAACTTAATTAATTTGAACATTTTCTTATTAATTGTTTTAATATTTAAAAATGTTTTGAAACAATATTTTGTCCTTATATGCATGTTTCATACTGTAAAAATGGTTTAAAACAATATATTGTTAATATGCATGTACATATTTATTAATTTGACCTTTTAATGGATATGAGAAAGCTATGATGTAATTGCTTAGCAAATACGGTTAACGTAGATAGACACACTGAATAATTTACGTGATCTTTGAATATTTCAGAAGATTATGAAACTGTAATTTGAACATTTTCATGTTTGTCATATGACTTGAGCCTGTAGCGTTTACATCTATGCTTTTAGCTTATGATATTATCTAAAGTGACATACAAATGAGATTCAAGATTTATTAGACAGTTAAATTAGCAAGCAACCAGAAAACATGAGAATTGCTTTGAACAAATGCAATTGATCTGATGTTCATTTACTGTGTGGGGTGAAGTTGGTTTTATATTCGCACATATGAACTCTTTTCCTTAATAATGGGGAAATCATATTAGCAGCCAATGACTATTGAAGTACAACATGGTTCACAGTCAAGAAAACAACATTAGCACTATTTATAAGTCATACTTGCATATGATTTCAGACCTAATATTCAAAGTAGCATTGTAAACAATATAGGAATTTTGACACAAGTTTTCACTGAATCAATGTGCGAATATAAAACCTACTTTACCTCAATCATGTACTGTGATTTATAGATCAGTTTAAGACTAATAATTGTGGTCTCGCATTGTGTTTTCCCAGATGCTGGAGTTGTAGACTGCTTCAGGCACTGCATCCAGGCAGTGATGTCTGGTTATTTGCGCTCAGCGCTCCTCTTAGGCACTAGAGGAACACGGCTGTCCAGTTCCTTTGCAGCCAACCAACATGTTTTACCTGATGTGGTATGTAGAGCCCTCCTGTTCTCTTCTCCAGCCCGGGGTTTCTCCTCCCGTGGTGGTCGATCAGATGGAAGCCCGGAACAGGAAGGAGAAAACAGATTGCATCCTCCAAGACATGAAATGGACTTTCAGATGAGCCGACTGCAGATCAATGCAGTTCTGCGTGCCAATGAACAATCTGTTCGTGTTCCAGAGTTCGATGGTCGTGGTGGACCCAGTCCAGTGTTGAGGTTCGAAAGTAACCAACTTCCAGCTAACACCCCGCTCGAGGACCGGCGCAGCAGTGCCAGCAGCTTGCAGACTCGTGGCATGCTTTTTGGTGTGTTTGATGGACACGGCGGACACGCGTGTGCTCAAGCGGTCAGCGAGCGTTTGCCTTATTACATTTCTGTAGCGATGATGGCAGAGTCTGTCCTGGAGGATCTAGAAGCTGCCATGGAGACCGCACGACCCGTTCCGCCCATCCTGCAGTGGTACAAACACCATAATGACTACAACTACAGGGAGTCTGCAGCTCTCTATGTTGATCATCTGCGCGTTTATTGGCAGGAGCTTCTGGCGAGTGAAGAGCATGGCGACGGCATGCGTCCTGCAGATGCTCTCAGCTATGCTTTCCAAAGACTGGACACGGATCTGTCTCTTGAGGCACAGGTGCCGCTTGCAAATGACCTGATGAGGAACACCGCCATCCAGGCCGCATTCGCTGGCTGCACAGCCTGCGTGGCTCATGTTGGACCAGAGGGGGTGCATGTTGCCAATGCAGGAGACTGCCGGGCGGTTTTGGGTGTCCAGGAGGCTGATGGGAGCTGGGGTTCTCTGCCGCTCACTCGAGATCACAACGCTGCCAACGTGGCTGAGATGGAACGGGTATGGCGGCAGCACCCAGCTAGCGAACGCCAAACTGTGATCGTAGATGACCGGTTGCTCGGAGTCCTGATGCCCTTGCGTGCTTTTGGGGATGTGCGGTTTAAGTGGAGTCGTGAGCTACAGCAGAGCGTTCTGGAGAATGGAGACTCTGATTTAGAGGCTCTGAATATTTATCAATATGCTCCACCTAATTATCTCACCCCGCCTTATTTGGAGGTTACACCAGAAGTCACCCACCACCGGCTGCGGCCACAGGACCGCTTCTTGATTTTGGCTTCTGATGGACTCTGGGATGAGATGAGCAATGATGAGGCAGTCAAGCTTGTTGCGGAACATTTGACAGGGGTTCATCTGCAGGCTCCTGTTTCCGCTAGACAGCTCAACTTGGGACAGATGCACCAGCTGCTTCTGCGGCGACGAGCCAGGGCTACCCCTGCTTTGGATCTAAACGCAGCCACACACTTGATTCGCCATGCACTGGGCACCAATGAGTATGGAGAGATGGACCAAGAGAGACTAGCAACCATGCTGGCGCTGCCTAGCGATTTGGCACGCATGTACCGGGATGACATCACCGTCACAGTGATTTATTTTAACCCAAACTTCAACAAAAACAATAATAAAGAACATTAAATTTTAAAGTTTTATACATGAAACTATATTTAAAGAGTTGTTTTCGCTGTGAATTTTATTTTTTATGCATTTCAAAAAGTTATGTGGACATGTATGTGCTCTTACCGACTACGTTGAACACTCTTCTAGTGGCAGGGTAAATGAAGGCATATTTAAATCCTGCTGCATGTAATCTTCACCACGCCTCTGCTGTCTCTGCTCTCTTTTTCTGCACACCAGCTGAGAAATCTTGAATCTTTTTTTTTTTCCTCGATACAGAGGTCACCCAGACGTCTCGTTGCTTCTAGGATCAGTCTTCTGTCTTTATAGTTGTGCAGTCAAACCAATAATCACACGTCTCACTCTCAGATCTTCACCTTCATTGTGAAGTTATCCTGTACGGTGCACTCTTTCCAATTTGATCCGTTCGTCTTTTGCGTTCATATCTAATGTAGTCGGGATCGATGTCTCAAAAAAAGCTATGGGGTCATCCCCTCTTTGAGATTGACGATTTTGATATTATGATGCCGACTTTTATTTTCAAGGTCTTCTATACATCCGAGGGCTTTTTGCAGGGATGTTTTGATCGATCCGAGGCACGTTGAACTGTTAACTTGATTATCCTCGAGGTCCGATATTCTCTGCTCTGCCTCTGACTCTCTTAATCATGTTGTCCAACTTGCCTGATATCTCGGAAATTGGATGGCGTATTGCCTGTAATTTCTTATAAAGAACAATTGACAACTTTTCTACTAAACGGTTAACTGCATCATCCGATAATGTAGTTTCGTTAAAAACCGCTGGGCCTGGATTATGGCCATCTTGCTCGGCAACAGCGCTCTTGTTTTGGCGTTTATTTATTCTAGCTTGTTTAATAGTTGAATCTACATGAAACCAAAAGGCATCAAGAGACACCTTGATCACTTTCTCCTCAATTCTGTGAACTCTTAAAGCAGTTAGGACAACTGTTTAGTAAAAGATTCAGCTATATGGCGAGGAGCTCTTTCAGACACGTCTTGTCGCTCTCAAAGCATCACGTGATCCCTCTCTAATCTTTTTTATACTCACAGTTTGTGACAGATGCGTTATGGAAAATGTGAAATTTAGATAGACTTGCTTTAAATGAATCAAGGTTACAAAGGTGAAGGTACAGTAAATATTATTGAGCAGCCTGTCGGAAGCATGTCTACAACTTAGGCCAGTTGTTTTTCAGGTTTTCATGTTGCTTTTTTAATTCTTAATTTTTATGTCCTTGATGGGAGATTTCGATTAGGACTGTTCTTGTGTTTTGAAATCTAAATGTCTTTCATCATAGTTCTACTGTATTTGTCTACAGCTCTTAAATTAGAATAGTGGTAGATTGTACTAGTTTTACGTATACACTACCGGTCAAGTTTGGGGTTTCTTTTTTTTTTTTTTTTTTTTTTTTTTTTTTAAAGAAAATCATTCTGTTTATTAAGGCACCATTTATTAAATGTTTTTTAAATATTTGTTTATTTGTTAAACTTTTAAATAACTGCTTTCTTTGTATGTAGTTTCAAATGAAATTGTTACTCCAGTCATTATTGCTTTTATGACTATTACCGTTAATAATTATAAAGTGAATAATGATATTATTTATAATAATAATCAATATTAGACTGATTTCTGAAAGATCATTTGACTCTAAAGCAGAGATGCCCAAACTAGAGCCCGTGGGCGAAAGTTGGCCCACAGTAACTTTTGATTTGGCTCACCATCCCATCTGAGAAGAGAGGGAGAATGATGGGGATGGTTTCGAGATTGTCAGTTCAAATTTAATGTAACCTTTTGTTTCTTTTTTATTGTTAAAAGCTACCTGATATTAAATGTTTCAATTAAATAGTGTAAATTAGTGAGATTTTGTTTAAATGTACGTACTGTCACCTGACAGTGCAGAGAATTTGGTGAGCAAATCAAGTCAAAGGCTGATTCTGTATTTACCATTGAACTTCACTGTGTTATAAATGTGAGTGTTTAAGTTTTTATTGAAAATAGGTTATAATTAAGCGTTATACTGCATTAGTTCATAGGATTCAAAGTGATGTTTTTCTTTTTATTTTAAAATATTATTCAATAAATTCAAAAATTTCCCATTGATGTAACATAGTTTGGTCTATTTACTTTCGGCCCATGGCCCTTCATACGAAAAAGTTTGGCCACCCCTGCTCTAAAGACTGGAGTAATGAAGCTGAAAGTTCATCATTAAAATCACTGGAATAAATGATTAAATTAAATTATAAACCACTTTTGAACAGTTATTTTATAGTGCAATAACATTTCACAATTTTACAATTTAAACTCTGTTTTTGATTAAATAAATGCAGCCTTGGTGAGCAGGAGAAGCTTATTTTAAAACATTTAAAAACTCTACTGACCCCAAACTTTTGACTGGTAGTGTATGTTGCATAGCTTGCATTTTGTGCAAGTTGTCACTTAGTTTATTTAGCTTTCTTCAGTTTATGTACATTTCTTGAATTTCTTGACTTGTGCAATGAAGGCATTTTCACTTGGCAGTAACTGCAGGTTGCACAACAACGAGCCACAACAAAATACTTGTCAATGTTTAATCTGATAACATGTGCAGTGCAAAGTATGAAGGTCATAGGGGCTGGTTTAATTGAAGGTTTATATTACACGTTACGTTCCACATCAAAGTTACATTCAAGTACATTTCAAAATCATTTTACTTCAGTTTTGTTATGTATGACTTATGAAGTACATGAAGTGAAAGTGATGCACAATGTTTTGTGGATGTGTAATGTCTGTTATTTTTATATGTTTTGTTTATATTTGTAATGTTTTAATGTGAATGACAGACTTCAGAGGCACAAATAATATATTTTCACTGCAAAAAATTTGTTTCTTTGTACCTTTATGATGTCATATAATCTGCTCCTCTGGTTATTAAAATATTTTAACCCATTGCATCTATCTGATCTCTGTTAATATTTCAGAATGGCACAGTGAAAGAAGCAGCCGCATTTGCAGTCGTTGATGTAGAAAATTATTTGTCATTTGCTTTTAATTGAGCATAAAGTTTTGTCTTTATCTAATCTGGATGCTAAAACAAGGGGCTTTCTTGATCCTTAAAACAAAGATTGGTGATCCTCAGAGGCGAGGCGATGCCTAAAACACAAAAAATAAAATAATAAATCATTGAATTATTAAAAAGATTTACACTTCATTAACAAACAATACAAACTAGATAAAAAAAATATTAAAATAAAGTATTCAATTAAAATATTTATGACAATAATTAAAATATGATTACATAATATATTGTTCAGATAGATTATCCAAAATTACACAAATTAAACTGAATTAAGATGGAAATATAAAATAATGTAACTAGAAAATGCATATTTCCGAATAATATCATTGAGTTATTAAAAAGATTTACAGTTCATTTAAAAAAACAAACAATATAAACTGGATAACAATAATCTAATATTTATAACAAATATAAAATATGATTACATAATATACTGTTCAAATAGATTATCCAAAATTACACTGAAATTAAATTAAAATAAAAAATAATATTCTGTCATTCATTCATTTTCAACTGCTTTTCTGGGGCTGGGTTGCGGTAGCAGCATAGGAGAGAACCCCAGACTTCCCTCTCCCCAGCTCCTCTGGGGCATCCCGAGACATTCCCAGGCCAGCTGAGAGACATAGTACCTGCAGCATGTCCTGGGTCTTCCCTGAGGCCTCCTCCTGGTGGGACATGCTTGTAACACCTCCCTAAGTAGGCGTCCAGGAGGCATCTGAAACAGTTGCAGAGCCACCTCAGCTGACCTCTCTCGATGTGGAGGAGCAGCAGCTCTACTCCGAGCTCCTCCCGGGTGACAGAGCTCCTCACCCTATCAATAAGTGTGCGCCCTGCCACCCTGTGAAGGAATCTCATTTTGGCTGCTTGTATCTGAGATCTTGTCCTTTCGGTCATTACCCAAAGCTCATGATCATAGGTGAGAGTAGGAACTTAGATTGACCGGTAAATCAAGAGCTTTGACTTTCGGCTCAGCTCCTTCTTTACCACAATGGACCAGTACATGAACCTGCTGCCGCTTCACCAATCCGCCTGTCAATCTCACGTTCCATTCTTCCCTCACTTCTGAACAAAACCCCAAAATACTTGAACTCCTCCACCTGGGGTAAGGACTTTCCTCCAACCTGGAGATGGCAAACCCCCTTTTTCCGGTGGAGCACCATGGCCTCGGATTTGGAGGTTACACTCGCCACACTCGGCAGCAAACCGCCCCAGAGCATACTGAAGGTCCATGTTCGATAAAGCCAACAGAACAACATCGTCTGTGAATAACTGAGATGAGATCTCTGTTATAGGGAGGTGTACCAATAGCAGAGATGAGGTCATATTTTACAAATAATATAGAATTATTAAAAAAAAAAAACAATACAAACTGGATTAAAATAATATATTTATAATAATAATTAAAATATGAATATATAATATACTGTTCAGATAGATTATAAAAAATTACACTGAAATTAAATTGAATAGAAATAAAAAATAAAATAAAAACACATTAAAATACATATTATCCAAATAATATCATCGAATTATTAAAAAATGTACAGTTCATTGAAAAACAAACATTACAAACTGGATTACAATAATCTAATATTTATAACAATAAATAAAATATGATTGCATAATATACTGTTCAGATAGATCATCCAAAATTACACTGAAATTAAATTAAATTGAAATAAAAATAATGTAACAATAGAAAGTACATATCTTCCAAATAATATCTTACACCTATTTATATTATTAATTTTCACATTTTAGTATAGGGAGGACCCTCGCAAGTGCATGCTAATATTTGGGACTCCATGGCATCTAAAGTACTGAAAAAAACTGGCTTATACCAAATAAATATGTTACGTATGATAATTTTCCCATACTTCATAACGTCAAAATTCATCAGGCCGCTGGAGGGCTCTGTGGAGTTACCCGAGCCGATGCTTTGCGCATGCGCGGAACGCCCGCGGAAATTCAAACGCGCGAGCTCAGCTGACAGAAAGGCAGACGTTTGAAAACTCCACAAACTCTGACACGGTTATTTTACTGAGGTAAGATGCTGGTTCAACGATCAGCTGACAGAAATACTTAATATATTCGTATGAACGCTATAGCCATTTATTTTTATGACTGTTCAGACTTTTTGTTGTTCAGCAAAAACTGGTTGCTAGTATGTTAGCGCATTAGCCTCAATATATGATTAATACGCAATTGTTGTCATTTAGGTTAATCCGAATTCTCGTATTAACTATATCAAAGAAGACGTATAGTAGTTTACTTAGTACTTAGTAGTTTTTATAAGTTGATATGTACCATATACTTTGTTCTAGTGGGCTGTGTAAACAAAGTTAGTGACACTTCTCAATACTATGCGTATTTTAATAAAAGGTGAATACATATATCTTAGATACACCTGATGGGATGCAAAGTAATTTGTTTTAACGTCATTGAACTTGAAACTGTTTTTCAGCTGTCAGATAAAAAGATGGAAAATCAGAAGAGACCGAGAGATCCACTGGAGGAAAACCCTTCAGCCTCTAGTGGTAAGAATCTCACCTGACGACGCCTCCTGCAGTCTATGGTGTTGCCAGATTGGGTTGACTATTTCAAACAAAAACTCTGAAAAACCCGCCCTCTCCAAGAAAAAAAACGCCTGGAACATTCAGTCAATAAAGAATACTATAGTATTTTACTTCCATTTCCATCAAGTTGGCAAGAATCTAATTTAACACACTAAATAATGATTACAATATAAAGTTAATAAAATCTAAAGACCGTTAAACAGGAAAAGCATGTTGAAAAACATGGCAAGTATTACAGAAATGTAATGTCAAGAAGGTCAGATATTGTTAGCAGAGTCCAAAAAAAAATCACTTTTTTAAGAACATTATGGTTATTTTCCTTTGCCTTTTTTATCTTCTTGGCCGTTAATGCAAACAATTAATAATCTTTCATAAATCTATTTACTACTAGGTGCAAAAATAGTTACATGTAAACAACATTTTTAGTGCAACAAGCTACATTTTTGGGTGAACATACAAACTCATGCTGTTCTGTCTTTCTTAAAGTAGTCATTCTAGAACAGGGGTCACCAACCTTTTTGACACTGAGAGCTACTGCTTGGGTACCGATTAATGTGAAGGGCTACCAGTTTGATACACACTTCTTAAATGTTTTCTCAGTTTTCTTTTAATTATATGTTATTAATAATAATTAATTGTATTCATCTATGTGAAGACACTGATCATGTTAATGAATTCTTACAATAGTTGTCAATGATTTAACAAGGTAGGAAACAGATAAATATCAATATGCAACACTTTATTTGTCTGAAAATTTATATATATATATATATATATATATATATTATATATATATATATATATATATATATATATATATATATATATATATATATATATATATAACTAAATGTCATTTTCAATTTAACACCAATAATTTAACACTAATTTAAAAAGAATAGCTACAAAAAATATTAGATGGACCTTACTGGTATTTAGTGCTATGGTGAGCTGTTTTTAGAACAGGCAACACATGTGATCCTCGTGGGCACCATGTTGGTGACCCCTGTTCTAGAACATATCGCAGAACTTTGCCAGTCAAAACTGATGAATTGTAGATTCAAACCTTTTAGCTGCTGTATGGACAAGAATGACTACATACAAGTATAGGCAGGTGCCATATTTCATTTTGTATAAGTCATTTAACTGTTCTCTAATTTCAGAGTTAGTGTATTTACAAAGAGCCACCACAGGTGTAATCCACTCGACTACATAGAGCTTACAATAATCCCACAATATACAGTTACAAGTTCAAGTTTGGTGCCTTGTTTGGTGCTCACAAAAAAAAAAATCATCACTTAAGTTTCACCAGCACAAGATGGAGATTTGTGGATGAGTCTCCCTCATCTGGCCCTGACTGCTTAAACTGCAGTGTTATTAAGAAAATAGCATTATACTTTTGTCATTACCTGCTTAATATTTTGTAGTATATCAATTTGTATACTATAAAATATTATATGACATACAGTGCTCCGCATATATAAGTACACCCCTCACAAATCTATTTTTAATTTCATATTTTTAATAGGAAGCTATACAATACTATATTTGGCCATATACATTAGATTAGTCAGTACTGAAGCCAAATCTGGAGCTTATCTAGCAAAATAACTAATAAAAAGTGGAAAATTTTAATTGAAATTTTGTAGGTTGTAATTAATTTGTCAAAATTTAGCTTAAATTTATTTGTATTATCTTTCAATGTCTAAACATGTTTGGTGATTAAAATATTTGAATAAATATATCTGTTTAAATGCACCAAAATACAGTTGAAGTCAGAATTATTACCCCCCCCCCCTGGTTATTTTTTCCCTAATTTCTATTTAATGGAGAGAAGTTTTTTTCAACACATTTCTGAACATAATTTTAATAATTCAATTCTAATAACTGATTTATTTGATCCTTTCCATGATGACAGTAAATAATCTTATACTGGATATTTTCCAAGACACTTCTATACAGCTTAAAGTGACATTTAAAGGCTTAATTAGGTTAATTAGGCAAGTAAAGGTAATTAGGCAAGTCATTGTATAATGATGGTTTGTTCTGTAGACTATTAAAAAAATATATAGCTTAAAGGGGCTAATAATTTTTGACGTTAAAATGATTTTACAAAATTAAAAACTGCTTTTATTCTAGCCAAAATAAAACAAGACTTTCTCCAGAAGAAAAATATTATCAGGCATACTGTAAAAAATTTCCCTGCTCTGTTAAACGTCATGGGAAATATGGGAAAATATTGGAAAAAATATTGAAAAAAAAAAAAAAAAAATCAAAAGGGGGCTAATAATTCTGACTTCAACTGCACATTGCCTATATTCACTGAGAAATGTATAAAAATATTCATTTTTAAAAAAATGGGGTGTACTCAATTATGCTGAGCCCTGTATATAATATGTCACAAAACCTGACTGATTCTCTTTCTGTATCATCTTGTTTATTTACATTTAAATAAACATTTAAAGGGATAGTTCACCCAAAAGTCTAAATTCTGTCATCTTAGCCTTCACTTGTTCCAAACCTGTTTGACTGACTGTCTTCTGTTGAAACCAAAAGTAGATATTTTGAAGATATTTGTAACCGTTGAGTTTTCCAGCTGTGAATTTCAATGGTTTTCTGTTTTCTTCATAATATATTTTGTTCAACAGAATTAAGAATTAAACTTAATTTTTTTTTGGTGAACTATTGCTTTAAGATGTTAAACTCTTTTCATTGTCAATTTAAAGGTCCCATGAAATGCTTTGAATTGTGCATTTTCATTCGATGTTTGACATTACGTCGAAACATGAAACCGAAACATGAAGAGCGGGCGAGACATAGTGTAGCTCCTCCCCTTAAAAAAAACAGCTAACAGCGTTTGCTTTTTTTTTTTTTTTCCACCGCTCTGCTGTTAAAAGTGGTTCAGCTCAAGTGCATCAAATGAGAAGCGTCTTGAAGGGGTTGGGACATGTCAGATACTAGAGAGCATTTGATTGGTTATGACATGGTGAGAAACTGTAGCATGGGTTGACATGAATTAAAATCGTTGATCCATTTAGGTGGAAGTGACAAACTACAAGCTTTACATGTTTATGTCCCTTTTATATCTTCAAATGCAAATTTTGTCACTGTTTTGGTGCACACTAGCTTATAGTCATCTTAAAATCTAACAATACTAATACTAATATCTAAAAACTTTATTTTAATTTCATGGGACCTTTAACCATTAGGCCATATAATGTTTTCCAGAACTTGAAAATGTGTTGAAGAAAAGGCGACTGGCAGCAGGTGGAGAGGAGAACCAGGACCCTTCAAAATCCCCTGCCAGATCACGATTGAGAATGACAGAGCTAGAGATGAAACCAGATACGCCAGCCATAGCCTCCGTCCACTCCAGGGTCCAGCAACTCAGCCAGAGACGAGAAGGTTAGTGTATATATATATATATATATATATATATATATATATATATATATATATATATATATATATATATATATATATATATATATATATATATATATATATATATATATATATATATATATATATATATATATATATATTCGTTTTTTTAAATCAGTCTGCTAAATATTTTAGCAATTTATGTTTCTCAGTAGCTCTTTTTGTGCCATGCAATGTCATATCTTTCACTTGCAAGGTAATTTGCAGTACATTTTCAAATAATTTTGCCTGATTTAAATTGTTCTGTACAGATAATGTAGTAAACCTGAATGCTATTTTTCCTAATAGAAACAATATTTAGATTTCTACTCTTATGTTTGCTCAATATTTGTTCTAATGTGCATGACAAAGATTAATTTTGTTGTTGATACATGCTCTTAAAGGGGACCTATTATGCAAAAATTATAATAAGGGGTGTAAATGCAGTTGTGTGGCAACTGTCTGTGAATATAACCAGCTTCTTATTGTAAAAATGTATTAATTAAATTTTTTATAAAATCACACTGCATAAAACAGTCTGCAGAAACACTTTGACATTCTCCTTTTGTACATGTCATCTGAGGGGGAAAGTCCGATTTTGAGCTGACACTTCACATACAGACTCTAGGGACATCAGAGACTTATTTTACATTTTGTAAAAAGGGGCATAATGGGTCTCCTTTAATGCATATAAATGTATATTTCTGTAATTTGGTGAAATATAGTCCTTTTTTGTATGATCAGGTGGGACTGGTTTAGTACAGCGCTGCCTGTCTGACCCTGGATCTGATGATTGCACCAGCATGACATCAGTGGTCAGTCACATTGGTCAGTGTTTATTTTCATTCAGGCTTCACCCCTTACTATTGCTGCTTATTTTGCTGCGTGCTTTATTAAATGTTTTTTTTTTTTTTTACACAAGGTGAGGGAGAGTTTAGCTCTCGTCTGGAACGCTTCAAAGCTCCAACACCTCAGAACAGCCCTGGTCGATCCACCCCCTGCACACGAAGTCTTTCCAGCTTTGTGCATGGCATGCAACAGAAGCTGAATGCTACAGTGACACCCAGCAGTAAAGAGGCCTTTCGTATCCGCCAGGTAGAGCTGTTCTACCCACTTCATCTATTATATGACTATTTTACCTTTCAGAAACAAATCTTTTAAATGCTTTATTTGAATTGTTACTTAGTCCAGCTGTCTTTGTTATGCAGGCACGTGAGGATGAGTTGCGTCTATTGAAGATTCAGCCAGTGGCAGAGAATATGTGGTTGAAGAGGAGTCTGTCTGACTCTTCCCTCACTGAGGTGAGCCATTCAGGGTAACAGTGCCCTATGATTTTACAATGTGGACAATATTGTGGAATTTAATCATGAAAACTGAATTAGCTGTATGATGCAGACTGTCATAAAATTAAATATAAAGTCTGCATGTTAATAATGATAATAACAATAATATGAAAGCTTTGTCTAAAATAGAAAAAGAATAGTTTGTAAAGAAAAGTTACACGTTCTTTCACGTTTCAATTTTAACATGACTTGAATTAATTTGAGAAAAAAGTAAAAATTACTTAATCATCTTCTTAATTCTTCTTCTTAACCTTAAAGTTTCTTAATAAGTAACCTTTATTAAAGCTATAGTTCAATCAAAATTGAAAATTCTATCATCATTTACTCACCTAAACTGTTTTGGTTTCTTCTCTTGAACTCAAAAAAAGATATTTTGAAGAATGCTGGAAACCTTTAACTTTTTACATCTGTAGTTTTGTTTTTTGTCCGTACTAAGTCAATGGTTACAGGTTTCCTGCTTTCTTCAAAATATCTTCTTTTTTGTTCAACAATAGAAAGAAATTCAGAAAGAAAGGTTTTGAACCACTTGAAGATTATGTAATTAGTGAGTAAATGAAATTTTGGGTGAATCATCCCTTTGAACTAGATTTTTCACGATAATAAATTTTTGTTGTGTGATGTATTGACACAGAAATTGTTGCGATAAGCGGCAATGAGACCATTTTGTGGCATTGATTATATAACAGCATAATAATGCAAATAGCCATAAACGCTTATCATTGTTATATAGATTCTATAGTTTGATGTTAAAAAGGTAAATGGCCTATTATACAGGGTGATTCAAAAAGAATACCACAACTTCGAAAATCAAGAAGTCTGCTAAGAAGAAAAGAAGAGCTAAGCTCTTTCTGTCATCGATTCAAGGAAGCTATGAAGTTTCGTTGTTGTTGCTCAACTAAAAGAAGGAATAACTACAGATATCCAAACTGTTTAGCCCGAGATGCTACAGAGTGAGAAACAAGTTCAAATATCGGGTTGATGTCACTCGAGTGTCTGGAGGGAGTCATATTGAACATCTATGCACTTGTTTTCTACTGAAGTACTCTTTACATTGATTAATTACCCAAGGTTCCATGATGTTTCTTTGATTAAATGCAGATTTTCAAAGTTGTGGTATTCTTTTTGAATCACCCTGTATATTAAATATCCGATAAGGTAAATGCCCAATTATAAACTTTGACGCCAGTGAGGTAGAATGTAAATGTCATTGTAAAATGGCTTTAACGTTTTCTGTGAATTTGTAAATATATATTGCAATGGCAGAAATTATTGAGGTTATCTCCAAGTATTGCACGATAAGTCGATATATTGATTATTGGGACAGGGCATACTTTAATATCAATGTTGTTAAAGTGAGTTCTTAAATCATTTAAATTGATTGGACATGCTTTTCTTGGACATGCTTTAGCGCTTTGGGTTTTAGAAAAAGCGCATTATAGATAAAATGTATTATTATTATTTCTAAAATAATAAAACAATACGTTTTTAACCATAAAATAGTCCAGAAAATAAATAAATAAAATGAAATTAATTTGGGGAAAGAAAAAAAAACATACTGTAAATAATACTGTTGTCAACACCATATGTTAAGGTCTTTATCTGCTTCATGTGGATTTTTGTCTGGATTTGTGAATTGAAAGTAACTTGAAAACAACCATCATTTTTCTAGAGGGCATCACCATCCACATCATCGCCCTGGGTTTACAGGAAAATTCTAAAACCCCAGTGGCCTCCATTGCAGAGTGTGAGCATGTATTTGAGATGAATCATTGGAGTCTGTTTGACTTTGGCTTTTGTGTTTGTGGATAAACATTTTTGTTTTGTCATACTACTTACACCTTGGTTATAAGGTTTTTTTCTCTTGAATTAGATTATAGTCACTGGGGCAAAGTTATTTTGATTGCACTGACTCACTTCGGGAGAACACCATTTTGTCTTTTGCACTTAAAACAAAAGTGTGTATATTTGAGACAAAATCTATTAATATTTTATCTTTTTTGCAGGAAGAACTAAAGGGAAATGAATTCAGCTCCTGTGAGGGTGACAGTAAGGTGTTTGATGGAAGTCTGAACACCACACCGCCATGTACATCGAATATTCGTTTCCCTAATGAAGAACTTTATACCTCAGTCGGTAAATGAGCTTTGTTAAATCTCTCAGAGCTAATGTAACAACACCATTTGCCATATTTAACATATTTGATTTTGTCTGTAGCAGAACCTGGGGCGTTGAACACCTCCGCACTAATTGATAAGATGTTTGAAGACGTCCTGCAGCACGCAGAAAAGGAAGATGAAGCTGTAGATGAAAAAGAAGAGGAAATGGAGAAAGATGAGAGCTGTGTATCACAGACTGAAGATAAAACTAAGCTGGACACAGTCGAAAATGAAGACGAAACAGAATTGGACACAGTTGAAAATGAAGAAAACCCTCAATGGCACACAGTAAAAAATGAAGACGAAACCGAATTGGATGCAGCCGAAAATGAAGACGAAACAGAACTGAACACAGACAAAAATGAAGACAACACACGACAGGATGCAGTCGAAAAAGAAAAAGTGGAAGCAGTCACAGTCACATTAAATGAGGAGCCGCTTGATCACAGTGAGATGTCTGAAGAGAGTGTAGAAACTCCTGATGACAGTTCTGCAGTGAATGAAGAGAAGGAGCTCTGTGATGGTGAAGGAGAAATGGAGGAGGAGCAGGAGTGTGCTCCAATGGGTGCTGAAGATGACTTTCTAAACCTGCCACCCAGCTATATCCTCTCTCCTCTCAGCAAATCTGTGGAGGCTGTTGTCACCCCACTGGTATTGCCTTTTTTTTTTTTTTTTCTTTTTTTGATTTTCTAAATGACTGTATAATTAGATTTTGTGGTTAAATATTATTTAGCCTATGACAGGGTGTCCGTGGGGTCTTAAAAAGTCTTAAATCTCAAAATCAAAATTTTAGGCCTTAAAAAGTCTTAAATCTACTGAAGTATTGTGTTGTAGGTCTTAAATCATTTTAAACGAGTCTTAATTTTTCTCCTTTGTTCACCCAATCTGGCCAACAATCACCAACAATCCATCTCAATATAACTTTAAAAAGCATCTCAATAAAATCTAATTAAAAAGGTAAGTTTTAACTCTATTTACCATAATGGTTTAATTATTGTCCTTGCAATAACATTTGTTTAAAAGTGCTTTATGTATTTACTGCTGAGGATACTGACCTGGACAGATTGTTGTTCATAGATTTAGTTTATTATAGTTTTTAAAACTTTTAAAACATTTGTCCTTTTTTGTTTTTTTTAAAGAGAGTTATTATATTATTTAGCCTAAGACAGGGTATCCGCAGGGTCTTAAAATGCCTTAAACCTCAAAATTTTAGGCCTTAAAAAGTCTTAAATTTACTGAAGTATTGTGTTGTAGGTCTCAAATCTTATTTTAAACGAGTCTTAATTTTTCTTTGTTCATGTATTGCTACCCAATCTGACCAACAATCCATCTCAATATAACTTTAAAAAGCATCTCAATAAAACTTATGTAAAAAGGTAATTTTTTTTTCCATAATATTTTTATTTTTCGTTTTCAGTTTGTACACATTGAAATACAACATTTTTCAAACATTTTTTCCAACAATAACCTTGTTGCATTTACAAATTATACAAAAAATAAGGATATATATATATATATATATATATATATATATAATATATATATATATATATATATATATATATATATATATATATATATATATATATATATATATATATATATATATATATATATATATATATATATATTAAAAACAAACAAACAATAATAAAAAAAATAAAAGTAAAACTGCTCCTCTTTTGTTGTTAATGGTAATCTATTCAAACATGACATTTATAATCATACTGAGTACTAAATACAGCAAACATATTTTGAAGAATGTATCAATACTGAACTATAAAGCTGGAACTGCATTGTCCATCAAAAAATTATTCATCCACTTCTTCCTCTGTTAATTCCACTTCTTTGATATAACTAATGAAAGGACTCCATATGTTTTCAAATACACGCTGTTTAGCTTTTAGTATACAAATTATTTTTTCTAATGGCAGACTTGACAACATTTGTCTTATCCATTAAGTAGCATTTGGTCGTTGCATCTTTGTCCATAGCAAAGCTACACATCGCTTGGCATAAAGCAAGCTGAGGTCTATAAATACTTGTTCGCTTTTACTATAATTCGAGTCCTCTGGATATAAGCCCAGCAAAAACAGCTTTGGGTCGAGGAGGATTTGTTTTGAAATAAATTTTTCACTTATGACTCTTACCTCTTCCCAAAATAATTTAATCTTTGTGCACTGCCAAATACAGTGAAACAAGGTTCCTCTAGCTTCCAAACATTTTATACAAATATCTTGTATGTTTTTATTATATTTATTTAATTGTACTGGTGTTACATATGTCCGCATTATCCATTTATATTGTATAAGTTTAAGACGTGAATTTACAGACATAGTGAAAAAGGTAATTTTTAACTCTATTTGCCATAATGGTTTACTTATTTTCCTTACAATAACATTTGTTTAAAAGTGCTTTATGTGTTTACTGCAGAGGATACTGACCTGGACAGATTGTTGTTCATAGTTTAGTTTATTATAGTTTTTAAAACTTTTAAAACATTTGTCCCTTTTTTTTTAAAGATAGTTTTTGTTTTAAGAAATATCTAAAATATTTAGTTTTTTATTAAATAATTCTTGTATTATTAAATGTATTAAATTATCCTTTTTATAGGGCAATCAAAAATCTTTTCCATCTAGGCCATTTGAAAAATGTGGCCTTTATGAGTCTAAAATTTCATTCATAAAGTCTTAAATTTAAGACGGTAAACCTGCAAAAACCCTGCTATGAAGCCCAGACTAGGCATGGGCCGGTATAAGATTCTGACGAAATGATAACCTTGGATGAAAATATCACAGTTTCATGGTATTGTGATACTGCTTTAAAATATATATTTTTAAATGTCTGGGTAAAAAAAACAACAACTTTTTTTTCCCCTTTGAACACAAAATATTTATTTTGAGAAATTTTTATAGTATTTTAGAGCAGTAAACATTTCAGACCAATTTAAACAAATCATTGACTTCTGCTGTCTTTATTAGTTTTAAAAACACATAATTTATTTACCATTTAAAAGGTAAAATAACCTTACATATACCATAGGAACCGCATAGCAGAATATTTTGCGGGTTTTAAAACCTTGACTTTCCAAACCACTGTATGCCTTGAAAACTGTTAAAACTGTTATTATGAAAAATGTTATCAAAAATGGCTTTTGACATTGAATTAAGTCATAGGTCGCAATATTGCATTGTTTGTTTTTTTGTAGTTGTATGCTTATAAATGTATTAATTCTAAATGTGTTTATGAAATCTCCTACAGAAGATTGAAATCACACTGTCTGAACCATCAGATCAACTGCCTTTACCTGAAGAAGTGACGGATAGTCCTGCTGACAGCGTTCCACCTTTATACAGGTGCACCACAATTGAAAAATACAAATAATAATACATTTTCAAGAACCTTGTTGTCTTTGTGTATCACTTTGTTAGTCTAACGCCTGGTGGCGTTTGAAGCCATGAGATGCAGAGCACAGATGCTCTTGACAGTCCTGAAGGTCATTAATAATATTATAACACTAATACTGAAATGGTTAAGGTGTTTTAGAATGATCAAAACAACACTTCAGATGTTTTACAATACAGTCAGCCTGCTGGTTTGTCTATTCACACACATTTTTATCATCACATGATCGCTTATAACAAGATCACATGACTTTTTTTAATGTGCATACTGGAATTTTTTTGGTAAAAGTGTTTCCATCTAGTTTATGCACATCTTTTCTTATCGAATAAAAAGTTAATCGGAAACGTAGCTAGTGATAGGCTAAAATAATTCAGCTAGATTCTCTATATACATTACCGTTCAAATGATTGGTCAGTAAGATATTAAAATTTTAAAATAAAAAGTGCTCACCCATGCTAGATGCACACAAAACACTAGTTTAGGGGTTCCCAAACCTTTCAGCTCACGACCCCAAAAATAGCAATTCCAGGGACTCTCAACTCCCACTATCCTTGTATGAACATACAAACATTGCACACAATGGTGCACACATGCTAATAGGAATTATATAAACAAGCTTATTGACAACACAAAAAAGTGCAAGTGTCTAACAACCATATACTTTTTTATAGTCGTCATTCATTTGTTTAATTCAGTATTAAGCTCATTTAATGAGAATGGTGGACACAATGTTTACTGCACAAGACTATTCTTGGTTTAATTTTGAAGACCTCCATTTGGACCCTCTATATTCAGTCATGGTCTTAATTTTTAATGTATGTGAGTGCTGTAAAGGTGTCAAAGTTTAACATTGTGTCGTTAAATCAATATGGTGCAACTAACACTATTGCCGTGTCATTAATCTAGCATAATAACCCCAGGGGTCGCAATCCAATGGAAAAAGAATTAAAAAGCTGATGGCTTTTTATTTGCATGTTGTTTTTTTTATGTAACTATTAAATATTATTTTTATCTTCAGTAGGTTATGGATAAAATCTGGAACTATTGTCTCGCGACCCCCGTTTTGAAAACCACTGCACTAGTTGAAATACAATAATGTTATGAAATAGTAATTTACCTGAATTTTCAGCAACCATTACTCCAATATTAAGTCATGTTGTGTTTCAGAAATCATTCTAATATGCTGAATTGCTTTGGTGCTTTTTAAAAAACAATTTACACATCATAATTGACAATTATTTGTATGTATTATTGACAGCATTGATGCCTACCGCTCACAGAGGAAGGTCCACCAACTCTCTACTCAGAGCTTGACCCCTGGCGTTCAGAAGCAGGTTCAAGAGAAGATCTGTTCAAAAAAGCCTGTCAACGTCAAGGAGAGAATTAAGGTTAGAAAATGTGTTGTGTATAGATATAAAATGCATCATTGGTTACCATTATGAATGCAGGATCTTATTCAGGTGATTGAATTTGTTCTTTAAGGCTTTAAACGAGGAGGCGGCCAAATTGCAGACCATTATCACACAGACGCTGCAGGCTCTGAGCTGCTGCAGCGATGAGGAACATGGAAAGGGTTCACAACAGGAGGCAGAGGCTGAGAAACTCCTGCTTGTGTCCAGTAAGTGCAACCCTACTCATTTTCTTCTTGAGCTTTCTGCATATAGAGTTGAAGACCAAATTATAAGCCCTCCTGTGAAATGAAGTTTTTCAGATATTTCCCAGGTATCTTTAGTGAAGAGATTTTTTTTTCTAACACGTTTTTTAATAACTAATTTCATTTACTATGATGACAGTACACACATTTTCACTAGTTATTTTGCAGTATATTAATATTCAGATTCAAGTGCAATTTAATAGATTATTTAGATTAACTAGGCAAGTTAGATTAATTAATCAAGTAATTGAATAACAGTGGTTTGTCCTTTAGCCAATCAGAAAAAAATACATTGTTAAGGGGGATGATAATATTCAAATTATCGGTTTAATTTATTTTTTTACTTTTTTTTTATTCCAGACAAACAAACAAAAAAGACTTTCTCCAGAAGAAAAAATATTACTGGAAATACTGAAGAAAATTTGGGAAATATTTAAAAAGAAAATTTCATAAAAGGGCTAATAATTGTGTCTTATATCTTATATTGAGAGTAGAGAATACAAAACCTAACAAAAGTCTTGTTGCCTATACAAGTTTTAGGAACAACAAATAATAACTTCTCTTCCGATACCAAATGATCAACTAGAAGTCATTTAAATGAAAGGCAAAGGCCTCTAGATTACGCCTATTTTACCAAAATAAAATATGATCATACCTGTACGGTCTGACTTTGCTTAGACAAAAGTCATGTCGCTTAACAGAAATAATGTACAGTGTAGAATATAAAGTCATGGTGCAGTGGAGAAAGAATTAATATAATTGTGTAAGACTCCCATGAGCTTGGAGGACTGCATCCACACATCTGTGCAGTGACTGAAATAACTTTTAATAAAGTCATCTGGAATGGTAAAGAAAGCATTCTTGCAGGACTCCCAGAGTTCATCAAGATTCTTTGGATTCATCTTCAATACCTCCTCCTTCATCTTACCCCAGACATACTCAACAATGTTCATGTCTGGTGACTGGGCTGGCCAATCCTGGAGCACCTTGACCTTTTTTGTGCTATCCTGCTGAAGAATTTGCCCTCTCCTGTGGTTTGTAATGTAATGGGCAGCACAAATGTCTTGATACCTCAGGCTGTTGATGTTGCAATGGACTCTGCAGATCTCTTGCATGTCCCCCTACTGAATGTAACCCCAAACCATGATTTTTCCTTCGCCAAACTTGACTAATTTCGGTGTGAATCTTGGGTCCATGTGGGTTCCAATAGGTCTTCTGCAGTATTTGTGATGATTACAGTTCAACAGATGATTCATCATAAAAATCTACCTTCTGCCACTTTTCCAAATGATCAACTACTGTGGAAGTTATTATTTGTTGCTCTCACAACTGGGATCGACGACAAGACTTTTGTCAGGTAGTGTCCAAACTCTGTTCTAATCCGTTCCTGTCATGCAGGTGAAAAACGAGCAGCCTTACTGGCAGAGGTCAACAGACTGAGAGAGGGTGAACCTGGAGGACCAAAATCCCAGAATGCACCTCTTCAGCCCTGCAGGGGCACTGTCAGCATCAGCAGCATCCAGCTGCCTCTCAAGGTGGAGTTTGTTTGCTCGGCTCGCACAGGTGAGTTTTAATATACATTTATGAATGGCAGGAATAAGATGTTTCACTGTATGCAGTCAGTGTTTACACACAGTTTGTCTGCTTTGTATATAAAGGTCGTCCAAGGCACTACTTCTTCGTTCTGATTCGTTATGGCCCATGTAACATTATGGCAACACCTTTAGCTACAGCTGCTGATGCCCAAAATGGAGACACTATCACCTTCCCAACTTCCATCACACTGTGAGTCCACACAATACATAAAATGCAATGTTAGAGTATAAACTGAATCATTTCTGTGAGGTTTTTATGGATAAAAGTGATTTACACTGGTTTGAATATTTGATTCACAGACAAGATATTCGCTCCAGTTTCGAGATTGATGTTGAGGTCTACAGTCTGGTAGGTACAGTTCATGTTAACATTGGTTCTTTTCAGTTTAAAAAAAAAAAGACAATTGTTTTGTTCACTAATTTCTATCTCTAATTGGTATTTTTTTGTGGTTCTCTTATTTCTAGTCCAATACTAGTAATACCTGTAGCCTCAATGTTCAGCAGTTCCGCAGCTCAACTAAGTCAAGGGTATGTACACTTTCCTGTTATATTGGGAGGATCACATATTACATTTATTAATGCAAAGTTAAACAAGGTGCTATTTTTTTAGGTGACTCCTAAGAAGATTCTCCACAGCATCACTGTATGTATCTTCTCTGTTTTCATAACCTCATTAGACTTTATTAGGTAAATACAAGCCAATACATTTTGTAATTTAAAAAAAAAATCTTGCTGTAATATTCATAAAATGAAGTAAATGAACTAGGGCTGCACAATAAATGGTTTCAGCATCGATATTGCAATGCATTTGCAATAATCACATTGCAGGATATGCAATGTTGAGTTGGTTTTATAGTTACTTATATAATTGATTATACTCAATGCAGAGTTTAATCATAATGACCTAAAATTGATCATCTACATGCATTTTTAAACGCAAACATTTATTCACTATTTTCATTTCACCTTTCACTTGTTTCAAACATTTATGAGTTTCTTTTTTATGTTGAACAAAAAAAGAAATTTTAATAACTCATTACAGTTTGAAACAAGTAAAGGGTGACTAAATAGAGATTCCATTTTCATTTTTGGGTGAGCTATTCCTTAAAGGCCTTTGACTGTGCGAACATTTAAATATTTCAGAGTTTAGAACATCCGGCCACAAGAAATTCTAATGTTTGTAACTTTAATAAAGATTTCTTAATATGCAGTGAAGACTATGCAGATTTGATTATTCAATATATGTAACCTGAATACTGTTAGACTCTCTAGAAAATAACCATTCACTTTTTTCTTTGCTATATTTTATTTATCTATACTTGTAATTTATTTGTTCTATATTATTCGAGACTCACTCCCTTCAAAAATTTTATTCCAATCAATCTAAAATGAAGAATTATTTCCAAATAAAGCTGTTTACGTCATCTGGTGAAATTGCATGTATGCAATGTATATAATATGCAATATAAAATATCGCATTGTCAGACTTCCAATATCGTGCAGCCCTAATAAGAACACTTTCACACACAATTCTAAAAAAAAAAACTGTTTATATTAACAGGTGCTGTACATACGTTTTTGACTCTTTTAAAGCATAAATATACCATAATATGTTTGCAGATATTTAAGAAACATGCCAAGCGAACATTCTTGTTTATCTGAAAAGTGCTGAAGTCAGATATTCTGCTTTGTAAATGTCTGTTACGTGCCAGAACGGCTGTCTTTGTTTTGTTTTTTTTAACTCGCCCACTGCCAGTTTAGCCAATTATATTTCAGCACCCCGCATTGCTTTGTTGGAAAACTGTGTATTTCATTCATTCAGTCAGGAAGGCTCACAAAACATGTGCCCGTGACCGAAATGAGACGCAGATTCAGAGATCCACATGAGGTTATTAATTAGCAAATAATACAAATATTACAAACATAAACTTTAAGTAAGCAGTTTTCATTGTAAATGTGTGTCCATTATGGCACCAGTACCTTTGGAACCGGTACGCACCAGACCGAATCAGCATATGAATTTCGGTGCCTAATTCCGGTGCCAGTGGTGCTGCGACAAGAACGTAAAGCAGATCGCACACCAGAAGCGACGCACAGCGTACAGTTTGCTTAAACTAAGCATTCTACAGTATGGCTGTATTTTACAAGCAAGGATTCTGACACCAACATGCAGCAGATACTTTACAAAAGTTGTGTGTAAGGGGGAAAACACGTCAAACTTATAAAATGTGAGGGCTTATGGAATCAACTTAAAGGTGAGGAATGGACTGTCTTTGACAGCTTGTGACATTATCTGGCACTTTCAGTGAGTACGTTTAAATGACACCAATACTCTGATTTTAATCTGATTAAGACAGTACTCTGATCAAGAGTCTACCGTAAACAGTGATTTTTGATAATCTTAAAAGACCACAGACACAAACTGCGGAGGAAACATTTGTAGACTGGTGACGCAATGACATCAACGGATCTATGTGCTATAACATATAACTGGGAATCGTAAATGCAACATTCAAAAAGCGACTCGTAAACACCTGAATCATATTATTGTCTTATTTAGATTATGGCAAATCATTAGATCATTGATGTCCATGTAAAAGTAGTCACAAGTCCCAAACCCAGAAAAAAGGTGTTCCCTGATTTTGATGACAGCCTTTCCACAGCTTAGTAGTAAGCTAATGTAATGTTAATAGCATAATGCAAATCTTGCATTCATGCTAACAAACAAATGATCAAAAGAAATATATTAATGCAATTCTAATATATAAAATATGAATTGATGTTTACTTTTTGAACTTATTAGAAATATATATTTATATTGTTCAATTATGATTTATTTATTTATTTTTTGTCAATTACTTTTGTGGCTAAAAAGGATCGGTTCAGGCACCATTTTGGCACCGGTACCATTTTAAAAGTATCGATTAAGCACCGCTATTGAAAAAAACGCAAACGATACCCAACCGTACTCCTAACACACGCTATGTGATGAAATTTGCAGTGATAAGCAATTTGGCTGTTTGCACTAGGTGAAACATGACAGAAATTTAAATACAGCCATTCAGAAGCACAGACTAGTGCACTCACGAAATGGTAAGGGCTATAATCTAATTAATACATATTAAACCTCTTTAACATTTATTAAATGTAAAATGCCGAATCACTTATATGTTTTGGTTTTGAGTCACAGTTCTAAAGTTCAATTTTAAACGGTTTATTTTCCAGATCTGAGTTGAACTATCTGCTGGTGCTTTCAGTGTATGGCAATAAATGTCATGTAAAATGACATTCAAACTCACATTATTAGCATTTAACACTGAATAAAGTACATGAAGTGTACCTGAGGTGTTCACAGTTTATCTTGTTGTTCAGCTGCAAGAAACAGAAGCCATCTTTAATATATCAATTTCATGTGTTGGTTTAAACAAAAACTCCTTTTAATATGGAGAAATTTAATATTTTATAAATCTTATATCACGTGCCGCTGCTTTTATATAAAACATGATTTAAATCAGCCTTTAGGCTTAATAGTCAGACTCAGTCCCTTTGGTCCTCAATCTGGCAACCTGCACTTGCGTTTGTTTTGATCCAGGAATGCAATACCTAGTTCAACCACTGGGTGTTAAACTTACATGCTGCACCTTTAATAGATGAGATGCTTAATGTTTAATATTATTAATTAAAAATTGTTGCACGATAAGCAAACTTAACCACATTCATATGTCTTTGTTTTGTTTTTTCTAGAAATCTAATCAGAGTGTGACTTGTAAGTATTTATTTAATTGCCTAATTTAATCATTTTTTTAGTCATTGTCATCAGATATTGATAGTTCTGTTTTTGTCTATTATAGCTGCATCTTTACCTGGTCTGACTGCCCAACGTTCTAGTAACTTCACATTAGTGGGCTCTCACAAAATCACCCTCAATTCATTGGGACAAAGCAAGTTTCCTCTGGATAAGGTATATGCAGTGAAACATGAGTCTTATTACAGTTATAAAAAGCTAGATGAAGTGGTTGTTGCTGTCTTCACCTGTGTGTGCACTTTATTTTTTTTGTTTAATCGCTGACTTTTTCTTTTTAATGTCAGATATTGTGCACATGTTTGTACTTTTAATCTTCATTTCAGGAGTTAATTAGGATTTCTTTGAATATACAATGACCTGCGGATTTGTCTTTAGTCTTGTGTTTACACTGTGGTGGGAGTTGTGGTGATGTAACTGGGTCTCTGTCCGTCTCTCCTGTTTCTCTTCACTCAGATGAAATTTGAAGGAAAAATCAGGCGACTTCTTGGAGATGAGTTTCAGGAAAAGGTGTCACTCTTTTCACCTCAATCTCTCTTTCTGGTTTAGTGGGCTTTGCACATTTTCTGTTTTAGTGTGTGTGACAGAAAAAAGCTCTGCATTGTATTCATCGGTTTGTGATTTAGTGAATGTCCTGGCATGTGCAAGTATCAGTAAATGTGCTTGATTATGGTTTTCATTACTTGCTTTTGGACAAATTATAAACCAAGATCTCTATATTTTAAATTTTCAGTCTCTGTATTTTTAGCTGAGATATCAGATATTTTTTATGCCTGAGTATTTAAATATATACAATGCATTCGGAAAGTATTCATAGCGCTTCACTTTTTCCACAGTTTTTCCCACATTTTTTTCCCCACAATACCCCATAATGACAATGTGAAAGTTTTTTTTTTTTTTTTTTTTTTTTTTTTTTTGCAAATTTATTAAATATAAGAAACCTGAAAAATCACATGCACATAAGTCTTCACAGCCTTTGCTCAATACTTTGTTGATGCACCTTTGGCAGCAATTATAGCCTCAAGTATTTGAATATGATGCCACAAACTTGGCACACCTGTCTTTGGGAATTTTTGCCCATTCCCCTTTGCAGTACCTCTCAAGCTCTATCAGGTTGGATGGGAAGTGATGGCGTACAGCCATTTTCAGATCTCTCCAGAGATGTTCAATAGGATTTAGGTCTGGGCTCTGGCTGGGCCGCTCAAGGACATTCACCAAGTTGTTGTGAAGCCACTCCATTGATAATTTGGCGGTTTGCTTTAGGTCATTGTCCTGCTGGAAGATGAACTGTCACCCCAGTCTGAGGTCAAGAGCACTCTGAAGCAGATTTTCATTCAGGATATCCCTGTACATTGCTGCATTCATCTTTCCCTCTATCCTGACTAGTCTTCCAGTTCCTGCTGCTGAAAAACATCCCCACAGCATGATGCTGCCACCACCAAGCTTCACTGTAGGGATGGTATTAGCATGGTGATGAGCGGTGCCTGGTTTTCTCCAAACGTAACGCCTGCCATTCACTCCAAAGAGTTAAATTTTAGTCTCATCAGACCAGAGAATTTTGTTTCAGATACCTTTTGGCAAATTCCAGGCGGACTGCTATGTGTCCTTTACTACTGTGTTACTTTACTTCCGTCTGACCTTCCCAGCCTTGTGCCTCGAGATAATCCTGTCTCATAGGTCTACAGACAATTCCTTTGTCTTCATGCTTGGTTTGTGCTTTAACATGCTCTGTCAACCCTGGCACCTTAAATAGACAGGTGTATGCCTTTTCAAATCATGTCTAATCAACTGAATTTACCACAGGTGAACTCCAGTTAAGCTGCTGAAACATCTCAAGAATGATCAGTGAAAACAGAACGTACCTGAGCTCAATTTAGAGCTTCACGCCAAAGACTGAATACTTATGTACATGAGATTTTTTATTTATTTTTACTTTTTTCAGGTTTTTTATTTTTTATAAATGTGCATGCAACAAGTTCAAAAAATCTTTTTTCCACATTGTCATAATGGGATATTGTGTGTAGAATTTTGAGGAAATAAATAAATTTTATCCGTTTTAGAATAAGGCTGTAACAAAAAAAATGTGGAAAAAGGGAAGCGCTATGAATACTTTCTGGATGCACTATATGTTTAGTTATGCTCTTTTGTGGGTTTTAAATGGGTTAAACAAACTTGCTTAAAAGCGAGTGATGTACGTTTATTTATTTATATATATTTATATATATATATAATATTCTAAAACTGACTACATAAACCTTCTCAGTTTTTGTTTCAAGATGCCACTGTAATGTGTTGGTTTAGACTGTTACAAAAAATCTATTAATTTGAACAATATTTTTCTGCATCTGACATGCCCATCTGTTGTTGTTTTGTTTTTCCTGTGTAATGACTAACCAATTTGTTATTTTGTGTAGGTTCCCTTCCTCTCTCCTCTAGAGGGCCACATCTATCTGCGGCTGCATAGCGAGGGCCACTCCAATGTCCAGCATCAGGGCTTTTTGGTGGGTTGGTGAACAGTGCTCCGCATATATGAGTACACCCCTCAGAAATCTCTAATTTTCTATAGGAAGCTTTACAGTATTGTATTTGTGCATATGCATTAGTTTAGTAAGTACTGAAGCAAAATCTGGAGCTAATCTAACAAAATAATTTATGATAATGGTCTAAAATTAGTACACTTATTATATGTTAGGGGAAAATGTTAAATTAAAAAAACTAAACAGAGCAAAAATCAAGAGAAGCAAAAAAATGTAAAAATTTAGTTGAAATTTTGAAGGTTGTATTTTTCCCCAATATTTAACATGCATTTAAATGTATTATCTTTGTCTTTTTCAAGATATTCAGTGACTAAAATATTATTTTAATAAAATATATTCGTTTAATAAATCTGTTTTGCTCAAATGGACCAAAATATATTAGATATAGTCACTGAGAAATTGAAAAAAAAAAATTCATTTTCAAAAGGGCGTACTGCACTGCATATAATACGTCACAAAACCTGACCGATAGTTCTATGGTTAGTTTGTTAACATAAAATATCTCTAGACCCTCAGGCTCAGTTCATGTGTATATAAGCAAAACTGTGATAGTCCAGTTGGCATATTTACAAAGCAGATATGTGAAATATGTTAGCAGTTTATCATCACCGTTATAGCCTGATCCATTTGAATGTGTGTTGCCAAATGGAAGACAGGTGTGAAGTAAGAATATGTTGGTCGCCATGTTTCTGGTTACATCAGAATTTCTTTTTTTATAAATAAATAAAAACATGTGTATATAGAATTTTGGTTATGGATGTTATCTTGATGCCATTGAGCCTACTTAAGTGCCATTTGTCCCTATGGTTAATCTATCTTTATCATTACTTTAGATGAGCTCAAACCAGTTTGTCCATTCTCCTCTGACTTTTGGCATTAACAAGGCTTTTCGCTCACAGAACTACCTTTAAAATACTTATTTTTTCCAGACCATTCTCTGTAAACATAAGAATTCAATTTCTGTCACACTAGTCACCTTTTTAAATCTCTTATTGAAAATAATATATATATATATATATATATATATATTCTTAGGTTTTTTTAGGTATTCGTTTGTAATTTTGAGTGCACTCTAACTTGTGTGTATTGGAAATATGCTTTGTTTTTAAGAAATGTATGTAATCATTTTATTTCTTCTCTTAAAGACCATGTTTGAGGATGTGAGTGGTTTTGGAGCCTGGCAAAGGTTCTACTTCCTTCTAGAAGGAGGTCACCTGCTGTACTGGAACTATCCTAATGAGATGGGCAGCAAGGTGTGCAACATCACTACACCGAGTAATTTATTATGTGTGATATCCTCTTCATTAATAACTCATCTCCTTCACTTTTAGCCAGCAGATGGTAGTCTGTCTCTCTATGGCTTCTGCAGTGTCCGGCCTGTGGAAAGAGAATGCTGTGCACGACCACACACCTTCGAACTAGTAGAAACTAGCACCCTTCAGAAAGAAGACAGCCAGACCTTGAAGAAGTAAAGTATCTGTGTATTTATAAAGCAGTAGTTTCAGACAGAATATAAACATCTGTCATCACACTGGTGTTGTTGCACACATGTCTGCCATCTGTTTTTCCGTGGAACACAACAGGAAAAGTGCCATGCCCCTCTCTCTATTCCTGATAGTGATCGTGATCACAATGTTTGAAGAGCTCTAAAAATAGAAAAATGTAAAACCAGAAATTTATCCATCTACACTACCTGATAAAGGTCTTTGATCCAAGTTGTAAGAGCAACAAATAATAACTCTGACTTCTAAGGTAGATTTTTCTGATGAATCATCTGTTGAACTGACTCCCAAACATCACAAATACTGCAGAAGACATACTGGAACCCAAATGGACCCAAGATTCTCAGAGAAATCAGTCAAGTTTGGCGAAGGAAAAATCATGGTTTGTGGTTACATTCAGTATCGGGGCGTGTGAGAGATCTGTAGTGTGGATGGCAACATCAACAGCCTGAGGTATCAAGACATTTGTGCTGCCCATTACATTACAAACCACAGGAGAGGGCAAATTCTTTAGCAGAATAGTGCTCCTTTTCAAACCTCTCTCCACATCAAAGTTCCTCAAAGCAAAGAAGATCAAGGTGTTCCAGGATTGGCCAGCCCAGTCACCAGAAATGAACATTATTGAGCATGTCCGGGGTAAGATGGAGGAGATGAAGATGAATCCAAAGGATCTTGATGAACTCTGAAATTCCTGCAAGAACACTTTCTTTGCCGTCATTGCAGAGATGTATGGATGCAGTCCTCCAAGGTCATGGGAGTCATACACAATATTAATTCTTTCTCCACTGCACCATGACTTTATATTCTATACTGTACATTATTTCTGTAAAGTGACAAGACTTTTGTCTACGCAAAGTCAGACCTTACTATTCTAAATATATCATTAAAAATCAAGGCATGATCATAATTTATTATAGTAAAACAAGCGTAATCTAGAGGCCTTTGCCTTTCACATAAGCCAAATGATCAACTAGAAGTCAAGTTATTATTTGTTGTTACTAAAACTTGCACAGGCAACAAGACTTTTGTAAGGTAGTGTAGACAATTATTATGATCACATTTCTGCATTCAGTCCTGAAGTGAAAATTCAGCCTTCTTTTATAAATGCATGTTTTACATTGGGTAATTCATTCATGCGAATGTTTCAAAATCAACCAAAAATTTTAATCTGGTTATTAATTTTTAACTCTCATGTCATTTCAATCCCCTTGACACATGAGATTCAGATCTTAACATAAATTGAGATATTTTAGTGAAATCTAAGACCTCCCTTATTCTCCATGGACAGCAATGCACCAGAGACATTCAAAGTCCAGAAAAAAACAAAAACATTATCAAATCCTTCCACGTGACTTCAGTGCTTCAACTATAATGATTCAAAGCTCCAAGAACACTTGTGTGCCGAAAATACAGTAAATTTGACTTTGTTAGCCAATATCTTCTCTTTCACCTCAAGTCAGAGTGTGCTTTTAATGCATGCAGTGCAACATTTTGTCATTGGAGTCAGCAGCACAACATGCAACTGGTGTGTTACTCGTAGTGAACATGCACCCTGATTTGACACGGGAGACATTGACAGTCATTATTATAGATTGTTTTTGCTTTATTGCACAATTGAAGTGTTTTTGGAACTTCATGTGATCACAGTTTAACCAGTAAAGTGACATGGAATATTTTAATAATGTTTTTGGTTCTTTTTCCGGACTTGAATGTCTTGGGACCATTGATGAGAAACATTGATGGGACAGGATGAGAAAGCTCTCAGATTTCGTCTAAAATATCTTAATTAAAGATGAAGTAAGGGGTCTCTGGGGATTGGAACAACGACAACACAAGGGTGAATAATTTATAACAGAATTTTCATTTTTAGGTGAACTATTTCTTTAAGATCGGGGTGTCCGCCGGGTCTTAAAGTCTTAAATTTCAAAACCTAAGTTTTAGGCCTTAAAAAGTCTTAAATTCACTGACATATTGTGTTATAGGTCTTAAATTGTTTTAAACTGGTCTTAATTTTGCTTTGTCTAAGTAAAGCTACTCAATTTGGGCCGATATGCATCCAGTGACCAACAATACATCCCAATAAAACCTTATGTTTTATATTTAAGTTTCTTTTATTGCAAAGAGATACAGTTCACAACAGATTTTAGACATTTTTAAAGCAAATTCCCCAAATTAAATTCCCTAATCAGGGAAAACAACTATAAAACAATTACCCGATTTCTTATGATAATAATGGGCCATTAGAAAAAAACTATAAGTCTAAAATATCATTATTTATGGTCTTAAAAGTGTCTTAAATTTGACTTGAAGAAACTTGCAGGAACCCTGAAGATGAAAAAAAGTGTTCATATAGATATGTAGAACATCTACATTAATTGAGTGCATCTCCTATGTCCAATGCATTGGACCCGTCTTCACTTGCATTTTATAGTTTGTTTTAACCTGAAAGGTTTCCCACAAGTCCAAGGAAAGTTTCCCTTACAATTTCAGTACAATTTGAACATCTTTATTAAATTAGTTTACAATACTGTCGATGATTTAAATTTGTATGTGCTTGATGTTTTGTTGTGTAGGTGCTGGTTCTCTGCAGACACACGAGAGGAGAGGTCTGACTGGATGGAGAAACTTAATCAAACATTACTGGACTTTCTAACCTGGAACAGGAAGCCTGTCTCCAATGAGACCCGGGCCAGCACGTCCTCCACAACCGGGACCTCTCGTGAGAGCATCCTGTAACGCAACACAAACATGAACTCTCATCATTTAACAATAAGAAAGGAGATCACAGATGATCATATCTGGCACTACAAAAACGTAAAGCTTCTGAGAGTGTTTTATGTAATAATGCATTGTATTCTACATATGCATGCTCGTTATTAGATACTATATTACATACTAGAGACATATTTAATATTTCAAATCCATCATTACATCTTAAAGATTCTGCTGAAGTTTACAACGCTGTAAGGATGGATGGATTCGCCAGTTTTTTCAGATTAGCCATATAGAAGCAAGGTAAGTTTAATGCCAGTTTGAATAATTGTTTATCTCCTGCCTTATTCAGACAGTTGCTCATAATTGAACGCTTTATATTTTAATGCAATGACCTTTTTCGGTTTATGAGGGTGTCCTTAATTACACTACATGATATAGTTATGTTTACTGCCTTATTTGGGAAGCGATATTTTGGTAAAGCTTTTTATGTTTACTGCTTTTCAACTTACTCTGGGAGCAATTTATGCGATCAAAGCAGTCAGAAGGAGAATTGCTTTTATTTGAATGTATATTATATGAAGTATGAATCGTATAGCTAATTTTTCTGAGAGAAACTTCCCTTTTGTAATGGGTATGAAAATGTTAACAATTGTATACTATCTTTTGGGAGTGCCTGGCCATGCATTATAACTACTGTACATTTTATTTTTTGGGGAGACAGTCTGGCCAGCATAATCAAATCGAGTTTTCACTGTAATCTGATAGTTGACTGGGTTAAAATCTGAAGTGTGCCAGCGCAGGAATGACAATACAAAGCTTTCAGTGTGAATTCCTCATGATAATTTACCACGTCTGCAGGGCGGGAGAGTGAGGTATGACCTTGTGACCTCTGGGGTTTGTTTGAAACTTCAGTAGGTTGTATTTGTTTTTCTTGAGAATGCAAAATGAGTTTCCACTCTAGGGACTGTGAAACTGATGGAACGTCTTTGTCCTATATATGTGTTTTTGCCAAGGGTCTCATATTCTATTGCTGCGTTAAACTATATATAAATATGTAAAATATCCTGGTAAAGGTACTATATAATAAATATGGCTGTTAAAGTCTAATGTGTTTGTTTTTTTTTTAGTATACTGATTAACATTTTTGATTTAATGTAACAAAAGGATCATTATTAGCTGGTCAGTTGAAATTTTGTGACCTTTGCCAACTTAAAACTTAACCTAAACTTAACTGGGATTTCTCTTTTTTTTTATTTTTTTTTTTATTTTTTTTATAAATATCCCTGTATTTGAGAGAATGTTACACATACTTTCTCAATAATTATTTAAGACAGTCTTGCTTTGACATTTCCAAAGTAAATTGTAGTATTTTACTTGTTCTAATAGGAGATCTTGATCTTAGCACCAGTGGTGTAAAGAAACAAATTACAAACACTCAAATTACTGTAGTTTTTCTCTGAAATTGTAATTTACCAAGTAGTTTTAAAAATGTGATTTTAAATTTTTAAAATTTTTAAAATCTTTTAGATTTTTAGTGCAGTATTGGTACTTGGTACTTTTACTCCACTACTTTTCTTCAACCTGCAGTCACTACTTTATTCATTTTTTTTGTCTATGGGATTAGAAAAATCAGTCCTGTGATTCCCGTCCAATCAAATTGCACAGAGAAGGTAAACGCATTGAACCAGAGTCTGTTTAGATGCATGTCACAGATGAGAAGATGACTGATGTTTACTGTATGATGACTGAAATGGTCTTAAACACCCAGCACACACAAGACATGATGTCAGATTGTCGTTGTACCCCAACATTGTGGGGAGGTTGCGTTTTGTTTGGAAATGAAAATCGGGTTGACATCAGAACCCAACACCCATCCTAAAATCAACCAAATATTAACGTCTAATGATGTTACAGCTCGGCATTGGATTTTTGATCACTTTCTAACACAACCTAAAATCAACTTAATTTGATGTTGTTATTGGGTGACAATATAACATCCTAGACGCTGACTAGACATTGAATTTTGGTCAATTGACATCACAAACTAAATCTAACCTAATATTAACATCTTATGATGTTGTGTGCCTGCTGGGCAATAACTAGAATGTTATTGAACAGAATGCACTACCCCAGCATTATTGAACTAGAATGCACTACAGAATGTTACGTTTACACACATCCACAAATTACATGTAAATCATTAGCTTTTTACAGCATAATACTATGAGTACTTTTGAAAGGTCTACTTTTTACTCATAATTTGAGTAATATTTTAAAACAGATACTTTTACTCTACTTGCACTACATTTTTAAGCAAGTTATGGTACTTTTACTTAAGTATGATTTTTCAGTACTTTCCACCACTGATTTCCACCATAATATTTTTGGATGGGCTTAATATTTAGTTTTTCCGTTACTTTCAGCTAGTGCTTTTCACTATATTTGTGAAGCTATAAAAGAAATAGGCTATCTTTTGTAAGTTTCTCTTTTTATTTATTTTCATTTTATGTTCACTGAGTAATTTCAGTGATAAAATCTTAACTTTAAATGACCAAAACAGATTATAGTTTCACAAGCACGTGTTAACTCTAAAATCATTATTAATGGGATTCCAAAACAAATGTTAAAATACTGATCCAGATATTTTTTTGCTTACTAGTAAGTTATTTGAAAATATTACTAATTATTAAAAGAGAAATGCTTAAACTTTTTTAAATGTAGGACACAACAAATACATTTAAATACCAAACTAATGTTACTATAAACTTGTTTTCTGATCAATTGTCGCATTAGTTACAAGTTCTGTTATAAATTATATGATAATTTACAAAATAAAGAAGCCACAGTAAAGTGGTGTGGATTTTATTGCTTTGAACAGATTTACTTCAAAGACTAGGACACTAAGGATTACTCGTGCAAAATAGCTTATTAGTAATTATTCAAAAGTGAACAAACCAACCCATCGTGATCGGCCAACTCACCAGATGTGATGCAGGCAGTTCTGGATAATATATCCAGAATTGTTGTATATTAATTATGGAACAGTTTTGTGAAGAGTTCCTGGCAAGCTAATCAATCTATTTAAAACATATCGCGCTTCTCTAAAAGCTGAGGGGAAAAAATGCTCATATTTCCATGACATAGCAGCACCTTTGTCTATGTGCTTGCCCTAAGGGTAGAAGCACTGCAGACAGTCTGCATTTTGTTATATTATAATATATATGATATATTTTTTAAATAATTCATGTTAACTTGTATCACAAACATAGTTTGTTAAAGCTGTCATTGAAAGTTTGCTGCTTTACATACTATATTATATTTTAAAGTGTGCATCATGTCTGTCACCAAGCTCATTGTCCACTGACATTTCACTTTGAACACCTACTCATAAACATGCAAATGCACACAAACCACAGATCAGACCTTACAGTGCAGCAGCTGCTGGCATCTAGAAAGAGATACACAGAGAAATTATATTTTTGCATGCATTTTATTTCTCAGTTACAGCATGGACGGAGATGCTCATGGATGTTTCATATGTGTTATCTGTTTGGTAAGTGATGTTTTATGTATTTTGTCCTTGCATTTTCAGTTGTATGCATGTACCTGTGATGGTGTATTATTCTACAATGCAACAATTTACTATGGTACAGTGTTGCATATTTTCAGTTTACTAATTAAAACTATTTTGCATTCATTAACAAAGAGTTGTAAATAAAACAGTATGATTTTTTTAGTATTGTTTAAAAAGTACTAGTCTGTCTGTCTGTCTATCTATCTATCTATCTATCTATCTATCTATCTATCTATCTATCTATCTATCTATCTATCTATCTATCTATCTATCTATCTATCTATCTATCTATCTATCTATCTATCTATCTATACATACATACATACATACATACATACATACTGGATACTTCATTAGGAAGACCTTGCTTGCTGTAGAGTTAAAACAATGCTCCATTGGTACAAGGGTCTCAATGTGTGCCAGGGAAATATAACCCGCACTATTACACCACCAACCCAAAACCCATTGATTAATGCTTTTGTTTTCCTTTACAACAAATTAATACACTACCAGGTTAATCTCCTAGCAGAATTCATGTCCTGTCACACAAGTCACCGTTTTAAATCTCCTATTGACCAATTTTGATGAGCTTTTGTGAATTGTTGCTTCAGGTTTCTGTGCTGATAGAAATGACAACGGTGTCTGTAGCTCTTCTGCTTCAAGTTTTGACATTGTGCATTGAGATCCTCGTCTTGGTTGTAACAAGTGGTTATTTGAGTTGCTATCAGGCAAATCAAGATCTCGTGGTACCCCTGGGCATCAAGCACACTCAATTTGTTTGGTAATTTAATTAAATTATTATTATTTTTTCTTTTTGCATTCTCTCTTAGCTTTGCCATTGTGCATTTAATTGTTTTTGGTGCTGAGACTGACATCAGGTCTTAGGTCTTGTAAAAATCTAGTTTTTTTGTATTGTGACCATTGCACATCATGCCAACTTGACACAGATGCATTAAAAAAAGACTGAGTGATCTGTGAATTTTTAGAATTTGAATTTTGGTCATGCATGTTATCTTGATGCGCCTGAGCCTACTTAAGTGCAATTTGACCCTATAGTCAATCCACCTATACCATTACTTTAGATGAGCTCGAACCAGTTTGTCTGTTCTCCTCTGAATTCTGGCAATTACAAGGATTTTCGCTCACAGAACTGCCATAAAAATACTTATTTTTCCCAGACCATTCTCTGTAAACCTAAGAATTCAAGTTTTTGTCACACTTGTCCCCTTTTTAAATCTCTTATTGACCAATTTTGGTGAGCTTGTGTGAATTGTAGCCTCATTTATCTGACCTGACAGGAATGACTGGTGTCCTCTGTTGCTGTAGCTCTTCTGCTTCAAGTTTTCACATGTTGTGCATTCAGAGATGCTCTTTTTAGTTGTAACAAGTGGTTATTTGAGTTACTATGATGGCCAAATCTAGGTCGCGTGGGACCCCTGGGCAACAAGTACACTCAATTTGTTTAGTAATTTAATTAATTGCATAAATATATATTTTTTATTTTCTTCTGACAGTCCATCTTAGCTCCTGGTATTTGTGCATTTAATAGTTTTTTTGTTGTTGCTAAGAATGACATCAGGCTTATAAAAATCAAGTTTTTTGTACTGTGACCATTGCATGTCATGCCCTCTTGGCACAGTTGCATTAAAAAAATCTTAGTGATCTGTGAATTTTTAGAATTGATTTGTAGCTTTTATGGTTATCTTGATGCCCTTGAGCCTACGTAGGTGCCATTTGTTCCTATGGTTAACTCACCTATACTAATACTTTCGTTGAGCTCAAACCAGGTTGTCCATTCTCCTCTGACTTCTGGCATTAACAATTACTGTAATTGGTTAGATATTTTTGTTTTATAAGCAGTATAAACATCGTTCAGTATTTAATAAGGTAATTTTGTTCGAACTGATCTCATTAAACTTCATTTATTATGCGGTTCTTCTGATGAATTGAAAATCAGAAATAAAATGATGCACACTTTTTTTTTATTAGGTTATTTTGACAGTCCACGGAGAGATTGTACCAGAATATTTAGCAGCCAATCAACAGGAAAACTTCATGGCTGACCAGAGAAACAGCAGCAACATTTGGCAGGTGTATGAATTACATTAATATGTAATTTTAAAACATATGTTGTCCACAGTAAAATGCTGGACATTTCATTGAAAATGGAAATTACACTTTTACATTCTTATGTTTGAATGGATGTATTATGCAAGCAAATTATCCTAAACTTAATTCTGCAGTTACATTTAACCATATGTGACTTTAATTTTAGTTCTAATTAACTACGAACATGTTTAATGTAGCTAAAAAAAAAAGTCCAACTGGTGTATTTTTGACTTTAATATGCAAATGTAGAGTTTTAAATACTTTTTTTGAGTCAATTTCTGGTCAATCTCTGAAAGCATTTAAAGTCTTTACTTATTTGCTTATTCGTTTTACATTTTGTCATTCAGAATAGCATAACTACAAATGATTTCCTGATGAAGGTCTTTTCCAAGCCACTCAACAGCATGATAAGAAAAAAGAGAGACTGGTTGATTCCCCACGTCAGCATAGCAGAGAATGACAAAGGCCCGTTCCCAAAGCAAGTAGTGAAGGTGTATCTGTTTCTATGTGTCTTAATGCTTTGAATCCTGTTTTTTTATGTGCATACCACAGTCCTCTTTGCTTAGTCTAATCTTTGCTTGTATGTTTTTGCTCCACAGATGAAATCCACTGCTCCTGATTCCATGATTATGATTTATGAAATCACAGGTGCTGGAGCTAATGAGCCTCCCATCAATCTTTTCAAAGTGGACAAATATTCAGGCATGTTGTCGGTCACCAAAGCCGTTGACCGAGAGGAAACTGAAGAATACACTGTGAGTGACCTGTGGTGTTTATAGTGCCTGGATATCACATTACATGATACAATTATATAGGTTGTGATGTTTTCAACTGTGAAAACCTGATTGAAGCAGTTTCAGTTTACTAGAACTGCATTGTTACATCAAATATACACTGGAAAAAAAAACCTCTTAAGGTTTACTTTAAAAAGATGAAACCGTTTGCACAATCAAATTTCAAGTACAGTTAACTTGTCAATATCATGTCAAATTTACTTAATGTTTAAGTAAAAGTTAACTACACTACCTGACAAAAGTCTTGTCGTCGATCCTGGTTGTAAGAGCAACAAATAATAACTTGACTTCTAGTTGATCATTTGGAAAATGGCAGAAGGTAGATTTTTCTGATGAATCATCTGTTGAACTGGATCCCAATCATCACAAATACTGCAGAAGACCTACTGGAACCCAAATGGACCCAAGATTCTCAGAGAAATCAGTCAAGTTTGGTGAAGGAAAAATCATGATTTGGGGTTACATTCAGTATGGGGGCGTGCGAGAGATCTGCAGAGTTGATGGCAACATCAACAGTCTGAGGTATCAAGACATTTGTGCTGCCCATTACTTTACAAGCCACAGGAGAGAACAAATTCTTTAGCAGAATAGCGCTCCTTATACTTCAGCCTCCACATCAAAGTTCCTGAAAGCAAAGAAGGCTGAGGGGCTCCAGGATTGGCCAGCCCAGTCACCAGAAATGAACATTATTGAGCATGTCTGGGGTAAGATGATGGAGGCATTGAAGATGAATCCAAAGAATCTTAATGAACTCTGGGAGTCCTGCAACAATGCTTTCTTTGCCATTTCTGATGACTTTATTAATGAGTTATTTGAGTCACTGCAGAGATGTATGGATGCAGTCCTCCAAGCTCATGGAGTCACACAATATTCATTGTTTCTCCACTGCACCATGACTTTATATTCTATACTGTACATTATTTCTGTTAAGTGACAAGACTTTTGGCTAAGCAAAGTCAGACCTTATGCCAGATTCACACGGGGCTTCAGTGTCACTGTTTGACAGAGGGCGTGTCTGAAGTTGGGGCTGACGCGATCGTCATAGTCAATGAAATCAATGACGCGATCGTCAGTCAAAAAAATTAGTCAGCAATCGGCTACTGTCTGAGCTGGTGTATTTGCATACAGCGATCTGATTGGCTGACGCTTCCGTCGGCACTTGAAAAGTTGAGAAAGTCCCAGCAACGACACTGAAGTGGCGCCGACGGATCTACAATCCAGTTCGCCAACGCCTGACGTCACCCATTCAAAGTGAATGGGAAGCGTTGAAGCTGACACCCCATGTGAACGGGGCGTTAATATACTAACTAAATAATTAAAAATCAAGGCATGATCATATTTTATTTTGGTAAAATAAGCATAATCCAGAGGTCTTTGCCTTTCATATAAGCCACTTCCAATGCCAAATGATCAACTAGAAGTCAAATTATTATTTGTTGTTCCTAAAACTTGGATAGGCGACAAGACTTTTGTCAGGTAATGTAGATTTATTTAAATTAATCAAGTAATGTCAAGTCCTTGTTTCAGCAGAAGGAGCATTGCTTTTATCAATATAAATTAATCTTATTAGTTACAAATTGACGTAACTTAATTTAATTAAGACACACTTTCCACTGACTTTAATGCATTATTTCTCTTTATTTTAGGCAAATTGAGTGTAAATTTAAAATTACATTTTTCTAACTATTCTTCTCTTAATTCAATCCAATCCACAGCATGCTGGAAACTACACATCGTTTACTACATGTCCATTATTAAAATGTACTAAATATTACTAGGTTTGCAACGATTAGAAAATATTTAAATATCACAAGTACATGTTAATATTTAACTCTTTCTACACATTTCATTTATTACATCAAGTAAATATTAAATATTTACTTAGGAAATTCTAGTTATCTTTGACATTTAATTTTACAATTTAAAAATTATGAAAGTAAATTTATTAGATCTCACTACACCAAAAAGTAATTTCTTTCAGTGTATGTTAAGCTGCTTTGACACAATCTACATTGTTAAAGCACTATAGAAATAAAGATGAATTGAGTGTTAATTATTATGCATAATGTGTGTCTTTGTTCACTGGAGCAGCTCACAGTTCATGCCACGTCTAACAATGGAAGCTACACTGAAAAGCCTGTTCAACTCGTCATAAAAGTTCTGGACCAAAATGACAACAAACCCCACTGTACCCAAAATCCTTATACAGGAGAGGTCCTAGAAAGAGCAAAACCAAGTAAGGATAAGTGAGGATATTATTCTGTCCATCTTTGAAATGGAAATCTAATCATTCGTTTCTTAAAGCAGTGTTTCCCAACCCCATTCCTGGAGGCACACCAACAGTACATATTTTGGATGTCTCCCTTATCAGACCCATTCATTTCACTTTTTCGACTGTCCTCAAATGTTCTGCTGAGTTGATTCAGGTGTGTTTGATTAGGAAGAGGTTGGAAATGTATACTGTTGGGGTGCCTTCAGGAACAGGGTTGGGAAACACTGTCTTAGAGGATAAAATACTGCTTTCAATGCTGTCTCATTCAGATACACCTGTTATGCAAGTGACGGCAGAGGATTCGGACGACCCCACATCTTTAAACAGCATTGTATGTTACAAACTGCTGAAACAGGAGCCCAACAGTGGAGTGTTTCACATTGACCAAACCACTGGAGTCATCAGTCTGGCATTGATGGGCATTCTGGATAGAGAGGTACTAAAACATAAATGAGTTTGCACATTGGTGAGAAATTTGATGATAATTTTTTTTAAGTATGAAAATTGGCAACTATATCAGAATCAGAAAGAGCTTTATTGCCAAGTATGTTCACACATACGAGGAATTTGTCTTCGTGACAGAGCTTCTACAGTGCAACAGGATTACAGAGACAGGACAAAAAACAGATAATAAATATATAAAAAAAAAAATAGAAGTAGTGAGTGCAAATATACAAATTGACAAGTGTATGTACATGTTTATTACTATATACAACGTTATATGTGCAGCTGTTATGTGCAAATTGGCATGTAAGTGTGTGGTTAAATAAGTGTATATGTGTATAAAAGTGTATGGCAAGTAGTGATGTTGGTTCCACAATTATTATCATCAAGTGTTCATGAGATGGATTGCCTGAGGGAAGAAACTGTTCCTGTGTCGGGCTGTTCTGGTGCGCAGTGCTCTGTAGCGTCGACCAGAAGGTAAAAGTTCAAAGAGGGAGTGTGCTGGGTGTGAGGGGTCCAGAGTGATTTTGGCAGCCCTTCTGCTCGCTCTGGATAGGTACAGTTCTTGGGGTGTAGGAAGGGTTGTACCAGTGATTCGCTCAGCAGTCCGAACTATATGTGTCTGAAATACAAAAACTGGATTAGGGCTGGACAATATATTGTTTTAGCATCAATATCGCAATGTGCGCATTCACAATAGTCACTAGGGCAGTGCGATTTGGGGAAAATATGTAATTGCGATTTTTATTTTTTACCTTTTTTTAATACAGATTACTGTTTTGCTTTGATTTGCGTTTTAATTTTGTAGTCAAGCTTCAGCTCGATATTCTGTATCAAGTGTTAGAAAAGATAGACTCCAACTTTTATTAAAATTTGTTTAGAAAAATTCTGAAATTTCCTCTACAGCAAACAGTAGTGAGTTATGGCGTAAGTTATCTCCTGGTGCCTTCATGATGTTTTTTCATATGGTGTAACAGCTGCAAACAACTCTGAAATTGTATTTGCTGTTGCTTGCTACTAGATTGAGTGTCACTGACAATACTTTGTTTACTTTTTTAGCAAGACACTCCTCATATAGCCACCTGTGGTGCAACAATTCTGCGACAGCTCTTACAAATGACCTGTTTTCATTCTGTGACTGTGACTTTGAAACCAAAATATTCCCATATTACCAACATGCTGTTTTCCTTTAATATGAATTCATCTATTAATGCTTCTAAAGCTGCAGATGCCATCATCCCACTCGTTGACGCTCTCCTGTTTTTTTGTTTTATAGTGGACTTTCCAGATAGTTCGGTCGTGCAATTTTGATTGGGCAGAACAGAAGTTTGCTCACTCAATTGGCTAGTAGGATTGTCACACACAGACGGCAGTCATGCATTAACTCTTGGCGGGGGAAGATAAATAGCATATATTTCATATTGCAGCCTCTTGCGATTAGCTAATCGCAATTTAAATTGCGATTCAATTTCGATTAATCGCACAGCCCTAATAGTCACATCGCAAGACATGCAACGTTGACTCTGAATTATGGTTGACCAGGAGCTACAGAATTGTAGCCACAAGGGCTAATTTTCATCTGTTGCCCCCTGCCAGTTTTTCCAGTTTAGGGCTGCACATTATTGGAAAAAATTGATATTGCAATATTTTATTTTTCTGCAATTTAAATATTGCTATATGAATAGAGTTTTACAAGAACGCTGACAGTTTTCTGATGAGTGTAATACTATTACTGTATTTATTACTGTATTTATATGATTTATGCAAAAAAAAAAACATTTTGTCTTGTTTCTAGTCTAAATACAATAAAAACAAAATTACTTGCCCCACTGGCAGATCATTTTGCTTGTTTATAAGGAAATAATTTTGATTAATTTTGACTTATTTCTTCTGAACGTAAAAACAAAAGAATATATATTTTTTACTTGCTCTAATAATTTTTTGATATTTGGTCTAAAAATGAGAAATCAATGTAAAACAAAAAGCTTTTTTGCTTTGCATTTTATTCACTTTCTGTAGCTGAATACTATTAGACTCATCAGAGAACCGACAAATAGTGCTATTTCATCTTGTGAAACTGTATTCGATATAATTAATTAATATAATAAGCTAAATATAAAAATAGCTCAAGTTTATAGAAGAAAGCAGATCAGAATCAGAATCAGCTTTATTGCCAAGTGTGCTTCACACACACAAGGAAATTGTTTTGGCTACAGAAGCTTCCAGTGTACATAAAGTGACAAGTGACCAACACAAAAATAAATATGAAAAAAAAAAGAAAAAGAAAAAAAAAAGATAAACATTAAACAGATGCGGTTAGTCAAGAAGATCTCACATAAGAAAGACCAACTACAGTCAGAACTATCCCAATGATTATTTGATGTATTTGATGTGAAGTTATTCAAGCCTTTCTGCAACGATGACTCACACACAATGTCGTTACAAAGTTCACGCACACACACACACAAACAGCTCATGCGGTTAACTTTGCACTGTTCTTTCAAGGCAAATGTTACCGGATACAGGTTAATATCCACTGCTGTATGGACATCCGTTATGTTAATGTACAAAATAAAGCTGATTTAGCGTCCACAAACCGGGATTGGAGCATCTTCTTTTATAATTGTACTGACACTATGCAGCTGTGGAGATGAATTACAGCGATTTTACTGTCTTTTACAAACATCCACTGTTTTAAAAAACGTTTTAAACTTGTAAAACTCATTCTTGAACACATTTGATGATGATTGATGATCACAGAGAGCTCAACAGATCTTTTAATCAATTCAATCCCAGTTGTTTTGCGCATGTCCTGTTTTTTGTTGATATGATTATACGCGTTACTACGCCAACATGTTAATACATGGCTGTCAATCAATTCGATGGGCGGGGAAACCTCCTACATCACATTGCGGTCTCAAAATAGGAGGAATTTGGATCCTATTTTAACGTCAGAAAATTTTTAAAAGAGACTTATCGTGTTTATATCACTCCAATATAACTATGAACACACTATACCTTCTCACAGTTCTGCCCAAACAGCTTACAAAAGATGATTTTCAAGTGCCCTATAAAGGATGAAGACCTTTGAGGGCGTTTGGGGACCTTTCAAATTGTTCCTAAAAGGTGTGGAGCTGGAAATGTGTTGATTGATAAATAAGAAGACAATCCATAAATATTGATGTAAAAAACTGAGTATTCTTTGTGTATTATTTGAGTGTAATGTTAAAATCCAATAAAGATATTAAATAATAATAATAATTTAAAAAAATTAGCTAATTTGCTAAATACTAACATCACCATATGCTCCATAAACTATTATTTCGTAAAGCTCACAGCATTTGAAAAAAAAACTGACAATATTTTGCACTATGTTTGCTACTTATATTAGATGTGATCCTGTATAATAAGCCCAAAGTTTGAACAATGTTCGTCTATTACATGATTTTTTCCTAGCCATCATCAGAACATGTCTTTCTTGTTTGCAACAGACTGATGCTGTATATAAACTGGCTGTAGAAGCAGCAGATATGGATGGTCACGGTCTTTCATCCACCTGTATGGTTACCATCAAAATCACTGATAGCAATGACCATCGACCGCTGTTCAGCCAAGAACATGTGACTTCATGCTTTTGATTCTAAGCTTAAATTTCCAAACACTTCTGGTGCTGAGTAGCTAATATAACATCTGTTGGCATGTGTTTTGACAGTATGCTGAAACGGTAAGGGAAAATAAAGCTGGAGAAGTTGTTGCCAGGCTCACCGTCACTGATAAAGATGAGCCTCTTACTGTTAATGCCCTGTCAAAGTTTACCATCATCCAAGGCAATGATAGAGGGTTCTTTAACATCAGTACTGACCACAATGGCATGGACGGCATCATCACTACAATAAAAGTGTGTATACAGTTCACTCATATAACATATTTATAAATACGTAATATGCCACCGTTCAAAATAATACTTGAAAGGTTAATCGAAATATGTAAATGTCTAAGGTCCGAGCTGAAATTCAAGTAGTCAGTGCGCCAATATATGTTTTGTATATATAATGTGTATATATAAAAGAAAACAGCTAAATACTAAATTTATTAAAGGTCCCATGAAATTAAAATATATATATTTTTTAGTATCAGTATTGTTAGTTTTTAAGTAATTTATAAGCCAGTGCGCTCCAAAACAGTGACAAAATTAGTTTTTAGAAGATACAAAACTGATATAAACATGTAAAGCTTGTAGTTTGCCTAAATAGAGCAACGATTTTTTGATTGTATGACAATTTTACAGCAAATTCTCCAAATTAAATTCCCTAATCAGGGAAGAAAACCTAAAGCAACACATCCCTTTACATGATCTTCCATTAATACAAATACTATTTACAGAAGTAACTGGGCCATTAGAAAAAATCCTTAGCGTTTAGCCCTGTATAAGTCTTAAATTTCACTCGTATTGGTCTTGAAAGGGTCTTAAAAAGTCTTAAATTTGACTTGAAGAAACCTAATATAACCAGTACAAGAGATTTACACAAATACTGTAAAATAGAAAAATAAAATATATAAAAAAATAGGAAAGCATTATTGTGAACTGTAATATTATTCGAAATATGCATTTCCCTTACTATTTTATTTTAAATCAAATAAATATAGCTTTGGTGAACATAAGAAACTCAACAATTATTATTATTAGCTCTCCTGTGCAATATATATATATATATATATATATATATATATATATATATATATATATATATATATATATATATATATATATATATATATATATATATATATATATATTTATTTATTTATTTATTTATTTATTTATTTATTTATTTATTTATTTATTTATTTATTTATTTTATTTTCTCAAGTGATATTTAACGAAGCAAGAAATTTTTCACAGTATTTCCAATAATATTTTTTCTTCAGGAGAAAGCCTTATTTGTTTTATTTCGGCTAGAATAAAAACAGTTTTTAATTTTTTTAAAAACCATTTTAAGGTCAAAATTATTAGCCCCTTAAGCAATATTTCTTTCAATTGTCTACAGAACAAACCTCTGCTATAAAATGACTTGCCTAATTAACCTAGTTAAGCCTTTAAATGTCACATTAAGCTGAATACTAGTGTCTTGAAAATATCTAGTAAAATATTATGTACTGTCATCATGGTAAAGATTAAATAAATCAGTTATTAGAAATGAGTTATTAAAACTATTATGTTTAGAAATGTGTTGAAAACATCTCTCCATTAAACAGAAATTGGGTAATAAATATACAGGGGCGCTAATAATTCAGGAGGGCTAATCATTCTGACTTCAACTGTATATAATATAATTTTTCCAGATAATGAAAAATCTGTTTGTTTATACGTTTCAGGCTCTGGACTTTGAACAGGCCAACAGTTTCTCTTTGCTGTTAATGGTAGAGAACGAGGCTCCTTTTGCTCTTCCTTTCCGCACCTCCACTGCTACCGTCACCATCACAGTCCTGGATGTAAATGAACCTCCAGTTTTTGATCCTCCAGAGAAACAGATCATAATCTATGAAGACCAATCTGTGGGCAGCACAATATCCAAATATACAGCCACTGACCCAGACACTGATAGAGCACAGAAAATAAGGTGTTACATGCATACAGTTTGGTATTTAAAAAGTGCTACTTAGTAAACCTCCAAACAAAAGCAAACTACTATTGTAAGAACCATTTTTGTCACTTGTTATTGTATAATCTGTCATGTTTAAATATGTTCTAATGTCAGATATAAGCTGAAAGGAGACATTGCAAACTGGCTGGAGATCACAGAAGACACTGGACTCATTACTATCAGCAGTTCGCTGGACAGAGAAGCTAAGTTCATAAGAGATGGACAGTACAAGGTGTCAGTACTTGCATTCGATGATGGTAATTTGAGTAAATATCTACAGTATATGCTTAAAGATTTATGGATGAAATGGCACTGCGTGACTTATGAAATTTAAACAGATTTTAAAACACTGGACATAGTGCAGCTAAATGACACGACCAAAGCACAGAAACATGCGTCTTGTCATGGTTTTGCATGTTAAAAAATATTAAACCTGTCTGAATCTGATATTCTCCAGCTAAATTAAATCACGTTTTGAAGCTAAAAAAAAATCACTCATACACTATACCAGGGATTCTCAACCACTAGTGGGCCTCAGCGATCCTGCAGGTGGGCCGAGAGATAAAATTAAGAGCTTAAAATTAACTCTCCATATTATACTATAATTTTTGGATTTCATTATTAATGTGCTATATTAAAATGATCGAAGTAATGCACTTTCTCCTGTTCTCTGATTGATTACTTCAAACTTAGCGCAAAAACAGCCTCATGATCGCGTCTGCAATCAGTACACGTAATTAAAGTAAGTTTGTGTTCAATCACAAACTATGGCTGAAGGGAAAGAGAAAGACTTTCTTTGTGTATTTTTGTGGGAACTATTTAATATATCTGCATAGTTGTCTAAATTAATGTCCTGTGAGTGTTTTATAACAGACGCGTGCTCATACAGGAGGATCTAGCGAGGCTCAATGGTGTTTCTGCCATAGAATGTAAAATAAACTTGCATATGAGCTTCAGGCATGCTCTGGCGGACCTGTTCACTGTTCCTGTCAGCGATCTCCCAATTATATTCAGCTACAAACCCAACCTCCATCAGATCGACGTGTTTCAATAGATTTAGGGTTTAAGGATTTAAGTTTAAATGAGCATTTCATACAAACATTTTAGATGTCAGACAGGTGGGCCTTCAAAAATTGATTGGAGAAAGAAGTGGACCCCGAAGTGAAAAAGGCTGAGAACCATTGCTCTATACAACTTTCAAGTTTTTTTGTCTTTTTTTTTTTTTTTTTCCTAATTTTTTTTTTTTTTTACTTTTTTCAGCTAGCTTTGACTTATCCAAATTGAAAATAATGGCAAAAATCTGTGCAAAAGTCAAGTTTTTGTTCCACTATTTAAAGCAATTTGCTCAAAATCTGCAGTTCTAACCCTTACAGTGATTATTAATACCAGAAAACTATTGATAAACTTAACTTTTTCAGAAACAATGTGTTCTTCTTCACAGACATTTTAAAGCAATGTCCCCCCCCCCCCCCCCCCCCCATAAATTTGTCATCTTCAATCCGAATTTGACAAAGATGTTTTCAATAAGGTTTAAATTAGGAACCGGGGCTGGTTATTTCATTATTTCTCCAATACCCTCAGGAAAGTTTAGTCTTTTTATTAGTGTTATTTTGAAACTATTTTTCATTCTGCTGGTGAAAGCTTTGATTACTGTAGAATGGGCTTTTCAAGTCCAAATTCTCGAGAGACTGTATGGCAATACAGTCTGCACTGTATTTGCGGAACTGTGTTTTGAACCAAATGAGATCCTCTACATTGTCCTTTCATCTTGTGCATTTGTCTGTCATAGATGACCAGCCTATTTGGGGGACTTGAATGAGTTATTGACTTGGTAAAGATGCAATAACAATTTGGAATGGCCGTCTTTTGTTTCCATGGATAAAAATGATCATATTGTTTGCCATAAAATGAACAACCTAGCTGAGATCTACTGAAAAATAGCCTACAGCCTACTAATAACTTTACTTTAGACTTTACACACCTGAAACTTGTCTATAGCACTTGTTCACTGCTGCTCTTATAGTTGTGTAATTTGCTTCCTTGTCCTCATTTGTAAGTCGCTTTGGATAAAAGCGTCTGCTAAATGACTAAATGTCAATGTAAATGTAATAACACTTGAATAGACAACTTGTGAGCTGTATTTAATCTAAGTTTTTATTATTAATCATTTGTTGTTTCGATAATGGTAATTAAATATCTACAGTAGATGCTTAATGATTTATAATTGAATGTATTGATGGAATGGGTGAACAGATTTTAAAACACTGGGCATAGTGCAACTAAATGACACGACAAAAGCACAGAAACATGCGTCTTGTCCAGGTGTTTATTGAACATGTCTGAATCTGATATTCTCCAGAATTAAGTTATTCATTCTGCTGCTGAGAGCTTTGATTACTGCAAAAGTGTTTTTTTTAAGTCCAAATTCTTGAGAGACTGTATGCCAATACAGATCACACTGTATTCGCTGAACTGCGTTTTGAACCAATTAAGATCTTTTGCTATAACGATTTGAAACAACCGTCTTTTGTTTCCACGGATGCAAAAGGATCATATACTTTGCCTTAAAATGGACAACCTAGCTGAGTTCTACAATAAGAAGTAACACTTGAACAGCACAATGATGCTCAATAGCCAACAAATATCCCTGTTCTGATTATCTTTATTTAATCCAAGTTTTTTATTATTATTAATTTGTTTTTGTTTTCTTGTAGATGATGAACCAGCCACAGGAACAGGCACATTCATGATTAAGCTGTTGGATGTTAATGACAACCCTCCTATTTTGGAGCAGCACAAAGTCCAAATGTGTTCAAGAGAACCAAAACCTGTCCGTCTGACCATCACAGATGCAGATGAGCCAGAAAACGGCCCACCCTTCACCACAGAGCTCTATGAAGAGTTTAAAAGCAATTGGACGATCACCAGCGACTCCAACAGTAAGACTAGTCCGGCTAGCATTAGCAGTATTGTTCTGTTCTAGAACTGCTATTAATCTCTCCCTCTCCTCTTGTTTGTCAGGCAGTGTGTTGTTGAGTTCACTCAGACATCAGGCTATTGGTGAATACAGCCTGTGGTTGCGTCTGTCTGACTCTAAGCTGTTATTTCAGAGCAGTTCCCTCATAGTGAATGTGTGTGACTGTAAAGGAGACGATGGTATCTGCTCCAGCCCTCTATATACCGCTGACATCACCATTCCACTCATCTTTGTGTTTGTAGCTGTCTTGTGCCTTCTAGGTAATCAGAAAAACCTATAGATTACAATTTAAATAATGTTATTTATATATTTATTAACCTGAAATGGTAATTACTAGGGCTTCATGATTCTGGCTAAAATGAGAATCACGATTTTCCCACGATTCTGTAGATGTAAAAATAAAGGTTAATTATGAGCAGGATATTATTATTGTTTTTTCTCAAACATATGGTGAAACAAAATTAATAATATTAGTATAATATTTAATATATAATAATAATTATTTTGTATAGAATTGGAAAGGTAGACTTGAATAGACTTTAAATATGTCCTGGTTATTAATGCACAGGGCCGTGCACAGGGGTGTGGCCCGGTGGCTAGAGCCACTGCCCCTTTGCCCTCATTGGCTGAGGTGCCCCTTTTGCTCAATAAACCCCCCACCCCCCCTTACTTTGCTATCGCAAACGTACAACTTGCCACCAAAATAGCGAAACCCTTTCTAAGTTTTTGTCTCAACAAATATATTTGATTTACCAAAGTCATACAAGTGTCAATTTCACATCTGTCTCATCCATTATGGAGAGGTGTCACATCCATAACGACACTTTTTCCTCATAATTCAAAAATGTAAAATAAAATAAAACCAATCATGTTTGTTCTATAGAGAGCCAACTCTTATCATTTTGATTAGCATAGTTTCTTTTGGGTTGTGCAGTTTAATTCACAGAATTATAATAGAATTTTTAGGTCACATCCATAACGCATGTTTATTTATTGTCATTTAAATTTAAATATTTATTCTCATTTCAAATCTAAAACATCTTGACAGATTGATATTTTTCTGATCCCATAAATCTGTGGTTAGTTGTTTTGGAAAATATGAACAGGTGTTTCAATATAATGTTAACATATAGATTGTCTTTTGTCTTATGTTAACATATATATTGTCTTTTCGACATTAAACCGAGGTCCTGACTCATTGAAAATCCCTTGGCACTTTTTGTAAAGAGTTGCGGTGGAACCCTGGTGTCCTGGCAAAATTTCCTCCAACAGCCTTTACCAATCCTGGCCTCCCAATCATCCCCCAAATTGGCTCTTTCACTGTCTCTCCTTTCCACCTACTGTATAGCTGGTGTGTGGTGAGCGCACTGGCGTTGTTCTCCTGTGGCTGCCGTACCATCATCCAAGTGGATGCTGCACACTGGTGGTGATGTGGAGAGACCCCCCTCTTGATCGTGAAGCGCTTTGGGTGTATGGCCATACACGATAAATGCGCTATATAAATGCACATTACATTACATATACTTTCTATGTGAATTTATGTTTGCGTTTTTATTGCAAATGTCACATCCATAACGCTGGAATTGCTCTTATATATTTGTTTGTTTGTTGGTTATTATAAAATCTTTTTTTCCATTAAGAACATTAAACAAAAGTGACCATAAACAAGTACACAAAATTTTATTTCAAATAAAATGTTTTTTTTTTTTTCTGTTCATTAAGGAATCTTAAAAATGAAAATGTGCAGCAGAAAGAAAAGTTTTCAGCACTGATAAGAAAAACATTATAGAAATAACATTATTAACTGATCATAACAGAGCAACAAATCAGCAGATTAGTGAAGTATTTCTAAAAATATGTGACACAAAAGGGTAAACATAATTTTTTTAAGAATTAATTAAAATCTACAATTCTTCAGTCACTTTTGATTACATTAGTGCAGCCTAGCTAAAGAAAAGCATCAATTTAGGAATAAAATCATTTAAATATATGTACTCAGGGGTGTTTCCCAGTACTGGGTTGCAGCTGGAAGGGCATCTGCTGTGTAAAACATATGCTGGATAAGCTGGCGGTTCATTCTGCTATGGCAACCCCTGATGTATAAAGGGATTAAGACGAAAATGAATGAAATAACTCAGGGGCGTCCAAACTCATTCCTGGAGGGCCGGTGTCCTGCATATTTTAGCTCCAACTTGCCTCACACCTGGACGAATGTTTCTAGATAGCCTAAAGCTGCGGTCACACTGGGCTTTTCCTCCCATAGACTTCCATTCATACGCACACGAATGCGTCAGACCGGAAACGTAGGGTCATGCGTTAAGTTTCAAAGTTCGCTGGGTGCAAAGTTCAAGCTTGGGGAACTCTGACCTGCGAAATCGCTTAACTTGACTGCGTGAGACCAATCGAGAATCAAAACATGACCTCTCTGTACAGAAATCCTAAACATGGAGCAATCGCTCACTTTTTTTTAATGTCTAATCATCTTGTTTAATCCCGCCCCTTTTCGCAGCACCGTACGACAGAATTTCGCACACACAAAGCCCAGTGTGACCGCAGCTTAACAGCTTGATTAGCTAGCCCAGGTGTGTCTGATTGGCGTTGGAACTAAACTTTGCACGACACCGGCCCTCCAGGACCAAGTTTGGGGCACCCCTCTATTATAAATGCAATTATATAAATTCAGTAAAAATATGTATTTTTTATATTTCTAAAATAAAGATATATTTATGTGTTAACATTTTAAAATTTGAATAAAACATGAGTGGTAAACAACTCATAAATATGTTTTGGTTAACCATCATTTTTATTGTTATTAAGGTCAGTGATTTTTATTGTCCTGTTTTTAGTGCTAATAGTGTTGCTGCTTTTCCTGAAGAGAAAGTGTGGCAGAAAATTTGAACAGTTCACCAAGAATGAAGAAGACCGCGATAATATTATCTGTTATAATGAGGAAGGAGGTGGCGAACAAGACCAGGTGCACATTATCTTTCTTACACCCTATTCTGTGAACTTTTACTGAAGCAGTTTACTATTATTTCTTACTGTGTGGTGTGTGTTACAGGACTTTGATATAATGCTGTTGTGTGGCAGACCAGAGGTTTTCTATAGAGATATAGCTCCAACAGTCTTACCTACTGTCATCTATAGGCAACTTCCAGAGGAGGATGAAGATATGGAAAACTTCATCTATGAGGTTTGTGCATAGTAAAAGTGTGTGCATAAACGCTCTTGGTCAAAATTTTGGCATCAGTTAGATAATTTTTTTTTTTAAAGATGATTAAATATACAGTAAAAATTAAATAATAACAGCTGTTTTATTCCATGTAATTTAAATTTACATAAGTTTTAGCATAATGACTGCAGTTGTCACAAAATTAAAATACAGATTTGCAGTTTTATTATGATTAGCTATTACCAGTGTTGGGAATAATGGCACTATGAATAAATGGTATTACTTACAGCGAAACTTTTTATTAATTACTGTTTTCCTCGTTACAACGCGTTACCGTTACTGACAATGTAATATGGGTCATTATAATTGAGATACTGAATCGGTTTTCATGTGAGAAGCATTTCTCAGAGCCATACTCTAGGTCCTCTCTTTCTCAGGGGTGGGTGGGCATGTTTGGGGCTGGGGCGGAACACATAACCAACCAGTGATGGTGATTGGTTTGTCTGTGAATGTGGTGTAACTGAGAACATGATGATTGGCTTTAGAGTACATTTAGAGTGTTCAAGGATATATAGCCAATGGTCAGATATGGCCGTGGAGTTTTATTTTATTACTTGTTTACATATTAGTTTTATTTGCGCTACAGTGTATATTTTTATTATCATAATTTATTTATTTATCTTTGGTATATTGCAAGAAAATACTTTAAGTAGGCTACAGTATGTCTACCAGTTGTGTGACAGGTTCATAATTTTCATTTGCATAAATCATATACAAAGAGAGACATTAGAATAGTGTAGATTAGTGTATATTGTTTTATATTTATTTTACAGTCATTTGACAAATTAGATTTTTTTTTTAAGTAATGCAGCAGTTACAATGTTAAATAAAGTTAAAATGTGCTTTAAGGACAACAGAGTGGATGTTTTGGAGTGGCCATCACAAATCCCTGATCTCAATCCTATATAAAATTTGTGGGCAGAGTTGAAAAAGCTTGTGCGAGCAAGACGGCCTACAAATCTGACTCCGTTACACCAATTCTGTCAGGAGGAATGCGCCAAAATTCCTGCAAACTATTGTGAGAAGCTTGTGGAAGGATACCCAAAACATTTGACCAAAGTTATACAGTTTAAATGTAATGCTACAAAAAATACCAAGGAAATGTGTATAAACTTTTGACTGTCCAGAAATTAATAAAAAATTCTCCAAAAAAAAATTTCTCTCGTTATTCTGGCATTTAGCAAATGTAAATCATTTAGGTAATCCTAACAAACCTAAAATAGTAAACGTTTAGTATGATTTACTATTAGACATTTAAAAAAAAAAAAATGGTTATGATCCTTTTTTTAGAATGTTTGTAAACTTCTGATTTCAACAATAAAAAGCTCACTTTCAAATATGAAAGCCAAGTACTTTTAAGAATGAATGTAAAAAGACACGTATAATGTAAAAATTACACACGCAAAGTTTATATATATATATATATATATATATATATATATATATATATATATATATATATATATATATATATATATTTTTTTTTTTTTTTTTTTTTTTTTTTTTTTGTGTGTGTGTGAAAGACATTATACGTGTCTTTTTACATTCATTCTTAAAAGTACTTGGCTTTCATATTTGAAAATGAGCTTTTTTTTTAGAAACTGACAGCCTTCAGCGCGAGACAGAGTGAAATGCCCAGCACGTAATCAACAATATAAAAGTAGTCACAGTGCATACACGCTTTATAGTGTGAGGTGTGGATTTTGGCTGCCAGGGGGTGAATGTAAATACCAGACGATGGACTTAAAAAAAACAGACGACAAACTATTTAATGAGCAAAAACTCCAAGAACTGGCGAGGGCACGTCACCCTCTACCTGCTCTTTTCACACAGACGCACACACAAACACCTCCTCCTTGGAAGACACAGTACCAATAGAGAGGGAGACGTCCGCGAACCTCCCTCAACCACCCGCGTCCTGAGTTATATCTGCGACAACCCCACGTCCTCACTTTGCTAACGGATCACTTTTGTTTTCACTTTCGGGTTGAGGGCGAGGTGATCGTCTTTAACCTAGAGCGGCAGTTCAGCTTGCTGAACCGGCCCTGCGCAACACACGCAACACACACACGCACAGCCCTCACCGTTCGCCTAGACTAGAGCAACCGTTCAGCTTGCTGGGTGCAATTAGACAGCTCCCTTGAACCTGAACTAAAATATTTTGAAACTTGACCGTTGCATGTGTGTAGGAACAGCTGACGATCCGTAAACAAAGCGGCACGCGTCGCGTTTTCAACGTGGCTTTACACGCGATACGAGAATAAAGAGATAACCTGATACAGTACACGCAGTTACAAGTAACAAAACACAACTAAATACATAATTTGCAAACTAGATTAAACGAGGGCAACAGTTTTAATCGCACGTACTTACACTGGTGAAATGGGGAAGGAAACTGATTCATGATCCACTGATCCTTGTTCTGACAGTCTTTACTGATCCTTCCTTTTACAAACCGATGAAGTCTTCTTTGTAAGCAGGTAGTTTTCAGAATGTTAAAATGCTGAGCTTTCGTCTTTGGGTAGGCTGTGGATAGTATCCATCTGCACAGCGTGACTTCATTCCACCGGTGTCCTGTGTGTGTGTGTGTGTTTGTGTGTGTGGGGCTTTTTTTTCTGTGTTGGTGGGCGGGGCCGCAGGTTTCAAATCTCCCGGGTTTGCGCGTGCAACTACTTGTGTTTCGTAGCTGCGTCATCGCGAAACACCCTAATGACTCGTTATCAAGACGACTCGTTTGAAGCACTATGAGTCGACTCCTTTATAGATGAATCAACAGTTTTTAAACACTGTACACTTACATATTTAAGCCTTAGCTGGATATTCACTTCACTTAGAGCTGTGTTACACACTACATGGAAGGGGCATTTTCAAAAACCCATAATATGGGCTCTTTAAATTACATACAACATAAAACAAACTATGCAGCAAATATATCTTACTGACCTCAAACTTTTTACAGGTATTATCTGCATGAATTCATGGCTCTCCATTAGGCCTGCACTATAAAAAGTTTGAGCATCAATATCACAATGTGTAATATCCACAATAGTCAAATTTCTGTACTTGATTACTGTCAGACTCCCAAGAAAACCATTAATCTCTGTTTATTTAACTTTTGCTTTTTGCTTTATTTACTTTTAATTTATAATATTTTATGCAGATGCTCTGCATAGAAAAACACATGATCATCTAAATTAATCAAATCTTCCCAAATAGAGCTTTTTAAATCATCTGATGAAATTATATACATATCGCAATATATATTGCAGCAAAACAAAATATCGCAATGACAGATTTTTCCAACACCGTCCAGCCCTACTCTACATGCATGTTGGCACTGGAACAATGGAAAAGGAATAGAATCACATTAAGGAACACATTCACAACTGAAATGCCTGTGTAAAACTGGTCTCTGTGTGTCTGATAGAATCTGTGCACAGCCGATGATGAGCACTATGTGGCGCCATTTGACTCTGTGCTGGTGTTTGCTCATGAGGGCGAGGGCTCTAAAGCTGGATCTCTCAGCTCCATACAGTCGTCCATCAGTGACGGGAGTCTGGACTTCCAGGATCTGCACAACTGGGGACCCCCGTTCAGGAGACTTGCTGATCTGTATGCAGGAAGACAAGATGAGTGAAATATGCTCCGATCACACTCTAAAGCAGTTTAATGTGATCTCTGCTTTTAAAAGTTGTTTAATAGATTCTATAGATGCAAATATTACGCTTTTAGCCTGTGTTTTGAAGCCATATTACTGTATGTACTCGTGACAATATACTAATATACACTATGAGGCCCAAAATGTGTAACTTTAAGATCTTTTAAAGTACAAATGAAATCAAAACCATACTGATTTTTTTAGGTCACACTGCTAGTTTTGTGGTGAACAATTCATCTGTGCATGTCATTAAGAAAAAAAATTGTATGCCCTTGAAATCTGAAATTGAAATCTGAAAATGCGCTTCCTGATTGTTTTCAGTTAAATTCTCAGATTATATCTGTCTGAGGTGTTGGGCGTGGCTAACATACTTAACCACGCCCCTCCAACTGTCAGTTTTGACAACAAACAGAAATGGTGATGAGGAGGAGACTGTTAGGTTGTAATAACTCTTCCAAAACCCTTTTCATGTGCTGCGTCTCAATTCACATACCTATACTACGCCCTAAAAGTATGTACTTTTTTTGTGAAGGAAAAATATATACTGCTGAGTGTGTAACAGATGAGTATGCAAGCTTTGGGACATACTACTTCCTCTAACAGATTGTTGTGTTGCTTAGTTCTGAGGCCTGTCAATCATCCACACATCATTCACATCTCTGTCATATTTAATTTCCTACCTTATTGGGAGAAGCAGCAGGTTAATCTCCCATTCACGAGTCTTTCATGCAGAGAAATCTCCTCAGGTCTTTGGATGATTATGCATTCAGTCATTAATGTCCAAACACGTCTTTATATAAGTTCAGTATTGCTGTTGCAGATGAAATATAACACAGACAACGCGATCTCGCACGTCCATCATGTTTCAGAATCAGAAAGAGCTTTATTGCCAGGTATGTTCACACATACGAGGAATTTGTTTTGGTGACAGAGCTTCTACAGTGCAACAGGATTACAGAGACAGGACAAAAGACAGATAATAAATACATTTTTAAAAAAAATAGAAGTAGTGAGTGCAAATATACAAATTGACAAGTGTATGTACATGTTTATTACTATATACAACGTTATATGTGCAGCTGTTATGTGCAAATTGGCATGTAAAGTGTGTTGTTAAATAAGTGTATATGTGTATAAAAGTGTATGGCAAGTAGTGATGTTGGTTTCACAATTATTATTATCAAGTGTTCATGAGATGGATTGCCTGAGGGAAGAAACTGTTTCTGTGTCGGGCTGTTCTGGTGCGCAGTGCTCTGCAGCGTCGACCAGAAGGTAAAAGTTCAAAGAGGCAGTGTGCTGGGTGTGAGGGGTCCAGAGTGATTTTGGCAGCCCTTCTGCTCGCTCTGGATAAGTACAAGTTCTTGGGGAGTAGGAAGGGTTGTACCAGTGATTCGCTCAGCAGTCCGAACTATTCGACGTAGTCTTTGGAGGTCGTATTAGTAGCTGAGCTAAACCAGACAGTTATTGATGTGCAGATGACTGATTCAATGATGGAGGTGTAGAACTGTTTTCAGCAGCTCCTTTGGGAGGTTAAACTTCCTCAGCTGACGAAGAAAGTACAGCCAGTACAGAAAGTACAAAGTTTGTAGTTTATTTATACTTTTCACCCGCGTTTGTAGATCTAATCGAATTCACGTCCAACGTGCAATGTACTGAGGGCAATATCCATTGTTGGACTCCATTCACACACCACACTTTTTTTACTCTGACTGTCTACTACAGTACAGTATATACTAATTAGACCCCACATTCCACCCTCGGTGCCAAAACTTTGAATTACAGAAGATGTTCAGTACAACATGAAGGCTATAGCAATACTTATGATGTTTTAAATTACAAACAATTGGAATTTGGCTATTTGTTATTTATGTTATTATTATTTATATATTTTGTTGTCATCATCTGCCTTATTTTTAGGTGTCAGTCAGTGGGGTCATAATGATATTGAAAGTATATTGATTTCTCCTAGTTTCCGTCTAAAATAAAGCTAGAATAAAGGCAGAATATAATACATTTATTATATAACCCATTTTATTGTAAATGTTGCCAAATACGCTGTAATGCATTAAAATAAAGCTGTAATACATTCAGTTTGGGAGGAAAAGTCCATAATGAAGCTGTAAGGTTATCACTTGTGCAATCTTTTGGTTTTTATTTACATGCTTATTTGAAAATTCTAATTTTTAATCATTGCTGTACTTTACCATGTGTTTCCAGTAGGATTTGTTTTATCAAAAATGCGTCTGCATGTTCAAATTAGGCTTGCAGAGAACTCGAACATTTGACATGCCTGATGTTTCTTTTTGAATGAGTTTGTTGTTGTTATTTACTATTTGACGGTCATCAAAAAAATACAGTAATTTATCTATTTAAATCATAGTATTTACAAGAGACTTTTTATTTTTGCAACTACGTGTTTAACAGTTAATAAATCAGGCTTTTGCAATAAATTTTTTAACATGTGTATGTGGGTTTGTGTGCGTATATATGTGTGTGTGTTTTATTTTAATGCTAAAAATAAAGACTTTATAAAGCTTGCAATAAACACCACAATTTATAACAACAAATATGAAATGACACTGCAAGACCTTTGACCAATTCCTGACAAATCACAGATCAGGACTCTCCCACTTGGGTGTGTTTTAAGGACAAGTACTTTGACCCGGCATTTCACATAGAAGGATCTTCGTCATCTTCAAGTGGATCTATACATGTCAATGTTTTTGACCAGTTTTGGTTTGATTTAGTAGGGAGATTCATAATTCATACTCAATGCCTGTAATTCCAGAGGTAAGTTATACCTTTCTTCATTTGGGAGAACTTGCATTTCTCACTATATAATTTGTATTCCAGAATTATGATTGATTAGGCATAAATATTATGTAGACAACTGTATTGTATGTGTATATTAACTTTGCTTATAATCTGCACAAGAAAATCTAAAAAGTTAGATTTTTTTGGATTTGTCTATAAATAGCCAGTCTGTTTGTTTGCATGGTTACCCATGATGTCACTTTCTTTGTCTCAGAGGACTCAGAACATGTTCCAGGAAGGGCTGCATCAGGTGTTTTTTAAGGAACGTCCTTTGCCCCATCTGATTCCAAATGGAGAATCCACAACCGGAGAGCTGCTGGAAGACAGGCTGGTGCGCTGGTTTGGGACAGTGGTCAACACACGCATCCTTATGTGTGGGGTAACAATCAAATAAATACAACTCTGAGACGTGTGCTCTAATCTATGTTAAAATGCTTGCTCGCATTCAGATTCCAGATAAGTTTGTAGATTTGACAATGTAGTGGGATTACAACACACTCTGCATTCCTTCTGAGTTTTAAAGTTCAACTTAACCTACATTTCCCCCTTGACCAGGGTTATTAACACCATAAAATGTGTTGCTGCATATATATATATAAATTTGTCCAATATTGCAGATTATTACTGCTTTCTATTTTGACTATAGTTGGCATTAAATAGTTGATATCTATTCCTAGTTTTGTAGCCCTTTTCTGTGTTTCTCTCTCAGGTTATTCAGATTTTCAGTGCCGTCTCCTGTATTTTTTGTACCTTGTCTTACACTTGTCTGACTTTCACCTGTTCTGCGTCTATGACGGCTCCAATATGGTGTGGCCTCTTTGTAAGTGTTCCAATTAATATTTCAGATTCCTATAAATTTGTCCAAAAATAAGAATGATGGATAAGCTAATAATAAATTGTTTGTGTCTCAGTATATAGCCACTGGCTCACTTGCAATTGATGTCCAGAGGAAACCTAAGAGAATCAAAGTAAGTCTGCTTTGTATTTTTGTTTTTATAAATGACATTAAATGGTTTTTAACCTTAATGTGTTGGCATTGTTATGAATACTGCTATTAAGTAGAGGATAATGTACTTTCAATTGCACTGATTGTTCTTACAGAAAACAAACACGGGGATTATCTGTTGTATAAGACTTTATTCAGCTAAAATAACATGCTAGATGTATATTATCCCAGTTTTTACATGGCTGCTTGCCATAAAACTAAACAAATAAACACAAAACACTGATTTGAGCTTTTTTGCTCGCTTTTTAGTTCAAATGTAAAAATTGAATCAACAAATTGCTGTCTGTAGTACCAGATGAGCCTGTGTTATTAGTTTAATTGGTTGTTATCGGAGAATAACATATCTTGGAATGTCACGATTGACCCAATCAGAATCAAGCATCAGAGAGCTGTGTAAATTCCCCTGGATGAATTATCTTTCCAATTTAGCGATGTGTTACACCTTGCATATTTTGTACAGGTTTAAAACAAACCTGAAATCTGTAAGTGGAGTTTAATTTGTAATTATTGCCATTTTAACTT
>NC_079452.1:33785640-33810640 GCF_903798145.1 Danio aesculapii | reverse complement strand
CTTACCTGATTACTGGAACCGCTCTTCCCCGGACTCTAACTCGGTCATCGTCGTCGTCGTGATCAGCTCCTCTCTGCATGTCAAGTCAATCACATACTGGTTGCGGCGGGAAAGCCCTCCACACAAAGGTAAGCGGTCAGCCAGTAAGCGCTAAAAGGAACGGCGTCACACCGCCCCGTAGCGCTTAAAAAAATGAAATGCAGCCATACGTTCCTCCGGCTACATAATTCGTGGTCTCCAGAAACGTCCGCGGGACAAAGTTTTCAGAATGAGCCTGGGTTTTATATTAGCGTTTACTGACACCATGCGGCCGTGGTGATAATATCGGTTAAGAATTGCACAGAGATTTTACTGTCTTTATTACAAACATGCTCCGTTTTAAAAACGTTTTAAGCTTATAAATATCACAGAGAGTTGGAGCAGAAATTTTAATCTCAGTTCATCTGCAAAATAAAATGTTCTTTGACGTGTATGTTACTATAGAAACATTGCGCCTGTCAATCAATTTCGGTGGGCGGGAAACCGCAGTGCTACATCACGTTGCAGTGGGCCTCAAAATCACTGTGATTTGGGTTCTAGTATAACTTCAGGAAATTTAAAAAAATAGACTTATTGTGTTTATATCACTCCAATATGACAGTGGATACACTATACCTACACTCAGTTCTGTCCAAACAGCTTACAAAAGATTTTCATCATAGGTGACCTTTAAAAGTTAAAAAATCAATTTTTAGAAATTACAAGCATACAAACTTATGCCAAAGTTTGCCTGAATTTATTCTACAAATATTGGGATGCTGCGTAGTTTATGAAATCAATAAAATTTTGTGAAGACTTCTGCAGTGACTAAAGATACAGTGTTATTCCTGCTGTTATAGGCGCCACGTGCTGGATTAGCATTTTTTCAGTATATAATTAATGTTTTAGTTTAGGATTAGTTTCATTAAATCAGTATTTAGTAAATATACTGCAGGTTACAATAATACCAATGTTACCAGTCAAACCCTAAAGTGGAGGTTTTAAAATGTATGCAAAGAGTCTTTAAAAAGGTCTTAAAAGGGATTAAATGTCATTCTCTCATTCCTGTATATACCTTGGCAGGTCATAACTCTGTTGGGTCTGAACATCTTCAGCCTGCTGTTTGCGGTTTGTTCCTTCACCACCTTCTTTATAAAGTCCTCACAGCTTAGTCATGCCACTCCACAGCAGGTGAGTAAAGTCAAATAAAGTTAAATAAAAGGAAAACCACTAGAATTCCTAAACAAAACTGTCTCTTGTCCATCTCTTTCAGCGCATTGGTGTGTACGTGCTGAAGGGCAGTGGTAACATTACCCTCATCCAGTGTATGTTTGCTGCCACCTATACAGTCTTTCTTATTTGGAGAGGTTTGAAGTCCTTCAGCACAACCAACAAACAGGACTACATCAGCGTATCACAGGTACAACACCTTCATACTCCCAATACACTATTATAAATGCATTTTCAACGGTTATTACGTACATGCTTAATGCAATATCTGATCTCTGTGTGTCTTAGAACTCAGACGAACATACAGAGCCACTGCTGGAAAATGAACATTTCAGTCTTTGAACTGTCCGTCAAGACACTAACACTAACAATTTTATATCTTTTAAATACATCATATAGTATATTGATTAATAGTGATATTGAGAAAAAAAATAAAACAACAGCATTTTTTGTTTGTGAAAATCCCAAATACATCCTACATTGTTTAGAAGTTATGTTTAATGTGCATTTTATATACATCTATACATATGCATGTCATTTGTGAGTATTTGAACTGTCCGTCAAGACACTTACATTTAACAGTTTTATAACATTTATATACATTATACAGAATATAGATTACCAGTGATATTGCAAAAAAACCAACTACACATTTTTTGGTTTGTGAAAATCCCAAACAATACATCATACATTATTTAGAAGTTATATTTAATGTGCATTTAATATACATCTATACACATGCATGTTATTTGTGGGAATCAATGGTGATTTGGTGTATTTATACTGTATATTTATGTACTACTATGTAATTGTTATTAAATTGTCTTGAAGATTTTTTTAAGTGGATGTTATGGGTCTTATATGCAAAACCATTTGTGATCATGGGGGTAAATTTACATGAAAATGATGTACCTAAAAAAACCGAAAAGTCTTTCTTTTGTGTTTTTAAAAGCTTTGCATGAGAACTTTCCTCAGCTCAACACAGGGACTGTAATGGTATATATTTTCACCCACTGTCAGGCCCCAAAAATTATGTTTTCATGTAAATCAATGGCCTAAATACATATACATAATATACATATATCACACTATCCACATTTGAAATCACTTTTCTGCATAGTTATTCAAAAATAATACCCAATAATATTCTTCTTTTGTATCCTTCGGTCTGTATTATTTATTCCTGAATGTTATGTTTTACTTAGAAATATGTTGCATTGTGAACACTTTATGTTGTCTTTCATAATAGTTTTTACACCTTACTACATTATTTAATGAACATTTTTGTAATACTGATGATTAATGTTGCTTATAGAGTTGATATTTTACATATACAAACATGCATACAAAATTTACAAATGGAATGCAATGCAATATTTATATATGGGTCAAAGATGAGTCCTTTTTGTCTCTGCATCAATTTAACAATTAACAAAATTAAAATTAAACTTTAATATCTTTTAATGTCATAGTTATTAAAAATCGTACTACAATTTATTATGCTTTGATAGAAACGTGTGGGTATATGGAAAAAATGTCAAATTTAGAGCTTTAAAATGACGATTTATACATACATCAGTGATCTTTAAATCAAGTCTTTTAAAGTGTCATGAAATGATTCTTGTTCTTAATATGCCTAACACTTTAGTATATAAACTTCTGAAAGTCATGGTAAAACTCTATAATAGGCATTACATTTTTTTGCTAAAAAAAAACCTGAATGTATTCTATGCGGGGTTCATATTGTCCTGGAAAACCTGGAAACGCCATGGCATTTTGACAATGCCTGGATAATACACTCATGTTTAACAAAAAATAAACCCAAAATGTTTTGGCAAAAGTATCCAAACAAATATCTGTGTACTTGAATATGTTTGAGATGATAACATTAGATAAATTTTAAATGCAATTGCGCTATACGTCTCTTCACTGGACATTCTGTGTGTGGGGTAAAAAAAAAAAAAAAAGCAACTCTCAGTTTTAGCTTCGCCTCACTTTTACCTTAATTCAAGCTACATTAATTCAAGCTACAAGCTACAATCCCTAACTGCATAGGGATGATACTGTGGGTGCTAAAGGCTGATTTGTTCTCTTCCTTTAAGTCTTGTGCAAACACAAGCCAACATTTCTAAAATTTTCACCCAGACAGCAAGATACTTCCTAAAAACTATTTTACAGATATAAACCTAAACTACATAGATTGTCACATATATTTTGATATGCTGTATGTGTGTACATAGACATTACATGAAACATCAGGTCCTAATTACCAGAAAATTTTGGAAAAGTCTTGATATTTTAGTTGTAAAAATTTAACCCTACATGCAGTTAATGGCAAAAATAAAAGGTGCATTGAAAAGCTATCATCTTTGACTCATATACGAATGCTCTCTCTCACACACAGCTTCACTTCTTTGTCAGTTCGGCATCCACGTCCTCTTCAGGTTTAAGCGCGTGCCATTGGGCGATGGGTCTCCTTGGATTGGCCAGCATGTCTGACCAGTGGCGCTGCTCTGTTCCTGAGCTATTCAGTCCAAGTAAAATCTTTCCAATCGCATCATTCTTCCCAATTTTGTCATAGTCCAACACGGTCACCACAACCTGCACTTTCTGTGAGGAGACACAAGATTAGTCAAGTTTAGTACCCTACACTGTAAAAAAAAAACCTAATTTTACAGAAAATATCTCTAAATTTTTTACAGTATTTTTTTGTCATTTCAAATTAAATTCAAAACTTAGTAAAACGACAAACAATCTTTCTAAATTAACAGTTTGACTGTCATTTTAGGTACTTTATCATTAAAAACAAATTACTGACGTTTTTGTTTTTTATACAAGGAAATTACTGTATTATTTATACAGCATTTTTTCTGTTATTTTAAATTATATTCAAAAGTCCGTAAAAATTACAAACAATATTTGTAAATTAACAGCTTGACTGTTATTTTATGTACTAGAAAATTAATGACAAATTACAGGAATTTTCATGTTTTATACAATATAATTGCCGTATTATTTAGTGTTTTTTCCAGTTTTTTTGAAGCACATTTAAAATTACGTAAAATTAAAGTAATAAATTGTAATTACTAGCTCTGTAAAAAAAAATTTTACATCTTAAAAAAAAGGTCAAATGACTGGCAGCTACGGCTGCCAAACAAAAACCATAAAATTACGGTAAAATTTCTTTGTTGAAATAAAGTGCAAAAAATAATAAATCTACAGATATTTTCATTAAAATGTTTACAGAAAAACACTATTATTTTACAGACTTTTCCTAGATTATTACAATCAAATCCGTTCAATAAATAAAATAGATAAATGCACCTGTTCCGGATTCCGCTAATTGCAAACACAGTCGGAGGATCGTTATGAACTGATTACATGGACTTTAAAAGCAGCACAGACACACGCACCAATTGCTAAGTTTTGTTATGCTGTTACTGTGAACATTATGATGCGTTTCTTTCTTTTGCTGGGCTTTGTTTGTTAATTGTTTATGTGGTTTGCTGCTTGGACTGACCATTTGGCTGTTATTTGACCATGACTCTGGATTCCCTGCATACATCTGTTTGCCCCTGTGTTGACTGTTGCTTGCCTGACCATCTCTGTGTAATAAACCTGCATTTGGATCTGCACTACTTTGTCAGCATCCCCTTCACATTAAAGTTCCATTTCATTTAAGATTTGTAAATGAATTATTCCATATAACTTAAACATCTACATGTTTTACATAAAAACTATTCAATAAAATGCAACAACTGTAATCTTAAAGTTGTGAGAATTTTAATCCGTTCTATCTCGTTTGTTGTTTATCCAGACGTTTTTGATCCAAAATAAAACTGTTAAATTACGACCATGAGCATGTCTTGGCATTTTATTAAAGGTGTTTAATTGTTATGGTTGAGAGATAAAATTCTTTTAAATAACATTTTTTCTCTTGAAATTTTAGTGCAGTCACTTTATTGATGGTGTTCGATCATAATAATCTAGGAAAAGTTTGTGAAATAACAGTGTTTCTCTGTAAAACTCTTAGTGTGTAACTTTTTTGAACTGATTTGATCGTAATAATCTAGGAAAAATCTGTAAAATAACAGTGTTTTTTTGTAAATATTTTAATGAAAATATCTGTAGATTTATTATTTTTTGCACTTTATTTCAATAAAGAAATTTTACCGTAATATTATGGTTTTTGTTTGGCAGCCGTAGCTGCCAGTCATTTGACCTTTTTTTTACGATATTTTTTTTTACAGTGTAGTTAAGTTTATACACCTTTTTCCACATGTGACGACTATAGAGGTTGTGCTGTAAATAACCCATATTCTTGTGGGAGGTAACATTTGGTAACACTTGTAGGAGGTAACAAGTTTGACCTTGTGCTTTATTTTTATCTGTCATGAAAATAACTTTACAGCTTGTGCCTCAGACACTCCAACGACATGAGTTTACTATGTTGTCTTTCCTATAGTACAGTAATATTCCATTTCAATTTAAGTCTTTAATATTTAATAGCAATAAATGAGAATAATTGACATCTTGTATCCATTTTTTCCCACATAGTGTTCACATTAAGCATGATGCGGTGTAGGGAAAAGGTGGATAGGCGTTTAAAATATAAGAGCCCTATTATACTAGCAACTTCCTTTAGTGTGTTGAGAATGGGCAAAGATATCTGACAAGTTACAATCCAGCGGGAGTTATTCTCTGAACTCCCTAAAATGCCTCAATTGTTGTTTTGCGTTTTCTTCCAGGATGATACATGCACAATATCTTGACTAATTACTGCTGCTGAGTGCCCTGACTAACTGAGTGTTTGAGGCACAAGCTGTAAATGCTCTTCTGGAAAGGGGAGCAAAACAACAGATCATTAGCATTTTAAGAGACACACATGTCTTCATGGCGTTTGGAGCATGATATAATACAGTATATGTGACCGTCTCATGTTGTAAAGGTACAGTATATATTTGGGAATAGCCAAAAATACATTGTTTGGGTCAAAATAATACATTTTTTTTATTTATGCCAAAAATCATTAGAATATTAAGTTAAGATCATGTTTCAGATTGTTTTGTAAATTTTCTTTTCTTTTTTTTTTTTTAACTTTCTTTATTGTTTTTTAGACATTCAAACACAACCACTTACAAATTTGGTCCCACAAACATTCACACCACAATTGACAATAAAACATGCATTTTACAAACAATCCAAACAGAAGTGTAGTGATTATAGATTAATACAATAAAAAAATACAAAATATAACAAATAATAAAATAAATACAACAATAATAATAATACATAAATAAAAATAAAATAATAATAATGTCATTATCAGGTTATAAAACTAAAACGATTGATATGTGTCTTGTTATTGCAAGGCGTTTGATAGCACTCTATTGGAAGAACATAGAAAGTCCATCGATTGATCACTGGCTGAAAGATTTGACATTACTTTGCACTGGAAAGAATCACCTACAGTATAAAGGGCAAATTAAAGGAGTACCATAAAATTTGAGATCTCTTTATACAGTTTTTGCATCATAACTATTCAATAGCACAAGCAAATACCTCTCACGCTATTAGTTAATTGATTGATATTTGTATATGTGTATTTTTTATGTGGAATACAGTATATGTTTTTCTTTGCCTTAGCCCATGTATAACAATACATCTACCTGTTAAACTGAATCTGGATGCTTTGGGGGAGGAAGGGGGGGAAGAGTTAAAATGTTTAAAAAAAAGTGTATTTTCATGCTAAATTTCAAGTGTTTTTTCTACAATAAAAATGTTTAATAATAAAAATAATAATAATCTTCTGTTTTTATCTAAATTAGTCTGATCTTCTTCAATTTAACTATTTATTGTAGAATATATGTTTTTAAAATAATCCATAAAAGGTTGCCAGATTTGATAGAATTTGTCTTTCTGTTTTAGGGAGAATCTGATTTTCTGTTCTGTAAATTTTCCACCATAAAAATATCAAAACTCAATTTCTGAAAATGTGCATTGCTTAGAACTTAGTTTGGACTTTAAACATCATTTTCTCTCTTGTTCCTCTTGTCTTCTTTGCTTTTTTTTTTTTTTTTAAACCCTCAGATTCCAGATTGTCATATAGTTTAATCTTGGACAAATATTGTCCTATCCCAACAAGACATACGTCAATAAAATTCTTACTTTATTAACTTTCAGACAATGCATAAATCTCAAAAATTTCCAAAAATGGTCTGGTCCAGGGTCACTAAAAATCCATGAAGTATTTTCAGTTCAAACTGTACACTTTCTGGGGACCCACATTACATCGACCGAGACTCATATTACATTTTATAAAAAGCAATATAATCCGACCCTTTAAAATAAAATAGATCTCTACCTGAATCTGCTCAGATGGCACTTCAAAGCTGAATGATTCGTTGTAATATGGGTTCAGTGTGTTCTTCTTAATCGTGGTTTTCTTTTTCTTCAGTCTTTTGCCGTTCTGCATCAAGTGGATTTTTACATACGGGTCTGTAGAGCAGAAATATAGTGTCAGAAAAAAAAAGAAGCAGGAGGGAAAGATGTTTCATAACTGTGATGTGAAATGTGTCTGTACTTGACTTCTCCACTCACCCGAGAGTCCACCCACATCCATCTTTTTGAGGTTTTTGGCCTCCAGAACGACCACGGTCAGCTTTCCAGCCGTAGGTACGTAGCGCAGAGACAAGCAAATATCACCTAACCGCTCTTGCTGTTGAGTCGATAACAAAATGTCAGATGTTATTGCATTCTCAAATCAACACATTTCTGAATAATTCAACAGACAACACATTAAACAAGACCTTTGAGATGAAAAAAATATTAGTAACCTTGCCTGTCACGTGCACAGAAGATGTGTGTATATACAGAGTAAGGCCAAGTTTTTAGCACTCCAATGAAATGTTTAATTCTTTTTCAAACTTTTCCAAATTAATTGTTATTTTCACAGTATATTTTTTATATTGTATATTTTTTCTTATGGAGAAAGTCTTATTTTTTAGTTTGGCTAGAATAAAAGCAGTTCTTAATTTTTCTATATAACTTTTTAAGGTCAACATTATTAGCACCCTTAGAAATATTTACATTTACCTTTACATTTAGTCATTTAGCAGACGCTTTTATCCATAGCGACTTACAAATGAGGACAAGGAAGCAGTGAATAAGTGCTATAGACAAGTTTCAGGTGTGTAAAGTCTATGAAGCAAAAGGATTAGTAATGTGTTTTTTTTTTTTTTTTTGTTTTTTTGAGAGAGAGAGTACAGTTAATAGTATAGCTAGAGAGACAGTTACAGATTAGGAAGGAAAGTGGAGACTAAATAGTTGAGTTTTTAGTCATTTCTTGAAGACAGCAATATTCTGATGCAGTTAGGGAGTTCATTCCCTAACTGCAGATTGAATGCGAATCGAATAGAAGTGAAAATATTTTTTCGATTGGCTACAGAACAAACCACTGTTGTCCATTGACTTGCGTAATTAATCTAACTTGCCTAGTTAAACTTACTAATTAATTATAACCTAGTTAACTACTAATAACCTAAACAGTAATTATTATGTTCTGTAATCATGGCAAAGACATTGAAAAAATGAGTTGCTATTGCTATGATTCATTTTTCAGCTATTGAAAAATGAGGTGCTGATGAGTAAAATGTTTTTGTTGGTTTTATTCTATAAAGGTCTGAGATGGGTTTTTTCATATTTCAGTTAAAATATTAATTAAATGTATTTACAAATGTTTCCATTTGTTGTGATTTAATAGTCAGATATTAGCATGAACATAGAAAAAACATGGCATTTTTATTTCATCAACAAAAAAGGAGCTCTAAATGAAAAAGAGCTCAGAAAATGTGGAAGAAATGTCATCAGTAGTTTATAATAATGAAAAACAAACAAAAAAGTCTTTTAAATGTAAATCAAAATTGTGATGTTTTGCACTGATTAAATGCCATTGTTTTCTGTCATTCCAGTATTCAATGATGATAAACCTCAGGGGGGTAAAACACTCATACCTCCTCTTTCTCCGCTTTCTGCAGGTCTCTCCACTCCTCTGTTAGATGACTGAAGTCCACCTTATTCATCTGCAGCCTCACGTCCCCGATAGCATCATGCTTGGAGAAACGATCAAAATCGTACACCGTCATGACCAGCGTCTTTCCTCCGAGCTCTGCATACGGTACCTGTAGACCCAACAGCAGAATCTCACACAAACTGCCTCCCAAATTATACACTTGTACACTATGTACTCACATACACTCAACCTTCTAGTGTAAGAACTTTAAGTAGCGAATTTAGAGATTTGGGGTCCTAAGCATTCCCAGGCATGGGGCACAACAGTCCTAAAATGCACCTTTTGTACTTTTAATCATTTAAAATAATGCACTGAGATTTTTTTTTCACACAGAGATCTGATCTGGTTAATAGTAAAAATGTTTGGAAATGTACAGAAAACTGACACACAGCAGAAGATTTAAGAAAAAAAAAAGACTGATTAAACCACTCTTTAAATGATTAACACCATTTTTGTGTTGGTGAAAATTGCACAAAAAATCCCTTTTTGTCCATGTTTGCCAAGTTGCCAGATCTTGTATGAAGCTCATCACCTCACAATTGATGAAATATTTAATCTTGAAGCATTTTTTTTACCTCAATCTGGCAACATATGCTATTTTGAGACAAATGTTGGCAGTTATGCCTATTACATTTGCACAGTACTGTATGTATTTAGCAGTTTTTTTTCTTATCTCTCAATCTCCTTTTTTACATTTTACCTTATTGCAATCTCTACATTTTGAATGATTTGTTTTAATAATAAATAAATCGAAAATTAATAAATATAAAGCTAAATCTTTACCTGACTTGACTGCTGGACTGCTCCATGATTGGGGATGGGGGAAACATTTGTGTGGATGTATCATTTACGTAAAATTTGTTAGATCCTCACCATACAAAATATGATAATATATATATATATATATATATATATATATATATATATATATATATATTATATATATATTATATAATTTATACATCTAGGTATTTATTGGGGGCCTAAGCGACTGTTTACTTCATTTATTGATTAAATCTACCTATGTTTATAAGGTATTTTGTCATTCGTTATCTGATTCTGAAGCCCCACTCTTTAATTACATAATTAAGGCTGAAACCATTCAGTGCACAAAATGTCCAACAATCCACACTTTTATTATTTTTATTTCTTTTTTGGTTAAATAGATGCATCATCCCATATTTAAAAAGCATTTTTCCTTTTTTTTTTTTTTTTCAAGTGTCAACATGCATATTCTGTTTATAAGAATAATAGTATGTATACATAATATAAAATGAAAAAAATGAATAGACCATACTATACTTGCACTATTTATGCATCAACCAGACATTTCACAATGCACTTTTCATTTTTTTTTACAATTTTTTTATTTTCAGTGTAAACATGCATATTTTTTTAAAGTATAATAATATGTATACATGACATATAACACGCACAGAAAAAAATAATAGACCTTACTACATGCACTATTTATGCATCAACCAGGTACACTGAAAAAAATTATTCAAAGATGATTCATTGGATTTTTTTAAGTTAAGAGGCTGTAAATAATTTATTTGGGCTGAATTTAAACAAACAAATTAAGTTGAACATTACTACATTTAACTTGTTTGTTTAAATTCAAACCTCACATATTCTTTGCAACAAATTTTGCAAACATTATTTTTTTCGGTGTGTTTAAAATGCACTTTTTCCTATTTTATTTTTTAATTTCATTCATTCATTTTCTTTTCGGCTTGGTCCCTTTATTTATTTGGGGGTGCCACAGCGGAATGAACCGCCAACTTATCCAGCATATGTTTTACACAGCGGATGCCCTTCCAGCCGCAACCCAACATTGGGAAACACCCACACACTCTTGCATTCACACACCTACAGTCCTGCCAATTTAGCTTATTCAATTCAAACACGGGGAGAACATGCAAACTCCACACAGAAATGCCAACTGGCCAAGCTGAGGCACGAACCAGCAACCTTCTTGCTGTGAGGTGATCGTATTACACACTGCGCCACCGTGATGGCCTATTTTAAAACTTTTTTTTTTTTTTTTTGTAAAAACACATATTCTGTTTTTAAGTATACTAGTGTGTATATATACATAATATAAAACAGGTATGAAAAAAAAATTAATAGACCATACTATACTTGCACTATTTATATTTTAAAAAAATATTTAAAAAAAATATTTATCATTCATTCATTTTCCTTCGGCTTAGTCTCTTATTTATCAAGAGTCGCCACAGCGAAATGAACCGCCAATTATTCCGGCATTTGTTTTACGCTGCGGATGCCCTTTCAGCTGCAACCCAGTACTGGGAAACACCCATACACTCTCGCATTCACACACACACATACACTCTGGCCAATTTTATTTACCCAATTCACGTAGCGCATGTATTTGGACTGTGGGGGAAACCAGAGCACCCAGAGGAAACTAATGCCAACAGAGGAAGAACATGCAACCTCCACACAGTAATGCCAACTGACCCTGCCAGGACTCGAACCAGCTGTGAGGCGACAGTCCTAACCACTGAGCCACCGTGCCCTTTTAATATTTTTTCTTTCCATAAATAATATTTAATCCAAGTGTGTTTTTAGACGTACCTTAAAAGTGAAGTGTTCATTAAAAGTCGGCTCGAGTGTTTTGCGGTGAACTTTAGTCTCAAACTTTTTCTTCTTGTCAGGGAGGAGGTAAACTTTCACGTATGGATCTGAAGTGCCACTCATATCCATAGCAGCAAGACCTTCAGCCCGAATCACACCTACAATTAACTGAACCAGACAGAAGGTCATTATTATTTTAATGATTCACTGTTTTAGTGCGAAAATAAAGATATTCGTTCTGACGTTCTAATGCCTAAGCAAGTTTCTCTCATTAGTATGGATATAATCAATGACCGAATTAACGCTGGTGATTCATTTGTATGCCTACCGCACTGTCAGTGAAGTTGTAGTCAAGGGTATAAAGAAGTTTTCCCAGTTTCGGAGCCTCTTTAGACTCTGAGTCTTCTTCTTTCGGATCAGAATCAGTGGTGTGATGAACAGCCTGTAAATACAGCCATTACAGGGACAGTCATTAGCATGAATCAGAAGCTCAGGGTACATAAAGTACATGCATATCAACACAAAAGCACAGAATGACATTTAAATAAGTGGAAAATAAAGTAAACATTAAAAATTCTGAAGTTATACATACATACATACATACATACATACATACTATATCTATATATATATATATATATATATATATATATATATATATATATATATATATATATATGGTTTATGTGCAAGATGTGCATTGGCTTTTATTACTGTCAAATAAATAAAAATGTTGTTATTATTATTATTATTACTATTATTTATTATATAAAAAGTATTTAGAATTAAGTGGCCTTAATGGTTACAAAAACCATAAACAGTAAGGGTATAGAAACACTTCCCTGACATTAATACATATAAATAAATTTCTGTCAACTTTCTATTTATACATTTATATAAAAATTTCCTTGATTTTTCAGGTTTTTTTTTTTTTTTTTTGTTTTGTTTGTTCTGTTTTTTCTTTTTTATTAAAAACTACTCTGACTTTGTAATACTAACCCTCTTTTATAGTGTATATACATATACAGTTGAAACCATTTTAAGGTCAATATTATTAGCCCCATTACGCAATATTTTTTCGATTGTCTGCAGAACAAACCATCATTATACAATACATTGCCTAATTACCCTAACCTACCTAATTAACCTAGTTAAGCCTTTAAATGTCGCTTTAAGCTGAATTCTAGAGTCTTAAAAAATATCTAGTCAAATATTATTTACTGTCATCATGGCAAAAATAAAATAAATCAGTTATTAGAAATGAGTTATTAAAATTATTATGTTTAGAAATGTGTTGAAGAAATCTTCTTTCCATTAAACATAAATTGGGGAAAAATATTCAGCAGGGCTAATAATTCTGACTTCAACTGTGTACATACATTTTTTTAAGACTAACACTTAAAAACATTTCATTTGCTTCAAAGATTCAAATAGCCTACAACAGTGAAAGGACTAAACCTCAAAAACACTCAAACCAAGCCTGTAAATAAATATAACAAAAAGATAAAAATGACAAACTATTTACATGTTTATGCCACAAAATGACATTTTATCATCTGTTGTAATGCATTTCTTCTCCCATGAATGGAGAGTTTCTCTTATTAAAACGTATTATTAGTTATTATTATTATTAGTAGTAGTAGTGTTAGTAGTTGTAGTAATAATAGTAGTAATATTAGCAATAAAAGTAGTAGTAATTGTTGTAATAACAATAGTAGAAATAATAATAATAGTGGTAATAATAATAATAAAACATCAGCAACAACAGCAATAATAATAACAACAACAACAAAAAAACAACAGCAATAATAATAATAATAACAAATAATGAAAAAATAATAATAATGCATGCTTACATTTTTCACTCCGCAGTTTCATGAATAAAATAGATTTACGATTATTTTAAATATTTATTTTATTCACAAATTCCTGTTCTCTCTCTTTTTTCCCCTCTCTCCTTTAATATCTCTAAAATTATGTATTTGATCCATCAATGGAGTCTAGATGGAGATACTTAAGAAAATAGTATCACCACCTCACAAATGTGAAACACAGATTCATCTAATGTTTGAGTACCTGTTTTGATCCCTCCTCTTTCACATTGGACATGTTGATGTTGTTCTTTTCGTTTTTCTCTTTCCCTCCTTTGTCCTTTTTCTTCTTAAAGATCATCTTCCTAAGGATGCACAGACAGCAGCTGAGGATGATGAGGACTGTGATGAAGCCGAGTGCAGCTGAAGCCCAGGATGGTACTGGAGAAACACAGACATGACAGTAAACAAGGGTGTGCGCGGGGTCTTAACAAGTCTTAAATTGCAAAAACAAAATTGTAGGCCTTAAAATATTGTCTGAATTATTGTCTTGTAGGTCTTAAATCATTTTAAACAGGTTTTCATTTTCCTCTGTCCATGTTGAGTAAATGTCCTGCCTAGAAGTTTCTAGTATACCTGGAAAGAGCTTGGTTTCTGGATCAGGTGTGTTGAATTGGAGTTGGAACTAAAACATGCAGGACGCCGGACCTCAAAGACTGAATTTGGACACCCCTGATGTAAAGCTGCTACACTAACAATCCATGAGTATAATTTTTAACTCTATTTAATTATCTTCCTTCCAATAACATTTGTTTAAAGGTTCTCTATGTCTTTATATCTAGTCTGGTCAGAACAATGACCTGGACATGGACAGACTGTTGTGCATACATTTAGTTTATTTCAATGCATTATGTTGAAAAAAAAGTGGATTTATACAGCAGTTTGCTTGTTTTGACAGCGTTTAAAACGTGGCTAAGAAAAAACTTTTTTTCCACCAGGCCATTAGAAAAATCCCTGTTCCTAATGTTCTTCAAAAGGTCTTAAAAAGTCTTAAAGAGCACATAGTTTACCTCTTTTTTTTATGATTTAATATTAATATTATGGTTCTTCTGAGTGTGCCAGTTTAGGTTCAGTTTAAACACAATTCAGATTTTTTATTATAATGTGTTAAAAAGTGTCATGTTGGGGGCGTGTCCACAGTTTGCTGATTTAGAGGTGTGTTGCTTCACATGTAAATTAGTTTCAGCTTCCCGCCCAACGTAACAAGGGGGCGGAGCCATGAGCTCACCCGCTCTGCGTTTGGGCAGACTGAGAGAAGGAGCAGGAGTGAGAGGATCAGCAATCAGTCGTACAAATACGACTCGGACACAGACCAAGCAGAGAGTACAAAATCATATATGTCTTTGTACAGTTTTACAGCCAACTGTGTGCTAGTTTCAAGTACCGAGCTTGTACACAGAAACTAATAACCACGCACACTGAATTAACTTTGACTGAGGCACCAGATGCGTCGCTCGAAGCTGCGACACGGCACACCAGACACTCTCTGTGGCGCGGCAGATACATGAAGTGTCCCGAATCGTCGCGCTGTTGTGTGTACCCTGATAGAAACCTGTTTAGAATTCTAAAAAGCATGGCACAGCGTCAGGTGTATCAGCACCTAGTTAAGATCACAGGGAGCTTCTTTGATCACGAGAAATGCAAACGGCTGAAGTATAAGGTAGACTCAATGAGAAGTACACATGTTTGCAAACCTACCTAAAGATACAACCAAAAATTCCGATTAGAGCGATAATGTGGAGAATATTGCTCTTGTGTTGAGCCCAATGAGCCTTGCATCTAAAAATAGAGCTAGGGTGTTCCTTTACTGATATCGCTTCGACTCACGCTGAAAATGGCGGACGTGAATCAACAAACTGAGGATATGATGACGCGCCTGTCAATCAATATTGGTGGGTGGGGGGACCGCTCTCCTACGTCAGGTAGCGGTCGATTTGAAAACAGCTCCAATTGGTCCACCGTTTTTTATGTTGTTAAATTGAAAAAAAAGCACTGGGTGTGCTTATATCACCCCAATATGATGGTCTATACACCATACATGCACATATGTCTGTCCAAACAGCTTGAAAAGTAGATTTTTTACCATAGGTGCCCTTTAAATTAGACTTGGTGAAACCTGCAGAAACCCTGGAAACACACAGGCGAGGGAGAATCGGATGTTATATGTACAGTATTTGGGTGATTCTACAATTGCGGGTACATTTTAAGTCTTTTTGATGGACCTATTATTTCTCAGAAATAGAAATGAAACAGTTTTAAATAATAACATTATCACATTACTCTAGGGAAAAAATGAGATATTTTGTCTTAAAAATATTAACTTGACGTCCACTGTAAATCACACATTCAGCTTTAATTATCATGATATAATGGAAAAATAAATACAATTCTGAGTCATTTGAATGCCTGTGGACTCACATGGGACTTTGTGAAGATCATTCAGAAACTTGCTTCTGATGCTGTGGATCAGACTGTCTGCGGTTGTAGTCTGAGGATGAACAGCTGTGGGTGAGGAAATTGTAGATCCAGGTACTTTTGATTCCTTCTGTGCTAGAGACGCTGGAGAAGATGAAGAAGCCAGCGGAGTATCATCTTCATGCATTCTGGAGACACCATGGGAAATAGGGCAGAACTGTGTGTGACTTTTTAAAGTGTTTAACTGCATGATTAATCTTTAAAAATTTATTTAACAAGCACGCAATCTTTTTCCAAAATGATGGTGACTCGGCCTAACAATTCTTCGACAATATATTTATAGCAGACTTTTACATTCACTCAACTTATTTTTGCTGCTTGTTCAGACTAATATATTTAAAATGAGCTAAATCGACACAACTGAGTTTTTTGAAGACAACTTAATTGTTTTATGTTCAATCCACTTAAATTTGTAAAAAATAATTACTAAACTTCTATTTGTGTTGGGACAACATGAAGGAATTGTGTGCAACCACAGGAAGGAAGTGTTTGAGCCACAGCTTCACTATCAGCTAGTCAGCTAATTTAAAAAAAATTAAAATACCGCCGCCTATTGCTGTTGTTTGTGTTACAATAAGTTTATTTATCACATAAATTTTGTGATTAGAAAGTTCGTAAATAAATATGGCTCAAAACAGCAAATAGATAATGAAATAAGTCGCAGTTCAGAGAAAAAATGTCAGAATTTTAAAATAAATTCACAATTCTGAGTGCAATGTTTTTTTTTCTAACACTATAAAACACTGTAAAAAAATATTCCTGCCTTTTTTTAATTGAATCAAATAAATTGTTCTAGTCATGTCAACTTAAATCTGTCAAACTGACTAAAAATATAATGTTAAACTTTGTATGCCAGCCTGGTTTTAGAGGGGTTTTGGCCACTTCCAGACTGGTTTCCAGCCATTTCCAGCCTGGTCTTAGTTGGTCAGGCTGGAAAATGACCAGCTAAAACCAGCTTGACCAGCCTGGTTTAAGCTGGACATAGCTGGTTTTGTCTGGGCTCCCAGCATGGAAGTGGCAAAAACCCCTCTAAAACCTGCCTGGTTGACCAGCTAAAACCAGCCAACCAGCCTAGGCTGGTTTAGGCTGTTTTTTTCAGTAGGTTAGCTAAAAAAAAGTTGAAACCTGATTATCTTATTAAATTAAGTTAAAATAACATAAAGGCATTTGTTATCATGTCTTTTTGTCATATAATTGTTTTACAGTGTAAGGTTATTGTTAGCATACTTGCCAACACTCCCGTTTTTCCCGGGAGACTCCCGTATTTCAGCCCCATCTCCCGCCCGTATTGCTCTGTCTCCCGGAAAACTCCTGGAATTCCCGGATTTTATGATCCGAATGTTGGCAGGTAGTAAAAGATTTACTAACATGAACTAAACATTTATTACAGTAAATATTGATGTTAGTTAATGAACAGTTGTTCATTGTTAGTTGAACTCGGAGTGCATTAACTAGTGTTAACAAGGTCAACTTTGGATATTAATACTGCATATAATAAATGTTGAGTTCTGATTAATAAATGCTGTACATGTGTTTGTTCTTTATGAGTTTCATGTTTTCTTGTAATTCTGACTTGCTTTCCCAAACAAAAAGTTTGTCTGAGATTCTGAAAATTCAAAAAAAAAAGTCAAGATTGTGTCATAAAACTCTGAAGGTTAGATTAAAAATCATAATTAACCTTTTACTATTTATTATACCACAAAGAAGCTTTTACTGAATCATAATTCCTGTTTAAAGAAAATAATTCATAACAGTGCTGCATGGGCAAATATTAATCGCATCTAAAATAAACGTTTATATTTGATTAATATATAATGTATAATTTTGAATTGACATAAAATAATATATTATTATTTATAATTGGTTAAATTATATTTAAATAAACACATGCATATATTTGAGAAAATTTATTTATATAAAGGTTTGTATTTACGTAACACAATTAATATGTAATGTATGCTTTTGTATTTACATCAAATATTATATTATGGATATTTAAATACACGCATGCATATATTTCAGATATTTCAATGTTTATTTATATTTAAAAAATATATATATATGTATATAATACAACTTAAATGTATTTTAATTGTGATTAATTGCATTAAATTGTATAAAATTTATATGATGTCCATAGTACATCCATCTGTAAATATTACCATAGTTTTTCTATAACTGCACTTTATACCTGTATCCTGCACTTGCTGCTATTGCGCTGCTGGTTAGACCGAAACTGCATTTCGTTGCCTTGTACTTGTACATGTGTAATGACAATAAAGTTGAATCTAATCTAATCTAATTAAAAATATATCTTTTGTATTTACGTAATATATTATTAATATAATATATAATTAATATATAATGTATAAATATTATATTATTATGTATAATTAAATATACGAATACATGTATATATTTGAGAAAATGTTTTTTTTAATATATTTTTGATATTAAATTTATATGTATATAATAGAAATTATATATAAATTTAAATATCTATGTCAATATTTTTGTTTTGTTTTTATATATCAGTATGTATTATGTGTAGCTAATAAATATATATAATACACATATATTATGTAAAAACAAGCTTTTATTTTGGATGCGATTTATCATTGCCCAGCACTAATTATTAATAATAATCCAGAATCGCTCAGGATCAGAAACATGCAGGATTCCACACAATTCATGTTCTCCCAAAAAAGCCTCAAGAATTGTGTTGATTAATCTCAGTTTAAACAAGCTTAAGCAATTTAAACAATGCTTAAATCACTGCAGGGTTCCACACAGTTCATTCATGTCATCCCAACACAAATCAGTTAAGTTAATTGACTTTTATTTAAGTGGACTGAACATAAAACAATTAAGTTGTCTCCAAAAAACAAAATTGTGTTGTTTCAGCTCATTTTAAACAATAATTTTTGTGTGTGACAATCATAAATGCAAATAACAGTGTTTATGACCTTTACCATCAGATCAAGATCATAATTGCAATGCAGATGAATTGATTTCAATATATTATAAGGTGTGAAGGCAAAGCCAGGTTCACATTCAGCGCACACAGCAGGTGACATGATGCTGCTTAACCTTGGATTATTTTGAGAAATGCTGAGTAGCAATTCATTGATTTTTGTCTCTATTTACAGTGAAACGAGACACAGAAAGCCAGTGACATCGATACCCCTGAGACGCACTGCTGACTCCAATTTATACCTCAATATGCAGCACAAATATTAATAAACATGCATATACGCTACACCCATAGATAAACAATCAAACGAATGATAATCCAAACCTCACCAAACAGAATCATACAAGGCATTATAGTGTTTTATTTTTAATTGCATGCATAAGACACACAGTATGCACTTAATAGTTAATTTAGTGTAAATGTAACTTAATATTAGATTCAAATATTAGGTAATAAACACACTTACCTGCAGCTCTGGTGTAAGTGTAAAAGGGCAGGTAGTTTAAGAATGACTCTTGAAGGAGAAACAGAAAAGTTTAAAGACAGAAAATTGGCAAAATCTCTTCTTGTGCTTCTTGGTGAGATTTTTTGAAAAGAAAGAGAGTAATGGGGATGATTGGCTGATTTTATCGAGGCTAGAAAGAGAATGAGAGAGAGACGGAGTGTGTGAGAAGCATCCAGTTGTCCAATCTGTGCAGCAGTGGGTGGAACCATATGGACATTATGACAAACGTTTTTACACGGGATGTACAGTAGAAACACGTGGAAAAGTAGAGGTCACGTTAAGGAGCCCGTACACTGGAGAAAAAAAAAGGTAAAATTAACATTTTTATTTTTTAAAATATTGTGATTTTTTTTTTTAAGTACTTTACTTTTATACATCAAAGTAATTTACATAAAAATAACTAGACTTTCAGTAATGAAAGAAATAACAATACTAACAGATGAAAGCAAAAATAAAAAATCTATTTAATCCATTTTTTTTTTCTTTTTGAACATATTGTGTGTGTTTTAAATACAGCCATATCCGCCTGCAGCCCGATTTGCTCACTGAAGCTAAGCGGGACTGAGCCTGGTCTGTACCTGGATGGGAGACATGGGAAAAGTCTTAATGAGTCTTAATACCCCAGTAAAGTGAAGAGGACGCTCCTTAGGGCCTACTCACACTATGCTATCCGAACCGTGCCCTGGCCCGTTTCCCTGATCGTTTGAAAAGTGTGAGTGCTCTGAATCGGGCTCAGGCAGGGTTCACTTGGCCGGCCCTGGCCCGGTTGGAAGAGGTGTGCCAGAGCCCGGTTCACTTGGGCGTGGTGCGCTTGTGTGTGAGTGCAAAATGCGCCAAAGCCCGAAACTGAAAGCGAGACGTGACTTTTAAGGGACTGTTTCATATGCGTTTATTAATCGTTCTTACTGTTCAAAGAACGCAAACCCCTCACTGCACGAAAGCTCCGCAGCTTCAGCAAACCTCCTAATATCTGCAGCACGAGGACTTTTTGATTGTTTATGAGCGTCAAAAGTGGCTGATCTGTTCGGTGAAATATTTGACATATCAAATGACTTTTAAACGACGATATAACTAAAGAAGTCTCCACTGTGCTGAGCGAGAGCGCTTCTGACCAGCGAGCGAATCATCGATGACGTAAGCGTGCCCAGGCCCGAATGTAATGTGAGTGCGGGCCGTAGGGGGAGACGGGAGGGGGGACAAGCGTGCTTTGGCCCGGTTCAAGGCAACTGTACATAGTGTGAGTACGCCCTTACTCTCTGTGGTCATTAAAAATACTGTGGCTGCCATCTCCTCATCCAAGTGGAGCTGCAAACGGTTGGTGGTGTGGAGAGACCCCCCTCATGATTGTGAAGCCATACATGGCCATACATGATAAATGCGCTATATAAATACACATTACTTACTTTTTTATACATTAAAGCAATACAGAAACAAATAACTAGATATTTTATAACAGCAGCAGTAGTTCAAATAATAAAATTAACAACAATATGAATTAATAAAACCAATATTAATAAAAATAAAAAAGGGTGGCATGGTGGTGCAGTGGGTAGCGTTGTCACCTCACAGCAAAAAGGTCGCTGGTTCGAGCCTCAGCTTGGTCAGTTGGCATTTCTGTGTAAAGTTTGCATGTTCTCCCCATGTATTATTATTGGTATTTTGTTATTATGTAGTTTAGTTACTTTTTATACATGAAGAGCTTAAAAGCTAAAACATAACTTCATTTTAGTCATTTTGAGATATGTTTTTCACACTAAAATAGATTTGGTAAAAAAAAAATTAGTAGAAAATCTGGTAAAATTTACAATATTTATGAAAAGTTTATCCGCAATTTTCAGAGAACATACTAAATTATTTCACAATATATTTACACACACAATCATAAAAAATGATTTACAGAAATTGCTGGCAAAGTTCACAATATTTTTCATAAAACATTCTCCAGTCATTTGTATGATTGTGTGTGTATATATTGTAAAATAATATGGTATGATGATTACATGATTTTGCGACACGGTGGCTCAGTGGTTAGCACTGTTACCTCACAGCAAGAAGGTTGCTGGTTCAAGCCCCAGCTGGGCCAGTTGGCATTTCAGCGTGGAGCTTGCATGTTCTCCCCGAGTTGGCGTGGGTTTCCTCCCGGTGCTCCGGTTTCCCCCACAGTCCAAAGACATACTCTATTGGTGAATTGAATAAACTAAATTGACCGTACTGTTCGTGTAAATGTGAGTGTTTATGGGTGTTTCCCAGTACTGGGTTGCGGCCAGAAGGGCATCTGCTGCGTAAAAAATATGCTGAAATGGTTGAAGGTTCATTCCGCTGTGGTGACCCCTGATGAATAAACCCAGATAGCATACGAATGTGGGCCACTTTAGGCAGTTATGCGGCACTGGTGGTATTCCTTCGGCCCAGACAAAATGAATGTGAGCCTGAAGTGGCCCACCTGTACAGTGGCAAAAGGGGGCCAAAGATTCAAATTCATATATGGGCCATTTAAGGCGAAGATTTGGCACTTATGGCAAAATGTAATCTGAAGGTAAACCTAAAGTGGCCCATGTGGAAAATGGTAAATTTAGCCCAAATGATGGAGGACAAATGTGGGCCACAGTTGGCAAAAATGTGGCATAGTCATTTAAGGGTAATCTGGGTCTAAACCTAAAGTGGCTCACATGTGTAGGTGCAAATGTGGCCCATTTATCTTAAGACATATGTGGGCCACTTTTGGCAAATATTTGGCACAGTAGGCTCTGGCTAATGCAACCGTTAGCCTATAGTGGCCCAGAGAAGATATGGACAATGTGGCCCAGTTATGTGGGCCACTTTTGGCGAATATTTGGCACAGTAAATTCTGGCTAATGTAGATTTGAGCCTAAAGCAGCTTATAGAAGATATGGCAAATGTGGCCCAGTTATCTTAAAACATATGTGGACCACATAGACTAAAGAAACCATCATGGAGAAAAGTGTTTGCTTTAGTTGGGCTCATAGCCCTGAACCTTATAAAATAAATTTGCTTTTGGGCCGCTTTAACTTTTAAGAACTTTGCTTAAAAAGTTTATTCATTACAGCAAACAAGCCAAGTAAAAAAACAATAAATTAAGTGATGCACAATCTGTGATGAAATAATATAATTCCCTGATGTTAATCAATGTTTAATCCATTATTAAAAGTAGCGTAATAACATTCTTGCACATGCCACAGAATTATGAAGGTTTATAAGATAAAAAAATTCTACGGGTTAACTTCTGCTCACAGAGACATCAATAATCAGCGTATGAACCTCAACAACGGTGACAATTAACAAAATAAAAAAAATCACAAACATCACAAACAGGATACTAAAAGTGACAAAATCAACAACGTCCCCAGCAAGTATATGGTGTAGGCCAGATCTGGGCCAGAATTAAAGCAAATTGTGGCCCAGAATAGGGTCGGTTCTGGTTCATTTGGTTGAATTCTGGCTAATATGTGGTATTGCTTTGGCTTATTTGTGGCCCAGATCTGACAAACAGGAGCGGACCGCCCTAGAGCCATCATTGCATTCAGTATGTTCAATTCACCTTTATTTGTATAGCGCTTATACAATGTAGATTGTGTCAAAGCAGCTTCACATAAAAGGTCATAGTAAATAGGAACAGTGTAGTTCAGTTTGTAGTGTTTAAGTTCAGTTCAGTTTAGCTCAGTTCAGTGTGGTTTAAAAATCACTACTGAGAGTCCATACACTGAAGAGCAAAACCAACGATGCGCAGCTCTACAGATCCCGAACCATGCAAGCCAGTGGCGACAGCGGAGAGGGAAAAAAAAACTTCACTAATGGCGGAAGTGAAGAAAAAAAACCTTGAGAGAAACCAGACTCAGTTGGGCACGACCATTTTAATTTCTCCGCTGGCCAAACATCTTGTGCAGAGCTGCAGTCTCAGCGGCGGAGGTGGTGCGGATGTAATTGTAGGCCAGATCTGGGCCAGAATAAAAGCAAATTGTGGCCCAGAATAGGGTCAATTCTGGTTCATTTGATTGAATTCTGGCTGATATGTGGTATTGCTATAGCTTAATTGTGGCCCAGATCAGGCAAACAGGAGCGAATTGCCCAAGTGCCATCTTTTATTTATCAGGGTTCGCCACAGCACAATGAACTGCCAACCATTCCAGCATATGTTTTACACTGCGGCTAATTTAGTTGATTCAATTTACCTATAGTGCATGTCTTTGGGCTGTGGGGGAAACCAGAGCACCCAGAGGAAACCCATGCTGACACAGAAAGAACATGCAAACTTCACACAGAAATGCCAACTGACTCAGCCGGGACTCAAACCAGCGACCTTCTTGCTGTGAGGTGACAGTGCTAACCACTGAGCTACCGTGTCACCCCCGTTTCTAGAGATATATGAGAAAATGCAGAGTATTGTTATTATTGTTTAGTTGTGTAGTTTAGTTACTTTTATACACGACGAGTGCATTAGCAAAAACATAACTCCATTTGAGTCATTTTGAGATATCATGTGCACTGAAAAGTACAATAGCAAAAGACGATAGGCTTATATGTAAACTAAAACCGGAACTTTTTAGTAGTTTTCAGAAATCATGTTTTTACACTACTGTAAAGTACTGAAGAGTTCGATTAAAAAAACGATTTCTGAAAAAGGATAAAATCGATGTTTATTAGTTTTTGCAAGTGAACTGCTCCTATGCACTTCCGCTGTATGTCCGGTAGATGTCCGTATCATCTGTTCTCACAGAAAAACACCACAGAAGAAGAGCGTCGCCTGGAGACTGGCTGAAGCTTAAGAATGTTCAACAGATTTGGAGGTTTTTGTCATAGTAGCATCATTTAACACATTTAAAAATATTCGCTTATATATTTTCAGACTTAATTTAACATTTTCGAAGTTAATTTCTGTATATCCAGCGATGTAACTGCAGCGTGACCAATGTCAGCCTTTCAAAACTTAACGAGCTTTAGTTACACGCAGACAAGTTAACGTTAGTTACAGCGTAAGACAGTAAGTGTTATTTAGCCTTTTCCTTGTTAAATGTTGACGTAAATGTGCTTTTTGACTCACTTTAGTAATGTCGTAATAGTTGTAATATATTGGTAGTGGCATAATATGGGATTTGGCGTGTACCATAGTAGTTTACTTGTGTTCTTGTTCATGCTACATTGTGGGGACCAACTGTCTCCTCAAGTATACTGTAACAGGCGATTTTCGACATTGTTGACACCGAACACTGAGGGATGTTTATCTGATAGTGTTA